>NC_025993.2:67714759-67763791 GCF_000442705.2 Elaeis guineensis | reverse complement strand
GAGCATTTTGGTCAAGGAGATGAATTATATGGAAACTATATCTGCATGGGTTCTAAGGATGTTGTTCTACACATTCGACCTATCTGACCATCGGGTACCATTACTAGATGGTCACTTCGATTGGTACAGAAATTTATTCCTATACTACTCACTTAGGTTCGGACCTATGAGGTTACAAATATTAGAGTTTATGATCCGATTGGATAGTTGATCAACGATTAAGAATCGTTGTAGGGTTAAACGATCAATACGATTGACATTTAACCTAGTGCAAGTGTTGCAGGATGATCAATTAGCAATTCGATTGTTAATTGACTTAATTTGATTAACCCAATGGGCTGAGATTAAGTCTAATTAAATATAATTTAATTAGATTTAGTTTGGACTTGATTGGATCAAGTTCAATTGGTTTATTGGATAAGCCAAATGTAAGAAAAAACTAGTCCTAGTCCAATTAGGACTTGGGTCAACCTAATTTTCAATTCGATTAGAAAATTAAATCAAATTTAAATATAATTTAATTTGATTAAATTAAGTTTTTAATTAGATTAAGATCTATTTTAATTAGGTTAATTTAATTTTGATTTAATTTGGTTTGAGAAATCAAATTTGAATAAGTCATAGACTGAATCCTAGTAAGACTAGGATTCCACCTTGCACCACCTTAGCCCCCCACGCCCACTCTCTCTTATTTTGTGCGACAAAATCTTCTCTCCCAGGCCTTCATGCACACCTAAAGCTTTCCACTCTTTCTCTTTTATATGGAATGTGGTTGTGGACCAAATCAAAGTAGGAATTAGTTTGGATTTAAAATTCTATGAGATAGAATTTTAGGAAATCAAAACTCTTTCCTTATGGTACTGATTTTTTTCAATTTTTTTTGAGATTTTCATGAATTTTATGGCACATATTATGTGCCCTTTATTGGTGGTCCATGGCAGAAAAAGAAGAAGGGGGCGCCCAAGAGTTGGGCACCACTTGTCTTGCCCTGTTTGGATTTTTCTTGACTAGGTATTTGACCTAGACAAGGATTCTTCATATCTCATTATTTAAGATAAATTTCTTCTTAAAATTTTTATAGATTATAGAGCATTGAGAGACCTTTGGGGCATGTGAAAATTAAGGAGAAAGGGTGTTGGGGCATGGAGATATAATAGACACAAAACTAAGTGTCTGGGTTAGAGCAAACAGAAGAAGAAGAGGATCTTCTTCTAGGGTTGCTGTGTTCACCTCTTTCCTTCCTCCATCTGTGAGTTTTCTAAGAGTGTCTCACATCTAAAACTCCTTCTCCTACTTTTCATCTTTGGAAGAGTCCAAATCAAGAAGAAGGAGGCATCTGATTGACCATCGAAGAAGGATCAGCACAGTACTAGCATACTGTGCTGATTTTTTGGATCAGGACTTCTGATCGTGATTCGTGGGCTCGTGTGGATGACTCCTAGAGGTCGGATACATGTGCGGCTCATAACATCATTCTCAAGTCTGGATCAGCAAAGTTGGAACGTCTAACTTGCAAGGTAATAGATCTGATCTATTATATTTTACATACATTAGATGTAGTATAGAAACATGTTGATATGATCAACATGTAGTTCTTACTTTTTATATTTTAATTTTTGATTTAATACCATGTAATAATCATATAATAGGATCTTAGATCTAGAGATTCTCTAGTTTTATAAAATAAATTTTGATTTATTTTAGTCTTTCGCTGCCTGATCTGAAAAAAGTTTCAAGATCTGATCCTGAAATCCTAGATCTGGTTCCTTCATTTCTTATGTAGACCTTTTACATTAAATCATAAAATCTTTTAGATCAAATCTAAATTTTTATAATTTTAAATCAAAATAATTTTGATTAATCAAGATTAGATGTAACTAGTTTCTTCGCAACTTGCATCACATACAACAACACATAGGGTTTCAAGATTTAGGATTTTGCAAGAAAGTAAGTTTTCTTCTTTCGCTTTCTTCTTCATGGGACCTCACAGTGGCATCCCTACACACCATAAGAGCACCTCGTTGAATGGAAAGAGAGGGTCATGTTGTTGCTCCTTGAATTGATTTTGATGATTACAAAGCATTTGAGGGGATTACTAATGATTTTGGCTTGGAAAAAGATTTATTACATTTCACGGGCAAAATCATAATTTCATCAATACCTGATTCAGAAGCCTCAAGAACAAGAACAAAAGACGTGCAATCTACTGAATTTTTTTTTAATATTTTTGGAAATATATTTTGTAAGAAAATTAAATTTTTTTATTTGTGAGTCGACCCCATGAGTCGACTTATGGCTTAAAGAGCTGAACGGCATGCTGAAATTTTGGCTGGCACTCTCTGTGAGTCGACCCCATGGGTCGACCCCCAGGCATGAGTCGACCCTATGAGTCGACCTCTGCTGCTTTTAGGCCAAAATTACAGAACCATTATTTTCTGTTGTTTTTCATAGAGGTCGACCCTATGAGTCGACCCATGAGCATGAGTCGACCCCTGTGACGAAAAAGTTTCGCAACGGCTAGTTTTTTCACCTATTTTATTTGCATTTAATGCTCATTTAATATTGTCTAACGGCTCTATTTCAGCCCAGATTACTCTCCACCATTATTTGAAGATATATAAAAGGACTTAAAGGTGGGAATCAAAAAGAAGAAAGAAAGATAGAGAAAAAGGGAAGAGTTTTAAAAGAGGATTTTAAGCATACTTTTCAGCCCTAAGCAAGAGCCTACTCAAAGCATTCAAGAAGCTTTTAATTCAAGTTCACCAACTTCTCAAGTGCTCATTCAAGTCTCCAACCCCCTTGAGAAAATCAGAAAGAGCTTTCTTCTATTTGAGTAAAGTGTATTTAAAGCCTCATTCGCTCATTAAAGGAGCTTTTTTTATATTTTCTGTGCTATTAATTGTAATACTCCTTTTGAGTTATTGTTTTTATTTTGAAAAGATTCCAAAACGTGGAAAGGTTGATCCGAACCTTGAATCGGATTGTATTGGGTTGGCTTGTACCCGAGAAACAAGTGGACTAGCTTGGGATAGCTAGAGTCAGAGGTTTCGATAAGTGTATTCATGTTGAATACAAGTTAGTGGATTGAAATTCTCAAGTAGGAGCTTGGGGAGTGGATGTAGGTACAAGGTTGGCACCGAACCACTATAAATCCTCTTGTTTGTATCATGCTTAATTGCTCTCCTTTTAGAACTTTTTTATTCTCTTGCATTCTTGCATTTAACCATTAGCCTTGAATCAACTATACTCTCCTTATTTATCTTGCTATTGTTAAACAATCTTCATAAGGTATAAGTTAAGTTTAAAATTTTTAGAAATCCAATTCACCCCCCCCTCTTGGGTTGCATAGCTGGGCAACAAGTGGTATCAGAGCCCGGTGCTCTAGCCCTACTTTGATCTAACCAATCAAAGAGCTAAAGATCTATGACAACTCAAGTTAGCACTTCTCTAGCCGAGGGGTAGTCCACTAACCGACCTCCATTTTTCAATGGGTCCAACTATACCTATTAAAAAGCTTGGATGAAAATCTTCATTCAAGTACTCAACTATGATATGTAGAGTATCATAGTAAACGGCCCTCACACACCCACTAAAATTATTGATGGTGTGGAATCAGCCAAATCCGAAAAAGATTGGGATGAGGTTGATAAAAAAATGACCCAACTAAATGCTAAAGCTATGAATATTTTGTATTGTGCTCTTGATGCTAATAAATTCAATCACATTTCAACTTGTATGTCTGCTAAAAAAATATGAGATAGATTAGAAGTAACCCATGAAGGAACTAATCAAGTAAAGGAGTCCAAAATTAACATGCTCGTGCATAAATATGAACTTTTTAAAATGAAGCATGATGAATCTATAACTGAAATATTTACTCATTTTACTGATATTATAAATAGTTTAAAGAGTCTTGATAAGTCCTATTCTAACAGTGAGCTTGTAAGAAAGATTCTCAGGTCCTTATCAAAAACTTGGAAAGCCAAAGTGACCTCTATCGAAGAAGCCAAAGATCTGAACATCCTACCTTTGGAAGAGCTTCTTGGATCACTGATGACACATGAGCTGAGCATGAAATAACATCAAGAGGAAGAAGTCAAAAAGAAGAGAACAATCACCCTCAAATCTATAGCTCAACTTGATGAAGAAACTGATGACATCGAAAATGAAGAGCAGGATGAAGAGATGGCTCTCATTACCAGAAGGTTCAAGAAATTTTTGAGGAAAAAGAAACAAAGAATGAGGAAGAAGCCACTCATAAAAGGAGAACATAGCAAAGAAAAGGATAAAGACCAACCCCTTATCTGCTATGAATACAAGAAACTGGGACACTTCAAGTCTGAATGCCTACAACTGAAGAAAGGTCCCAAGAAGTACAAGAAGAAGGCCATGATGGCCACTTGGAGTGGAAGTGATGACTCAAGCTCCGAAGAGGAAGACTCAACTGAACAAGCCAACTTGTGCCTTATGGCACATGAAAATGAAGAAAATTTCGAAACTCCTAGTGACTTTACCTTTGAAGAACTTCATGAAGCTTTTTATGATTTAATTGATGAACTAAAGAAACTAGGGATAAAGAACAAAGATCTAAAATCAAAAAATCAATCTTTACTGAAACAAAATGAGAGCATTTCAATTGAAAAATCTATCCTGTTTCAAGAAAATCAAAATTTAAAGAATGAAATTGCCAAGCTAAAATCAATAGTTAAAAAATTCACCTTGAGTTCTAATAAACTTAATATGATTTTTGAAAATCAAAAGGTCGTGTATGATAAGGCTGGACTTGGCTATAACCCCTTGAAGAAATAAAAGTATCTAAAAAATATCTATGTAAACTCTTCAAGTAACAAGTTTTCTAATATTACTTGCTTCATACACTTGTTTCTCTAACAAATCTGTAAACTCAAATGTAAAGAAAATATGAGTTTCAAAAGGAACCATTATGACTAACCAAAAAGGACCCAAGAAAGTTTGGGTACCTAAAGCAAAAACTTGACTTTTGCCTGCAGGTGTGTCTAGCATCCCAAGGAGCAAACAGGAAATGATATCTTGATAGCGGATGCTCGAGATACATGACTGGTGATGAATCCCAATTCATCACACTTGATGCTAAGAATGGAGGGATGGTCACCTTTGGAGACAATGGTAAAGGAAAGATCATCGATATAGGTAACATTGGTATCACTCCCTCTAAGTACATTGAAAATATTTTATTAGTAGATGGTTTAAAGCATAATTTACTAAGCATTAGTCAATTTTGTGATAAAGGATATAAAGTTATTTTTGAATCTTCTGTTTGTATTGTAACTAGTCCTATTAATGAAGGTATTAAATTTGTTGGACATAGACATGGTAATGTTTATATAGTAGATTTGAATGATCTATCCAAGATAAACATACAATGCCTAGTATCCTTGAATACCAAGATTAATGAGACTAGTTGGCTTTGGTATCGTAGGCTTGCACATATTAGCATGCATTCACTTTCAAAACTCATTAAGAAGGAATTGGTTCTTGGTTTGCCAAAATTGAACTTTGAAAAGGATAGAATCTGTGATGCATGCCAACTAGGTAAACAAACAAGAGTTTCATTCAAATCTAAAATTATTGTTTCAACTTCTAGACCATTAGAGCTATTGCACATGGATTTATTTGGACCTACTAGAACTACTAGTCTAGGAGGAAAATGATATGGTTTTGTAATTATTGATGATTTCTTTCGTTTTATATGGGTTTTCTTTTTGGCACACAAGGATGAAACTTTTCAAGTTTTTCTAAATTTTACCGAAAAGTCACAAATGAGAAAGAATTTTCAATTCAAAATATTCGAAGTGATCATCGAACCAAATTTGAAAATCAAGATTTTAAAAAATTTTGTGATGAAAAAAGAATAGGCCATAATTTTTTTGCACCTAGGACACCCCAATAAAATGGAGTAATAGAAAGAAAAAATAGAACCTTTGAAGAAATGGCTCGTACCATGCTATGTGAAAGCAACCTTCCAAGGTACTTTTGGGCGGAAGCTATTAACACAGCATATTACATTTTAAATCATGCTTTAATTAGACAAATTTTAAAGAAAACCCCCTATGAGCTTTGGAAAGGAAGAAAACTTAATATTGCATATTTTCATATTTTTGGTTGCCGATGTTTTGTGTTAAACAATGGTAAAGAAAGACTTGAAAAATTTGATGCAAAATTCGATGAAGTGATTTTTCTTGGTTACTCCTCCTCTAGTAAAGCTTTTAGAATTTTTAACAAAAAAACTTTAGTAGTAGAGGAGTCAATACATGTTGTCTTTGATGAAACTAACGATCTTCTTTCAAGAAAGAATAAAGGTGTTGATGATGTAGATCCTCTTATAGAAGGGATGAAGGAGATCACTCTGAAAGATTCAACAATTCAAGATGATGAGGAACATGAAGACAAACAGGATGAGAGAGGTGAAGAACAACAAGAACAACCTCAAGGTGCAAATGATCTACCCAAAGAATGGAGGTATGTTCACAATCATCCCAAGAAACTAATTATTGATGATCCTTCACAGGGTGTAAGAACTCGTTCTTCACTTAAAGATGCATTCAATCATTTTGCTTTTGTCTCTCATCTTGAACCTAAAACCATTGAAGAAGCTGAAAAAAATTATAATTGGATTAATGCAATGTAAGAAGAACTTAATCAATTTGAAAGAAATAATGTATGGACTTTAGTATCAAGACCTAAAAATTATTCAATAATTGGCACAAAATGAGTTTTTAGGAATAAATTAGATAAACATAGAAATATAATAAGAAATAAAGCAAGATTGGTTGTTAAAAGTTATAATCAAGAAGAAGGAATTGATTTTGATGAGACTTTTGCACCTGTTGCTAGATTAGAGGTAATTAGACTTCTACTTGCATATGCTTGCTTTATGAAATTTAAATTATTCCAAATGGATGTTAAAAATATCTTTTTAAATGGATATATTGCTGAAGAAGTCTATGTAGAACAACTCCCAGGTTTTGAAAATCATGCTTTTTTTAATCATGTTTTTAAATTAAATAAAGCTCTATATGGTTTGAAACTAGCACCCAGGACTTGGTATGAAAGGCTAAGCAAATTTTTACTTAATAATAGTTTTTCAAGAGGTAATGTAGACACAACCCTTTTCATTAAAAGAAATCAAGATGATATATTAGTTATACAAATATATGTTGATGATATTATTTTTGGGTCTACTAATAAAATTTTTTGTCAAGATTTTGCAAAACTCATACAGGGGGAGTTCGAGATGAGCATGATGGAAGAACTTACATTCTTCCTCGGACTCCAAATCAAACAAACAAAGGAAGGAATCTCCATCACCCAAAGCAAGTACACAAGAGAATTACTCAAAAGATTTGGAATGGAGAACTCCAAAGTAATTGGCACACCCATGAGCCCTTCATGTAAGCTTGACAAGGATGAAGAAGGTAAAAGTGTAGACTTAAAATTTTATAGAGGTATGATTGGCTCTCTACTATATTTAACTGCTAGTAGACCTGATATTATGTTTAGTGTTTGTCTTTGTGCTCGATTTCAATCAAATCCAAAAGAATTACACTTGAATGCAATTAACAGAATTCTTAGATATTTAAATGGTACACAAACTCTAGGATTATGGTACTCTAAGGACTCATTAATTGACTTAATAGGATATTCAGATGCTGATTTTGCTGGATATAGATTAGATAAAAAAAGTACTAGTAGAACTTGCCAATTTCTTGGAGTTAACCTAATCTCCTAGTTTAGCAAGAAATAAAATTCGGTAGCACTGTCTACGGTCGAGGCCGAATACATTGCAGCCGGAAGTTGTTGTGCTCAAATCTTGTAGATTAAGCAACAACTCGAAGATTTTGGTATCAAACTTAATGAAACTTCCATAAGATGTGATAACACTAGTGCTATAAATCTTACCAAAAATCTAATTCAGCATTCTAGGTCTAAACATATTGAAATCAGGCATCATTTCATAAGAGAACATGTTCAAAATAAAGACATAATTCTTGACTATATTTGTACTGAAAAATAATTAGCCGACATCTTTATAAAGGCCCTAAGTGAAGATAGATTTTGTGAAATTAGGAGAGAATTAGGAATCCTTGATCCATCTGCTTAAATGTCACACTGATCCCAAGGGATCAATGTCAAAAACTCTTTGAACTTAATTCTCATCATTTCTCTTGGGCTTAAAAGCTCAAAATTATCATTCTCATAATTAATCTTTGAGTAAATATCCTTCTCCTAAAGTTTCGAATTTTTTAAAAATTGTTTCATTATTTTTTTGAATTTCTCTGTGCCATGAGTCGACCCCTAGGGTCGACCCAAGGGCAAACTTGAAATTTTTGGCCAAATCCCACGGGCTCTCTCTCTTTTTGTTGAAAATCCCTCCTTGAGCCGACCCGACACATCGTCTTCTTCCTTCCTCCAAGCCATAGGTCCCCTCCTCTTCTTCTCCAAACCCAAGTTTTCCCTCAAGACTCTTCTCCCACCGCCTCTTACACCTCAAATCGACCCTTAGGAACCAAGTTCCTCCCCTTCTCCCTCTTCATTTGGAGCGGTTTGAGCATGCCCTAGATTCTACCCGTCTCTTCCAAATCGGGGTATCACTCCTCCAAAAATCCCTATCCTTCCGCTAGAAACCCTCCATCTCACCCTCACATTTGCTTTCCCAAGCTCCGTGCTAGTCTCGTCAGTGCAAATGGCTCCGAAAATGAAGCTCCCACAAAGAAAAAAATCGATCCACAGGTTGGAAGAGGGTATGCGCCGGAAGAGACAGGCAACCGAGACCTCATCAGCTTCAATCCCTGCTCTGACATCTTCTCCAGCTACTTCTCGATCTCCAATAAGCCCCAGTAAGATTCCCTTATCTGATAGGAAGGTAGAACCCGGCAAAAACATAGATTTCAGATTTTTTGAAAAGGAGGGGTTCTCTGTCGGATCAAAAATCAAGGATCAAGGTTGGAAATTCTACTGCTCACTTAAAGAAAATACCTATGTGGATCTGGTTAGAGAATTTTATCTGAACTTGAGCTATGGCAATGAAACAGTAAGATCCACTGTTAAGGGTATAGAAATCAGTCTAGATCCTATGCTTTTGGGAGAAATTCTTCCTTTACCCTGTGAGGGATGCTCAAGCATGGAACTCTCAGTTAAGGAGGAGGAAATTAATGTGATTCTAGGAAAAACCTTCTCGGAAAGCCTAAACAAATTAGAGGCCAAGATCCTTTCCATTGAGATGAGGATACTACACCAAATGGTAACTAAGTTATTCTTCCCTAGAAGTGGTAGACATGATCTTCTCTCTGATCGAGATATCTGTATTATGTTTCATGTGATTACCCAAACCCCCCTGAACCTCCCAGCTTTAATGATTGAGGCTATGAAAGAAACCCTAAATAGATCCAAGGCACATCTGCCTTTCGGTATGGCTCTCACTTTAGTATTCAGGAGGTTTGGAGTTAGCTTTGAGAGGGAGGCTGTAGCTAAGCTTTCTCACTCTGACACCATCAACCGCCATACTTTGCACCGCATGGGATTTACTAAGACTGATGGTGGTTGGACTAAAGGTGTAGAAGAGAGAGCTGAGGAGGAAGGTCCTTCATCACCTCTCCATGATCATAGGGCTGTATCTCCAGACATTCAGTTTATTTCTGACCATGAGGCTAGGCCATCAGAGTCTACGA
Organism: Elaeis guineensis; assembly: GCF_000442705.2. NCBI lineage: Eukaryota > Viridiplantae > Streptophyta > Magnoliopsida > Arecales > Arecaceae > Elaeis > Elaeis guineensis. Next base: position 67,754,084 of record NC_025993.2, on the reverse strand, counting down.
GGAGGCACACTCCAGTCCGGCAGCCAGACAGCAGAGCACTTCCCTCAGAGATCAGATTGGCTGACGACCAGATAGAGATGATATCTCAGTGCGTAGCCTCTATACTATCTCGTCAGATGGGTACTTCAGCTTCTGCTCAGGGATCGACATTTCATGATATATCTGATCAGGCACTGATCCCCGACATCTCCACTGTGTTCCAGATGATTTCTGATCAGTCAGTTCGCATCGAGCAGCTTGAGGGTTGTGTGGTGAGACTGACTGCCAGAGTATTTAACTTGCAGAGGCAAGTACTGACTCTAGCCCATCCACAGCCATATGAGGACATCACTGAGGTCTCAGACCTATCGCGGAGGCAGCCAGACTGCGAGGAGTCTTGGAGAGCGGATTTGACTTTCTGAGGAGAGAGATCAGAGGCTCTAGTGAGCATGCTTCCACTCAGTTCACTGCACTGCTACAATCTGTTTCAAGAGCCTTAAACCTTCTGGACACTATCAGACTATCACTTGTAGCACAGTCCATTGCTTCACAGCCTTTAGGATCCTCAATCCCTCCACTCGTGCCGGCACCTCCACCCGTGGCAGAGGCAGACGAGGTCGAGGTCGAGCCCATGGTCGTGATCCTTCATCTCCTCATCCCATCTCCGATTGATCTGACTCTGATCCATCCAGTCATGATCTCTACTAGATCCAGAGTAGTCAGTCTTTTCTTTAGTTTTTGTCTAGGATATGTAATGCAATGGTATCTAGTGTTGACTGTTTGACTTTTGGATAGTTACTATCCATGTCTTTTGTACTCTAAGTCAACACTTATGTATTAAAACATCTTTGTACTCAAAGATCTTTTGAATATATATATATATATATCCTTTGTCTTTCAATGAATATCTCTGAATGTGATCAACTTGAATTACTTTTAAATTGTGAAATACTTGATCTTTTCAGTGACCAAATTGATGTATCGTTTACGATTGCTATGTTGAGGGAGAGTAAAATAATAAGCAATACAAAACAAGCAATTAAAGAAGAAAGCTAAAGAAGTAAAATTGATCCCATCAAAAGGAAGGAATAAAATAAAATTTTAATTATTCAATAAGGGGGAGTAGAGAATCAAGATTGATGCTGTCAAAAAGGGGGAGTAGAGAATCAAGATTGATGAGATTGAGCAAAGCAATAAGAGCAGTAAAGATTGAACATTAAGATTGAGATTGAGCAAAAATCCAAAAATCGAAATTGAGATTGAGCAACAAAAGCAATACAGATTGAACTATAAGTAAATTTCAAATTTATAACCAAATTTGAAATCTATAGCAAATCTCCAATCTGTCTTAAAACTGCTTATGATGCATTTCGTTCCAATACTTGGCTATGATATTTAAGTGATGCATCTTTATAAATTTGAAATTTATGTTCAATGTTTTATATATGCTTTTGCTCAAGTATTTTGTCATCATCAAAAAGGGGAAGATTGTTGCTCCTTGAATTGATTTTGATGATTACAAAGCATTTGAGGGGATTACTAATGATTTTGGCTTGGAAAAAGATTTATTATATTTCAGGGGTAAAATCATAATTTCATCAATATCTGATTCAGAAGCCTCAAGAACAAGAATAAAAGACGTGCAATCTACTGAAGAAAATTTTAATATTTTTGGAAATATATTTTGCAAGAAAATTAGGTTTTTTCATTTGTGAGTTAACCCCATGAGTCGACTCATGGCTTAAAGAGCTAAACGGCACGCTGAAATTTTGGCTGGCACTCTCTGTGAGTCGACCCCATGGGTCGACCCCCAGGCATGAGTCGACCTCTGATGCTTTTAGGCCAAAATTATAGAACCATTATTTTCTATTATTTTCCACAGAGGTCGACCCTATGAGTCGACTAATGAGCATGAGTCGACCCTATGAGTCGACCCCTATGATGAAAAAATTCCACAACGGCTAATTTTTTCATCCATTTTATTTGCTTTTAATACTCATTTAATGTGGTCTAACAGCTCTATTTCAGCCCAGATTACTCTCCACCATTATTTGAAGATATATAAAAGGACTTAAAGGTGGGAATCAAAAAGAAGAAAGAAAGATAGAGAAAAAGGGAAGAATTTTAAAAGAGAATTTCAAGCATACTTTTTAGCCCTAAGCAAGAGCCCACTCAAAGCATTCAAGAAGCTTTTAATTCAAGTTCACCAACTCCTCAAGTGCTCATTCAAGTCTCCAACCCCCTTGAGAAAATCAGAAAGAGCTTTCTTCTATTTGAGTAAAGTGTATTTAAAGCCTCATTCGCTCATTAAAGGAGCTTCTTTTGTATTTTCTGTGCTATTAATTGTAATACTCCTTTGAGTTATTGTTTTTATTTTGGAAGGGTTCCAAAACGTGGGAAGGTTGATTCGAACCTTGAATCAGATTGTATTGGGTTGGCTTGTACCCGAGAAATAAGTAGACTAGCTTGGGATAGCTAGAGTCGGAGGTTCTGACAAGTGTATTCAAGTTGAATACAAGTTAGTGGATTGAAATTCCCAAGTAGGAGCTTGGGGAGTGGATGTAGGTGCAAGGTTGGCACCGAACCACTATAAATCTTCTTGTTTATGTCGTGCTTAATTGCTCTCCTTTTAGAATTTTTTTATTCTCTTGCATTCTTGCATTTAACCATTAGCCTTGAATCAACTATACTCTCCTTATTTATCTTGCTATTGTTAAACAATCTTCATAAGGTATAAGTTAAGTTTAAAATTTTTAGAAACCCAATTCACCCCCCCTCTTGGGTTGCATAGCTGGGCAACACATGTAATCCTACTTTCTTCTATGACCAGACTGTCTGGTGATTACCCAATCTGAGTACTTTGCTACTCAGAACATCTAATCTAATTCACATATCATATATACAAAAATTTAGATCTAATCTAAATTATATTATATCTAATTTTATATTAGATCATATCTAAAATCAGATCATAACATATCTCATACATTGCTAAATCTAGATTTCAACTCTACATGCATATATGTTCATGTCATAACAAACCTTCGCTCTGATACCATTTGAAGGTAAGTGTGATGGTTTGTGCATGCATTTTTAAAAAATTTACAGTGAAACATATATAGATTAAATAATTTAATCTATAATGCATGCATAGATCAAATCTAAAACTATCATAAAGAATTTATGATATGAACTAATATATATGTTTGTAAATCTGAAATCTAAAATTCAGCAAGTATAGATCACATCTATTTGTAATTAGATCAGATCTAAATTATATTTAGATCATATCTAACTATAATTTAAGTTTAAAACTTCATACCTGAGTATGGGTAGTAGATCATCACATCCAAAGTCCGTAGTAGTTGGTTCTTCATGATACTCGGCTGTCACATATGTGTCCGACCTCTACAGATACCACACGAAGTCCTTGTGCTAATCGATCTCCTCAAAAGTGCTAGCTCGTGAAGACACCATACTTTGGCTGATCTAAGAAAAATATGATAAAGATGAAGAATAAGGAGATCCTCTCTTTTTCTTCCTAGATTATACATCAGATCTTTACAGTAGAGATCAAGAGAAGAATCCTTTCTTCTCAATTCTCCTATGCACAAGATAGACCTTTCTCTCTTTCTTTCATGCCTTTAAGAAGAACTTTTTTTCTCTAAATTTTTATGATAAAAATTAGATCTAATCTAATTTTTTATGCTAAAAATTATATGGACTATCATGTTCTAAAAAAATCCAAAAGAGAGATCCAAGAGAAGAACCGTTCTTCTTTCTTCTTCTCTCTTTTTTCTCCTTGATCTAGAACTCTAGGAAGCCCCAAACATCCAACTAAATTTTTTTGATATTTTTTTTCTAAATTTTTATTTTAAAAATTAGATCTAATCTAATTTTTATTTTAAAAAAAATAGAAAAAAAATCTGAAAGAAGAACTCCTTCTCCAAAGCTGCGCATAAGAAAGATGACCCTTCTTCTTCCTTCTCTTTCTCTTGTTGGGAAGAACCTTTCTTCTTTAATTTTCTGCTATAGAATCAACCAAAGAAGCCCTCTTTGTTGCCCAAGAACTAGCAGCAAAAATCTCATAAAATCACTTCAAGATGGAGAAGAGAAGAGGGGTTGGCATGTGGAGTATGGGGCGTCCAACTCTTGGACGCTTGGATGCCCCTCCTTTGTTCTTGGCAACAAGAAGAGGGGAAGAGCTTTCTTTTCTCATGGAACATCAGAAGGGGGCACAGCACTTATGTGGGGCATGGGATCTCACAGTAAAGAAGAGTGGGCATGGAGAAATACAACATTAAAAGGAGAGGAGGCATGGGAATAAATAGGCACATGGGTTTTAGAAAGTTGGTTAAGTCCTATTCCAAATTGGATTCAAGAATCTTGTTCCAACTCTAACTAGCCCTTGGACCCAATCCTAATAAATTTAAGAATTAATTATAACAAACTAACTAATTAGGTTCCAGCCCAATTATGAAACTAATTAGGCCCCAATCTAATTAAAAATTAGTTAAATTAAAATCTCATTGATCCAGGGATTGATTCTTAATGGATATCTGGGAAGCTATTTAATAATAGAGCTTGATCCAATCAAGCCTATTATCCAACAAAATTTGATCCAATCAAAATCTATATAAAACTAATTAAATTTTATTTAACTTAGAATTTGATTTGCATTCCTGAGATCAATTGGAATAAGTTCTGTTATCCAATAGGGATGCATCCAATCAATCCAAAGCCAACCTAATTGAATCTAATTCAATTAGATCTAATCCAATCTCTATTGCTCAATCAAATTGAGCCAATTAACAATCATATTGTTAATTAATTATTTTTTTAATTTATAAACTATTAGTAAATAATTTATTACAACCTTTACATAAGATTAATCATCAATCAAATTGATAATTAAATCCTTCAATGATTCATAATCATCGATCAGCCATTTGATCAGATAGATACTTCTATGTGTGTGATCTCATAGGTTCGAACCTAAGTCGATAGCATAAGAATAATTTCTATACTAATCAATATTATCATCTAGTAATGATTTCCAACATCCGAATAGGTCGAATGCATGCCTAGCAACATTCTAGAACCCATGTGGACATAGTTACCGTATAATTCATTTTTTTGACTTTCGATATTCAAGGATGATAAGGGTTAAACTGTCAACCCAGAATAAGTAGACCACATTATGTTTTAACCTTAAAAATTTTATGACTCCTCACTATAACTACTTTGACCAAAATTTTACTGAATTGAAACACAGTGATGCATCATCTCTAATTTTACTTGGAGCGGTCAATCTCATCTTGACTCGTACTTAGATTTTATAAGTACTTGACTGTACTCAAAATCTTTTCATCATCGAGTTAGAAATTCAGATAGTCTGGCACCAAAGCATAGTGAGTTGCTTGCAAGTCACCGAGGTAGCCTCAGGTCAAAGAGACAATTATACCCATATCCCATCAGAGCAACTCTTGACAACAGAATGCTCCAAAAGTGATCACGCTCAATAAAATATCATCCACATGCTATATCCGTATCACCACACGTCTTAGTTAAGAGGACAACCAACTAATATGGCACACAATGAGCTACACTCGATATAATTATCATCCTTATAACAATTGTATCATTTGATCGTGAGCAAAATTTAAGAACCACATGATAAATTCTCCTTTATCATTTTGAAAGTAGCTTTAAGGACTTCATCATAACATATGAGTTTTATTTTGAAAGATATATTCTTTATGATGAATCTGTCAGATAATATTTATCATTTTATAATTCTTATACTTGTACAGAGCACAATCATCTACAATCTAGATGATTGGCTTTAGGACATATTTTTCAATAGAAGGTAGAGACTACCAATTCATATAAACTAATAGGGGAACCTTTAGACTAAAGTCCATGTCTTTAGGATTAAAAAATAATTCATATACTAATAGGTTTATATTTTTTTTTTTTTTAACTATGGCCAACACATTATCACTCCATTTGCTGTTGGACAGCAATAAACTTATCAGACCCAACTTTGATAGCTGGTATCGAAAGTTAAAGATCATCTTGGAGCATGAGAGAATCCTGTACGTACTTACAGATCTACCACTTGAAGAACTTGCTGCCAATGCACCCCATGCTGCGAGAGACACTTACTTGAAGTGGCTCAATGACCGCACGATGGTGCGTTGCATTATGAGGGCAGCCATGAACGATGAACTTAGCCATAAGTTTGAAGATGCACAGCCAGAGGATATGATTGAAATATTGAATGAATCCTTTGGTACCCCAAAAGATGCGAAGAGACACAATACCTCCTGCACAGTGTTTAACGCCCGTATGCGAGAGGGGGCGTCAATCACTGATTATATATTGTACATAATCGAGCAGATTGAACACTTAAGTAAACTTGACTTTTCATTATATGAACAGTTAGGCAAAGATGCTATTTTCAATTCGCTATCAAAATCCTACCTACCCTTCTTGAGTCATTATATAATGATCAAGCTTGGAGTGAACTACCATGGTTTGCTAGGATTACTGCAGATATTTGAGAAGGACCATCAGCTCCAGAAAGAGCTGGTGCATGTAGTGAGAGGTTCGTTTGTACGTCATTAATCCTATAAGAGAGAAAAGAAGAAGAAGGTGCAGAAAAAAATCATGTTGTCGATCCTAAGCCAAAGCAGAACAAAAAGTCGAAAGTTGACAAGGACCAGATGGAATGCTTCTTTTGCAAAAATTTGGATCATTGAAAAAGAAATTATCCTACTTATATAGCTTCCCTTGACCCTAATAGGCCTAAGAATAAGAGAATCAAGCAATCGATTACTTTGTAAGGTACTTATATGATAACTCCTTATAATTTTTCTATTTGTGATACTGCTACCTGAATATTAGATACTGAAAATTTAATTAATATTTATAATTTATTACAGAGACTGTAGATTAGTAAAAAATTTAGAGAAGCCGAGCGGTTCCTGAACGTTGGAGATGGAAGCCTCATTCTAGTTCTAGCTTTAGGAGCTATGCAGCTTGTTTTCGAGTCCAAAAGTATCATATTAGATGAGTATCATTATTATCCTTCCTTTTTTATGAATGTCATCTCTGTAGGTCTTTTGGCCAAACTTGTTTTTAAGTTTTTAATAAAGAATAATTTTTATGATATCATTATAAATGATACTACAATTATGCGTGGACGATTGAAGCATGGAACATATATATTATCACAGCCTGTTGGTGTAATGTACACATCTAACAAACATTCTAGGATAGATAATGTCAGTGATTCCTATCTTTGACATTATAGGTTAGGTCATGTGAACAAAAATAGGATAGACAGGTTAATCAAGGAGGGTGTCTTTGAAATTAATGATTGTGAATTATTAGCAATCTGTGAATCTTGTCTACTTGGTAAGATGACCAAGTCACTTTTTAAGAAAAAAGGTGAACGAGCCGGTGATGTTCTAGGTCTAATACATAGTAATGTATGTGGATCTATAAATATAGTTGTCAGAGGAGGATATTATTATTTCATTACATTTACAGATGATCTATCGAGGTACGGGTATTTCTACCTTCTACAGCACAAATCTGAGTTATTTGAAATATTCAAACAATTTCGTAGTGAAGTAGAAAAATAGACTAGGAAGAGTATTAAAATTTCGATCAGACCGAGGAGGTGAGTACCTCACCAGTGATTTTCTGACATATCTAAAGGAGAATAAAATTCTCTCTCAATAGATCCCTCTTGGAATACTACAACATAATGGGATGCCTGAAAGGAGGAATCGAACTTTGTTAGATATAGTTCAGTTCATGATGGAATTTGCAAATTTGCCAATCTTCTTTTGGAGATACGCTCTTGAAATTATCTGCTATATTTTGAACAAGGTTCCGAGCAAGTCTGTCGATAAAACTTCATATGAGATATAAATATGAGGTAGGCCGATGCTCTTACACCTTTGGGTTTTGGTGTGTCCAGGTTATGTCAAACATTTAAAGATAGATAAACTTAGATCAAAGTTTGATAAATGCTTGTTCATAGGGTACCCAAAGAAAACTAAAGGGTATTACTTCTACCTTACTGAAGAACAAAAGATGTTTGTAAGCAACAGAACAGTCTTTTTGGAAAAGGAGTTTCTTGGAGAAGGAGCTAATGCCAGCAATATTAAACTTAGTAAAGTTCATGAGGTAGAAGAACCGACACACACAGAATCAGATTTGATTGAAGAATCAATCCGAAGCCTGTAGAGGTACCATTGAAGAGATTCGGTAGAGTACCATGCCAATCAGACAGATACTACATTTTCTTGATCCAGGATGGTGATCCTATCGAACTCGATAAGAATGATGAGGATCCGATCACCTATATGGAAGCCATGCAAAGGTCCAACTCTCAGAAGAGGTTTAAGACTGTGAAATCTGAAATAGAGTCCATGAAGATCAATGGTGTATGGAGTTGATTCACTCAAAAGAATAAAATTCATAGAGTGCAAGTGGATTTTTAAAAGAAAAAGAGGAGCAGACGGAAAAGTGGAGACCTATAAAGCCCATCTAGTTGTCAAGGATTACTGTCAACATTATGATATTGACTATGATGAGACGTTCTCAACTATGACAATGCTCAAGTCCATCGGATTATGTTTGCGATAGCAACACACTTAGATTATTAGATCTGACAAATGGATGTCAAATCATTTTTTTTATATGAGGAGCTGAAAGAAGAGGTGTATGTAATACAATCTAAAGGATTCACATCCATAGATGAATCTAAGATGTGTAAACTAAATAGGTCCATCTATGGACTGAAGCAAGCATCTAGAAGTTAGAACATACATTTTGATAAGATGATCAAAATGTATATCTTTGTTAGAAATAAAGAAGAATCTTGCGTCTACAAGTGGGCTAATAATTCTATAGTCATCTTTCTCATACTGTATGTGGATCACATACTGTTAATAGAAAATGACATCCCAGCTTTACAGAGTGTGAAGTTGTGGCTCTCATCATAGTTCTCTATGAAGAATTTGGGAGAAGCATCATACATCTTAAGGATGAAGATTTATAAAGATAGATCTAGAAGGTTGCTTAGATTGTCCCAATCCATATACATTATACCATATTAATTGAAATGATTCAACATGGAGAATTTTAAGAAAGACTATCTTTCGATAAGCCATGAAATTACTCTTTCCAAGAGAATTGTCTGACAACCCCTCAAGAGAGAGAGAGTGTATAAGTAGGATCCCATATACTTCGATAGTGAGATCTATCATGTACGTTATGATGTGTACGAGATCAGATGTAGCCTATTTACTAGGGGTAGTGAGTAGATATCAGTCTGATCTAGATAAAAACTATTGAAAGATTGTGAAGACAATCCTTAAGTATTTAAGAAATACTAAAGATTAATGGCTAATCTATAGGGAACATTGACTTGAAACTTGTGAGATATACTGATTTCAATTTTTAATCAGATCATGATGACAGTAGAAACATGTCAGGCTACCTATTTACCTTAAATAGAGGAGTAATTTACTGGAAGAATTTTAAGCAACATACTGTGGTGATTTTATATGCTTAGCAGAATATATTGCTACATCCGATACTGCGAAGGAGACGGCATGGTTGTAAAAGTTCATTATCGAGCTTGGAGTTACACTCTCTGTTGATGGCCCTGTTCTGTTGTATTATGATAGTACTGAGCCATAGCTCAAGCGAAGGAACAAAAATCATACCAGCATACTAAGCACATTTTGTGCCACTATCACTTTGTATGAGAGATCGTAGATCGAGGTGACGTTGAGTTTCAGAAGATCGACAGAAAGGAGAATATAGCCGATCCCTTCACTAAAACTCTCGGGATCAAAGAGTTCGATGATCATAAGTGAAAGATGGGTATAAGATACTGCCCCGATTGGATTTAGTTCAAGTGAGAGTTGTTGAAATTGTGTCCTAAAACCAATCATATGGATGATTGTGCTCATTTTGTAACATGTATATGAATTATTAATCAATGAATAAAAAATATTTTAGCATTATTCATCATAAAGATATATCTTCTTTATAAAACTCTTGTGTTGTGATGAAGTCCTTAGAACTATAAAATAATCGATAAAGAAAGATTTATTATATAGTTCTTAAATATGTTCGCGACCAAATGATATGTCATTAAATGATGATGATGTTTATCGAGTGAAGGTCGTTGTGTGCTATATGGGTTGGTTGTCTTCTTAACCAAGGAGTATGAAAACACTAGTATGACATATAGGTGAGATGTAGGAATACATCATCATTGAATAAGTAACTCACCTACTGAGCACTCTGCTATCAAGAGCAACTCGCGAAGCATATGAGTATAAGTATCCCTCAGACTTGAGATCATCATAGTGACTTGTAAGCAACTCACTGTGCTTTGATGCCAGACTATCTATATTTCTAATGTAGTGATGAAAGGCTACTGGGTACAGTCAAGTACTTGCAAAGTCTATGTGTGGATCAAGATGGAATTGACCCCTACGAATTATAGGAGCTGATGCATCACTATATTTTAATTTAGTAAAATCTTGGTCAGGATAATCCATGTGATAGATTTAAAAGGTTGGAATATAATGTGGATGATCCTTCAGGATTGACAGTTTAACCTTAGACCATCCTAGAGCATTTAGGATCGAAGGGATGAATTATGCGGTAACCATTCATAGGTTCTTGAATATTGCCTTACGACAATTCGATCTATCCGGACATCAAAAACCATTGCTAGATAGTAACTTTGATTAGTATAGAAAATAGTTTCTGTACTACCGACTTAGTGTTCAAATCTATGGAGTCACACACAAAGTCAAGCGACGTAGGAAAGAATTGACCTACGTCTATAAGTTCAATTTGAAAGTACATGACTTGATTGAATAAATAGATTAACCTAATTGAGAATTAAGTTATGAATCATATGGAATTAAACAGTTGACTATGTCTGGCTAGCACTGGACATGAAGTTCATATGGGAATTTTAGTGCAAGGGTAAAATGGTAATTTTAAAACCTTTTCAAAATTATAAATTTACAGTAAAAATTATTAATTAATCTAATTAATTAACATGTATTAACCTTACATAAAGATCTAAATATGATATATACAGTATGTATTTAAATTTAAAATTTTGAATTCTCTACAGTAAACATTTTACTGTTATGTGTTCAGAACACATTATCTTTGTACGGATAGTTGATCACCGCAGTCTGATCACCATTGGAAAGGTTTGATTATCGTAATGTAGTTACACAATATATCTGACCTCCACGGATCATCCACACGAAGCTTCCGATCTGATCGGCTCCTCACGAATGCTAGTTCGATGCAAAATCTTTTCGACGGCCGATGCTGATCAAACTCCTTCAATCGATGTCTGTCGACTCTTTGGATGCTCTAAATCATCAACCAAGATGCTTGAGAGGTTGATGAATCTCTCTCTGAAGTTTGGTGGGCTCACGACACTCGTAGCTCACCTTCTCACTTCCCGAACCCCAGGCAGAAACCCTAGGGTACTCACTGAAAACCCTGTGCCCACTTTTGTTTCTTTTCTTTTCGTTTCTCTCAAAAGTTTTTGAACTTTGAACTCATGCACAAGGATTCCTCATGCCCACTATTCTCTCTCAAAAAAATTCTATGCATGCCCCACCTTCTCTTCTCTTTTAAAACAGTGCAAGATGCGTCTTATCTGCGTAAGAGGATAAAGATAGGTGGTTGCTCACTTGAATTCAAATCGAATTTGAATTCAAATGCAAACCAACCCATCCTTATCCACTCTGGGTGAGAGAAGAGAGGAGGCGTGGGTTCTTTGTGCATGGAGAATTTACACAAGAAACTCTTTCTCATATAGATTAAATGGCGCACAAGATAAGGTGGGTGGGGCATGGATTAGTTGCCCATTCAAATTCAAACATCCTTTGAATTTGAATGGCCAACAAACCAATCTTTATCCAGATAAATGGTGCACAAGGGAGGATGTGGGAAGGCTTCTGCATGGGAGAAAATTCATGAGAAGTTGTTTCTCGTGAATTCAAATGGGCGCAGATAAGTGAGGTGGCGCAGGGAGATGAGGTCAAAGTGGTTTCAACCTAATTGAGCCAACCTAATCAAAATAGGTTAGGCATAATTAGACTAAGTTAAACCTAACTTAATTAGACTTAATTAGGCTCAATAAAATTTTAATCAAATCAAGAATTGACTAAGCCCAACCCCTGATCAAATCAGTGACCAAAACATCTTAGCGATTAGGTCAACACTTAACCTAATCGGGTCAAACCCAACTGAATCCAATTCAATGGGACTTGATCCAAAAATAATTACTCAATCAAATTGAGTTAATTAGTGATCAAATCATTAATTAAACCTTTCATAAATATTGAGTCTAAATTCGATGGACAATCGGGCATCAAAGTCCATCGATATGAAACCTTGATCGAAGAGTCCCAAACTAGTGGGACTCTTGACCCCGGTACCCAAAATGTGTGGAACTCATGATCAGAGAATCCTGATTCTCAATCACAGAGTATCCGAGCATTTGGACTCTTGGTCGAAGAGTCTCAGTCTAGTGGGACTCTTCACCAGCCATCAGATCAGATAGGAACCTCTAATATGTGTGACTCCGTAGGTTCGAACCTAAGCCGGTAGCACAGGAACCAATTTCTGTACTAATCGAAGTGACCATATAGCAATAGTACCCGACGTTCGGATAGGTCGAATAGTCGCAATCGCAATATTCAGAACCTACGTGAATATGGTTACTGTATAATTCATCCTTTTGACCCGTGTTTTGGATGACTCAGGGTTAAACTGTCAACCTTGATTAGATCATCCAAATCGTGCTCAACTCAAACAGTCCTGTGACTCCTCACTAGGACTACTCTGGCCAAGATTTTGCTAAATTGAAATATGACTGTACACAGCTCCTGAATTGGAGTGGTCAATCCCATCTTGACACACGCACCGACAAGTCAAGTACTTGACTACACCCAGCAACCTTCCGTCACTGAATTAGAAATTCAGGTAGTCCAGTGCCTAAATGCAGTGAGTTGCTTGTAAGTCACCGTGACGGTCTTAGGTCAGAGGGACAGTTATACTCATATCCCATCAGAGCAAATCTTGATAGCAAAAAAAGCTTCAAAGTCGATCACGTTCAGTGCAGATGTACCCTTACATCTCACCGGTATGTCATACCAGTATCTCCACACTCCTTGGTTAAGAGGACAACCAACCCATATGGCACACAACGACCTATACTTGATAAACGTTGTTGTCCTTGGTAACAACGTATGATTTGGTCGTAAACAGGTTTAAGGACTAAATGACAAATCCTCCTTTGTCGAGTTTAAATAGTCCTAAGGACTTCACCACAATACAGGAGTTCATTAGAAGATGAAACAATTTGTGATGAAAAATATCAAAATAATTTTTATTTATTTATAATTTATATACTAATACAAGAAAGAGCACAATCGTCAACAGGCTAACGATTGACTTTGGGATACTATTCCCAACAATCTCTCACTTGGCCTAAAGCCAATCGGTGCAGTATCCAGTACTCATCTTCGATTTGAAGTCGTCGAACTCCTTCACCATAATAGCTTTAGTGAATGGGTCGGTCAGGTTCTCTTTCCCATCGATCTTCTGAAGGTCGACGTCACCTCGATCTATGATTTTTCAGATGAGATGGTAGCGGTGCAGAATATGCTTCATCCGCTGGTGTGCCTTCGGTTCCTTTGCCTGAGCAATGGCTCTAGAGCTATCACAGTAGAGCAAAACTGGACCAACAAGGGAGGGTGCTACTCCAAGCTCGGTGATGAATTTTCTCAGCCACACTGCTTCTTTAGCAGCATCTGATGCAGCGACATACTCTGCCTCACAAACTGAATCAGCCACAGTGTGCTGCTTGGAATTCTTCCAGCTGACAGCCCCACCATCAAGGATAAAAATAAATTCTGACACACTCTTGCTGTCATCATGATCAGACTGAAAACTGGAGTCTGTAAACCTCATAAGTCTCAAATTCGATTCACCATAAACAAGCCACTGGTCCTTAGTATTTCTTAAATACTTCAGGATGGTTTTAACAACCTTCCAGTGATTCTCTCCTGGATCAGATTGGTATCTACTCATTACCCCTAGTGAGTATGCCACATCTGATCATGTACATGTCATGGCGTACATGATAGATCCCACTGTCGAAGCATATGAAATTCTATCCATATGCTCTCTCTCTTGAGGTATTGTCGGACAATTCCTCTTCGAGAGAAAAAATTCATGGCCTATCGGTAGATAGCCTTTCTTAAAATTCTCCATGCTGAACCTCTTCAGCATAGTATCAATGTACGTGGACTGGGATAAGCCAAGCAACCTTTTAGATCTATCCCTATAGATCCTTATCCCTAGGATGTAGGAAGCTTCTCCCAGATCCTTCATGGAGAACTGTAACGACAGCCAAATCTTTATTCCCTGTAATGCAGGGACATCATTTTCGATTAAGAGAATGTCATCCACATACAATACAAGAAATACCACTACTGGACCATTAGCCCACTTATAATGCAGGGCTCTTTTTCGTTCTTAACGAAGCCATACATTTTGATCGTCCTATCAAAATGTATGTTCCAACTCCGGGATGCTTGCTTAAGTCCATAAATAGATCTCTGTAGCCTGTACACCTTAGACTCATCTGTGGATGTGAACCCTTCAGGTTGTATCATATACACCTCTTTGTCCAGCCCTCCATTTAGGAAAGCTATTTTTACATCCATTTGCCAGATTTCATAGTCCAGATGAGCAGCTATCGTAAGTATAATCTGAATGAATTTGAGCATTGCCACAGGAGAAAATGTCTCGTCATAGTCTATACCATAACGTTGACGATATCCCTTGGCAACCAGACAGGCTTTATAGATCTCCACCTTTCCATCTGCGCCCCTCTTCCTCTTGAAGACCCACTTACACCCTATGGGTTTTACTCCTTCGGTTGGATCAACCAATGTCCACACATCGTTGATCTTCATGGACTTTATTTTGAATTTCATGGTCTCTAGCCATTTCTCAGAGTCAGGTCTCTACATTGCATCCATATAGGTGATCGGATCCTCATCGTTTTCATCAAGTTCGACAGGATCGCCGTCCCGGACCAAGAAACCATAGTATCTGTCCGGTTGACGTGGTACTCTACCAGACCGCCTTAAGGGTGCTGGAACAATGGGCTCTGGATCTAATCTAACCAAATCTAGTTTAGGTTCAGCAACTTGTGTCAGTTTTTCCACCTGCCGAACTTCCTCAAGTTTGACCTTAGAGGCAATAGTCCCTTCACCAAGGAACTCCTTTTTCAAAAAGATTGCCTTAAGGCTGACAAACATCTGTTGCTCATCAGCTAGGTAGAAATAATATCCTTTGGTCTCTTTTGGGTATCCTATGAAATAACACTTGTTAGACCTAGGTCCAAGCTTATTCGTAATTAAACGTTTAACATAAGTCGGGCACCCCTAAACCCTAAGGTGTGAGAGTACTGGCTTATGTCCTATCCATATCTCATATGGCATTTTTGTTACAGACTTACTCAAAACCCTATTTAGAAGGTAACAAGCCAATTCGAGCACATATCTCCAGAGGGAGATCGACAGACCAGCAAATCTCATCATGGATCGAACCATGTCCAACAAGGTCCGATTTCTCCTTTCAGACACCATTATGCTGTGGTGTTCCAGGAGAAGTCCATTGAGAGAGAATCCTATTCTCCTCAAGATATGTCAGAAACTCATTGAAAAGGTATTCACCTTCTTAATCAGATCGAAGAGTTTTAATACACTTTCCAGTTTGTTTTTCTACCTCATTTCGAAATAGTTTGAACATGTCAAATGACTCCGACTTATGCTTCATTAGGTAGACATACCCATACCTCGATAGGTCATCTGTGAAGGTTATGAAGTAGAAATATCCACCTCTTGCACTTGAGCTCATGGGTCCACATACATCAGAATGTATCAGACCTAAGAGTTCACTGGCTCGCTCACCTTTTTCAGTAAAAGGTGACTTGGTCATCTTCCTAAGAAGACAGGACTCACAGGTTGGAAGTGATTCACAATCATCAACTTCAAGAATTCCTTCTTGAGCCAACCTGTTTATCCTGTTCTTATTGATATGACCTAGTCTACAGTGCCAAAGGTAGACTTCTGACATATCATCCATTCTAGGGCATTTACCGGAGGTTTGAACCACATTAACAGACTGTGATAGTAAGTAAATTCCATTATTTAGTTGTCCAACAAACATTGTAACACTATTCAAAATGACATTGTAAATATTTTTTTTATTAAAAATTCATAACTGTACATGGCCAAAAGGCCTACAAAAATAATATTTAATAAAAAATTTGGACAATAGTGACATTCACTCATAATTATATTACGAGAGTTGATTACAAGGTTCATGATTCCTAAAGCTAGAATTGGAACTTTGCTTCCATCTCCAACGTTCAGGAACCTCTCGCCTTCATCAAATCTCCTATTGATCTATAGACCCTGCATCGAATTACAGATATGATAGGGCTTCCGGTATCCAATACTCAGGCAGTAGTATCACAAATGAAAAAGTTGCAAGGTGGTATCATATAATTACCTTGCTTCTTCTTCGGCCTGTTCGGGTCTAGGGAGGCAATGTATAGAGGATAGTTCCTCTTCCAGTGCCCTTGCTTCTTGCAAAAGAAGCACTCCGCCTGGCTCTGGTCAAGCTTGCGCTTCTTGGTCTGACCCTGTGCAGACGTCCCAGCATGCGGCTGCACCTTCTTATTATTCTTCTTCTTCTTTCCTTTCTTAAAGGGTTGATGACCAGAAGAAGACCCTCCCACAACATTCACCGACTCCTTATGGAGCTGGTGATCCTTCTCAAAGTTCTGCAGCAACCCCAACAAGCTGTGGTAGTTCACTGTAGGCTTTGTCATCCGAAAATGAGTAAGAAAGGGGAGGAAGGACTTGGGCAAAGAATTAAGGATCACATCCTTAGTGAGCTGCTCGTGCAAGGGAAAGCTCAGTTTACTTAGGTGCTCAATCATTTCGATCATGTATAGTACATGATCGGTGACTGAGGCCCCATCCCTCATCCGAGCATTGAAAATGGCACAACTAGTTTTGTGTCTTTCAACATCGTCAGGCATGCCAAAGGAGTCGTTCAATATTAGAAGCATCTCCTGTGGCTGGACGTTCTCGAACCTGCGACTGAACTCATTATTCATTATCGCCAGCATTATGCACCGTATGGTGGTACGGTCGTTGAGTCACTTCTAGTAAGTATCTCGGATCGTCCCTCTAGCGTTCGGAGCTGGCTCCTCAGGTGTCGGATCCGTTACTACATAAAGGATCTGTTCATGCTCAAAGATGATTTTTAATTTTTGATACCAGCTATCGAAATTAGGTCCCATGAGCTTGTCATTATCTAATAATGACCAGAGTGATAGGGTAGTGGCCATAGCTGCATGAAAGAAAATCAGACCTTTATTAGTACATAAATTATTAATACTAAAGACTTGGACTTTAGTCTAAAGTTTCTCCTAGTATTTTTATGAACTGGTAGCCTCAACCTCCAATTTGAGAAATTACTTTAATTCCTTAGTGGGTACTAGAATCCACACAGACCATACACGAGCCCAACTTTGGTTGGTCAACCCAGTGCATCTATGGGTAGGTTCATAACCAGTTGTTTCTCTAAACAACTTCTAATAATTAATTTTGTCCCAAAACCTAATCAGTAGGCTTTGGCCTCCACTGAAAAGATCTGGTTAGGTCCAACCATTAACATGACTTGATTTGGTGAATCAGACCAATAAATGATCAGGCCCGACTTTGACCGGCCAACCTGACCACCATCAGAAAGACTCAACCAAATGATCATATTATGAATGATAATTCCATTAGTCAATAAGCACCAGGCCTTTGGGCCTCTAGTGATTATTAAACTAATGGACTCATTATCATTCACTTAATGGGAGGCTATGACTTAGTTATCACTATAACTTAATCATTTTTAGGGACCTAATAATTTTTGAAGATTTTATTAAAGGATAGAAGAGAAAAAATTAACCAGCCAATTTCAATCCTCCCACTGACTTCACCAAGTCAGATTAAAAAGGATTTAATTAAAACCGACAGTAGGAGCACATAAATCAGTCACACTGATTTACCTAATGACATGGGTGAGCCCTAATCACCAAGTGATCTAATCAAAATCTAACTCACCAGGTTGGCTAGGTAAGTGAGATCAGTGGTGAGGATATGCCATTAACTCATCAGAGATCGAATCAATGCGAGTAGCTCCCACTTAAAAATCACTGGTCAGACTGTCGAACTTACCTTAAACACCAATCGATTCATTAGTTTTAATTTGATCAACTTAGTAAATAGGGTTCCACCGCATAGCCATGAATTAAGTCCATCTTGGTCTAGTTAAAGACATGGACCCATTCAACTACAACTATTGGAGTTGAGTCTAGAGTGTCCTTGACCTAATCTAATTCAACTTTTGATTAGATTTGATCAATTACTCTAATTTAGTCCATTTCTTTAAGCTAACCTTAGGTCTAACCCAATTATGGACCTAATCCATCTAACCCATTGACCCATAAGTTTATGCAATTATCTTAGGTCTTAATTCACAATTCTAGACCAACTAGACAATACTTAATTCTTTTAATTAAGTATTTGGGCTGATGGGTCAGGGTTTGGTATTTTGAAAATAATTTTTAAATTTGAAAGGTTTTATTTTTTGTTCACCAAATGTGTTGACTCATTTCACAAATGGATCAGTATATTTCATAAACAGCAATCCTATTGCTAATTACATAACAGAAAATAACTCAATCAAAATAAATCATGAATATTCCTTTAGATCTAATCTAACATATTAATGATAAATTTTACAGTTGAACCTTTACAGTTAAGTCCTTTCGCTGCTTCATCTACATGGGATATAATCGCATCGGCACCCCAACCGCCATAGGAGAACCCCATCGAATGGGAGGAGAGGGCCTTTAAACCCTACTTTTCTCCTATGATCGGACGACCATGGCAACCAACCTAATTAGACTACTTGCTACTTGGATCGAGTATATCTAAATATACCAATTTCAAAATTTAAATTTTAAATTTTAAATTTTAAATTTTAAATTTTAAATTTCAAATTTCAAACAAATTTTAAATTTCAAATTTCAAAATTTTGAATTTCAAATTTTAAATTTTAAATTTTGAATTTCAAATTTGAAATTTCAAATAAATTTCAAATTTTTGAATTTTGAATTTTAAATTTCAAAATTCAAAATTCAAATTTTGAATTTCAAATTTCTAAATTTTGAATTTTGAACAAATTTCAAAATTCAAATTTTAAATTTTAAATTTAAACTTTTAGATTACTACTTAATATATGCATGCAAATGTATATCATATTTTAAAACCTGCTCTGATACCATTTGTGGGAATTTTAGTACAGGGGTAAAACGATAATTTTAAAATTTTTTTAAAATTATAATTTTACAGTAGAAATTATTAATTAATCTAATTAATTAATATGTATTAACCTTACACAAAGATCTAAATATGATATATATAGTATATATTTAAATTTAAAATTTCAAATTCTCTACAGTAAATATTTTACTGTTATGTATTCAGAACACATTATCTTTGTGCGGATAGTTGATCGCCGCAATCTGATCATCGCTGAGAAGGTTCGATCATCGTAATGCAGCCATATAGTATATCTGACCTCTGTAGATCATCCACACGAAGCTTCCGATCTGATCGGCTCCTCACGAGTGCTAGTTCGTCGCAGAACCCTTTCGACGGCCGATGCTGATCGAACTCTTTCGATCGATGTCTGCCGACTCCTCAGATACTTTGAATCATCAGGAAAGGTGCTTGGGAGGTTGATGAAGCTCTCTCTAAAATTTGGTGGGCTCACGACACTCGTAGCTCACCTTCTCACTTTTCGAACTCCAGGTAGAAACCCTAGGGTACTCACTGAAAACCCTACGCCCACTTTTGTTTCTTTTCTTTTCTTTTCTCTTAGAAGTTTTTGAACTTCCAACTCATGCACAAGGCTTCCACACGCCCACTATTCTCTCTCAAAAAAATTCTACGCACGCCCCACCTTCTCTTCTCTTTTAAAATAGTGCAAGACGCATCTTATCCGCGTGAGAGGATAAAGATAGGTGGTTTCTCACTTGAATTCAAATCAAATTTGAATTCAAATGCAAACCAACCCATCCTTATCCACTCTGTGTGAGAGAAGAGAGGAGGCATGGGTTCTTTGTGCATGGAGAATTTACATGAGAAACTCTTTCTCATGTAAATTAAATGGCGCACAAGATAAGGTGGGTGGCGCATGGATTAGTTGCCCATTCAAATTCAAACATCCTTTGAATTTGAATGGCCAACAGACCAATTTTTATCCAGATAAATGGTGCACAAAGGAGGGTGTGGAAAGGCTTCTGCATGGAAGAAAATTCATGAGAAGTTGTTTCTTGTGAATTCAAATGGGCGCAGATAAGTGAGGTGGCGCAGGGAGATGAGGTCAAAGTGGTTTCAACCTAATTGAGCCAACCTAATCAAAATAGGTTAGGCACAATTAGACTAAGTTAAACCCAACTTAATTAGTCTCAATAAAATCCTAATCAAATCAAGAATTGACTAAGCCCAACCTCTGACAAATCAATGACCAAAACACCTTAGCGATTAGGTCAACACTTAACCTAATCGGGTCAAACCCAACTGAATCCAATTCAATGGGACCTGATCCAAAAATAATTACTCAATCAAACTGAGTTAATTAGTGATCAAATTATTAATTAAATCTCTCATAAATACTGAATCCAAATTCGATGGGCAATTGGACATCAAAGTCCATCGATATGAAACCTTGATCGAAGAGTCCCAAACCAGTGGGACTCTTGACCTCGGTACCCAAAATGTGTGGAACTCATGATCAGAGATTCTTGATTCTCAATCATAGAGTCTCTGAGTATTTGAACTCTTGGTCGAAGAGTCTCAGTCCAATGGGACTCTTCACCAGCCATCAGATCAGATAGGAACCTCTAATATGTGTGACCCCACAGGTTTGAACCTAAGCCGGTAGCACAGGAACCAATTCCTGTACTAATCGAAGTGACCATCTAGCAATGGTACCCGATATTCGGATAGGTCGAATAGTCACAATCGCAACACTCAAAACCTACGTGAATATGGTTACTGTATAATTCATCCTTTTGACCCCTGTGTTTAGGATGACTCAGGGTTAAACTGTCAACCCTGATTAGATCATCCGAATCATGCTCAACTCAAACAGTCTTGTGACTCCTCACTAGGACTACCCTGACCAAGATTTTGCTAAATTAAAACATGACTGTACATAGCTCCTGAACTGGAGTGGTCAATCCCATCTTGACACATGCACCGACAAGTCAAGTACTTGACTACACCCAGCAGCCTTCCGTCATTGAATTAGAAATTCAGGTAGTCCAGTGTCTAAGTGCATTAAGTTGCTTGCAAGTCATCGTGGCAGTCTCAGGTCGGAGGGACAGTTATACCCATATCCCATCGGAGCAAATCTTGACAGCAGAAAAAACTTCGGAGTCGGTCACATTCAGTGCAGATGTACCCTTATATCTCACCTGTATGCCATACCAGTATCGCCACACTCCTTGGTTAAGAGGACAACCAACCCATATGGCACACAACGACCTATACTTGATAAACATTGTTGTCCTTGGTAACAACGTATCATTTGATCGTGAACAGGTTTAAGGACTAAACGACAAATCCTCCTTTGTCGAGTCTAAATAGTCCTAAGGACTTCACCACAATACAGGAGTTCATTAGAAGATGAAATAATTTATGATGAAAAATGCTAAAATAACTTTTATTTATTTATAATTCATATACTAATATAAAAAAGAGCACAATCGTCAACAGGCTGCTCATTGGCTTTGGGACACTATTCCCAACAGTTCAGGTTCTATTTCGAGGATGAACGAGATTTGATCTTTGATCCAAGGAGTCTATGAGAGATTGAATTTAAGTACTAATTAATTTTAGATTAGAACTAATTTAATTAGACTTAATTGAGTTCATAAATCTAAGTTAGACTTGGTCCTAAATCCTAAATAGTTTGGGATGGACAATCTTTTCAAAATTATTTCGAATCAGGTTTGAATTAGATTCGAATTGATCCATTTTTAGATTAGATCCTTAGAGTCTGCTTTTATTGAGACTCTCTCTTCTTCATGGCCGACCAACACCAGGTGAGGTGCTAGTTGTTGCCCCCCCACATGGGGTGTGGGCATGGGTGCATGTAGGTGCCAAGTTAGGTGCCAATCCTTTCTGCCTTAGGACTCCTTCTTTGATAAGATGTGGATTAATTCAAAGCTTGTTTGAATTAGAAATCCTAGTCTTTTGGATCATAAAAAATCATCTATAAATAGGAAAGACCTCTAGCTATCATGATATAACAATTGGATTGTATGTTAAGGAGAGAAAGAGAGAGAAAGGAGGCATGAAGGTCTAGTGGGCATTCCCTTCTCCTTGGCGTCACCTCCCCTGGGCCGTCCCATCCTCCTTGGCATGAAGCTTGTTTGGGAATCCCTCTTGCCGGTGTGAGGCATCACACCTGAGCTTCTCTCCCCTCCCTTTGGTGTCTTGTAAAGGTGCTTTTGTTGAGATTTGATGTCTCAAGATTCGATCCATATTGAGCCTATAGTGAGGTCCAGGACGACGAATGGAGTCCAACGAGCCTAAGAACAGTCCAAACGAAGTCCAGATGGTGAAGATATGCACGAAAGAAGATCGAAGAAAGTGGCATGGTGCCTGAGGCGGCCGACAGTGGCGTGGTCAGGCCCGGTGGAGGCATGCGCACGGAGGCACATGCGGCCCAACATGCGGGTGGGCCCAGCACGGGCATGCACACAGGTCGGCCCAGCATGCACGGGGCACCTAGGCCCAGCACCCCTGCATGGTCTACCGTGGACCGTGGGGTGCTGGGCGGTCCATGGAGGCTGCGTGGACCGAACACGTGGTCCATGCGTAGTCCAGAGGAGTTTTTACGTGCTTCGATGGTCCAGATTGTAGTCGATCATGATCGGATAGCTGGAACTCAATTCGAGCATGATCAGACATGATTAGAGGTTATTTTGTGCGATCAGATGGCTCTGGTGTGAGCCGATCACGATCGGATGGCCATGGATGGTTCTAGGGTTGATTGAGACTCTATATTCCTATTGAAATAGTATTTTTAAGATTTTGAAGCCTATATAGCTTTGATTGACGAGCCATTTATTGCATTGGAGAGCTGGTGACGTTTTGAAAGTGTAAAAAGACTTCAAAAGAGGTTTCAAAGAGCTTTTATAAGAGTTTTAGAGCTTTTCAATGAGAGACTCTTGTACAAGAGTTGAGTGGTGAGTTTCTCTTATATTGATTTTATTTTATTCTCTCATAGTGAAGCTTGCATGTCCCATGGAGGTAGGCTTGAGGTCGATCCATGTATTTATATTGTGTTTTTTGTTTTGTTTCTTTTTTCTTCTTGCTGCATTGTGTGGTACCAAATTCTACACAATAATTGGTATCAGAGTAAGGTGGTGCCAGAGCGTAGGTTGCAGTGGTGGTGGTCGAGATAGAAGATGGAGAAGACAAGCACAATCAAGGTGGAGATCAACAAGTTTGATGGAAAGAGCAATTTCTCCTTATGGCAAGTAAGGGTGAAGGATGTGCTCATCCAGCAAGAATTGATAGATGCTCTCTTATGTGAGGAGAAGCCGACTACCATGGAGGTGCAGGATTGGAGGTGGCTTCAGATACAGATGATGAGTACGATCCGCTTGTACCTAGTGGATGAGATGGTGATCCATGTGCTTGGCGAGATTTCTCTGACGATGCTGTGGTCGAAGCTCAAGGAGTTGTATATAGTGAAGTCTCTCACCAATACCCTCTTCCTCTGGAGGTAGTTCTATCAGCTGTAGATGACTGAGAGACAGAACGTGCAGGAGCATCTCAGCCACTTCCAAAAGATCCTCACCGACCTCCTCAGCATTGGCGAGAAAGTTGAGGAGAAGATCAGGGTGCTGGTCTTGCTAGCATCACTTCTCCCTTTATATGAGTCCTTGGTGACTGCTCTTCTAGTGGAGAAGAGCACCATCAAGATAGATGAGGTCATCGCGATGATTCTCCAGAACAAGGTTCTCAGGTGGTGGTAGCTCAGCTTTGATGGTTTCTAGAGGAGCAAAAGGTGGCAGACAAAGCGATAGGAGATCGTGACGAGGGCGGTCCAAGTCTAGGATAAGAGACTTGAGCAAGATCAGATGTTATCGATGTGATGAGTTGGAGCATCTAGTCAGAGATTGCCCTTAACTTAGGGATCGGATGAGGGCTACTGCAGCGACGGTCGGTAGCGAGTCAGTGGATGATATCCTAGAGATATCTGATAAGGTATCTACTTCTTTCCAGTAGTGAATTTTAGATTCTGCATGCACCTATCATGTATGTTGTTGAGAGGAGCAGTTTGACTCCCTGAAAAATAGTGAGGGCACTATTTATCTGTCAGATGGATCGAGTTGTGCAATCAGAGGCATTGGAACGGTCAGCTAGAGGATACATGATGGTGCAGTGAGAAGATTGGAAGAGATTCAATACATACCTGATTTCAGGTGGAATCTTATCTCACTGAGCAGACTGGATTCGAAAGGCTACAAGACGATAGCTGGTAGAGGAATTCTGAAGGTGTTGTACGACGATAGGGTTATTCTGAAGGGAAAGAAGAGGATAAGAGGACCTTACTACCTGACAGGGATCCCAGTGCTAGGTGGAGCTTCAGGAGCCAGAGGAAGCCCAGAGCGAGGTGGAGCTCTTGGTGGAGGTGGATCGGGTACTAGACGGGATACTCGGGAGGATGAGAGGCGACGTCGCAGAGTGAAGTTTCTATTATCGCAGGAGACTTCTCCGAGCTGGTCTTTGGTCAGAGTGGACACAGCCTATAATGGAGGTGGGATCGAGCAGCCTGGCTCGACTCCCACATTTGCCCATCCATGAGATAGCATGCATGTCCCAGGGCATGGGGATGAGAAGGATCACAAGCTCTCAAAGATAGGTGAAGATCGAATATCGAGTTGAGATGAAGATTGTTGAGATTTGATACCTTGAGATTCGATCTATATTGAGCCCACAGTGACATCCAGGACAATGAACAGAGTCCAACGAGTCTAAGAATAGCCCAAACAGAGTCCAGACGGCAAAAATATGCGTGAAAAAAGATCGAAAAAGTTGACACAGTGCACAAGGCAGCGGCGACTGGCTTTGGCATGGTCAGGCCCGATGGAGATGCGGTGCACAGGACAACGAACGGAGTCCAACGAGTCAAAAGAATAGCCCAAAATGTAGGTGCGTGCGGCCCGGGCGAGCCTAGCACGTGCATGTACGTAGGCCGGCCCAGCACATGCGGGCACCCAGGCCTAGCGCCCCTGTGCGGTCCACCATGGACCGTGGGGTGCTGGATAGTCCATGGAGGCTGCGTGGACCGAACATGCGGTGCACGCATAGTCCAGGGGAGTTTTTGCATGATCTGATGGTTCAGATCGCAGCCAATCGTGATTGGACAGTTGGAACTCAATCCGAGCATGATCAGATGGCTGAAACTCATGATCAGAGGCTATTTTGCACAATCAGATGGCTTTAGTGTGAGCCGATCATGATCGGAAGGCCACGAATAGTTTTAGGGTTGATTGGGACTCTGTATTCCTATTGAAACAGTGTTTTTGATATTTTGGAGCCTATATAACTCCGATTGATGAGCTGTTTGTTGCGTTGGAGAGATGGTGACATCTTGGAGGTATAGAAAGACTTCAAGAGAGATTTTAAAAAGTTTTTATAAGAATTTTGAGATATTTCAATGAGAGACTCTTATACAAGAGTTGAGTGGTGAGTTCCTCTGGTATTGATTTTATTTTATTCTCTCATAGTGAAGCTTACACGTCCCATGGAGGTAGGTTTCAGGTCAATCCACATATTTGTATGGTGTTTCTTATTTTATTTCTTCTTTCTTCCTGCTGCACTGTGTGGTACCGAATCTTGCACAACAGCTTCAATCCGAGGCTTCATCCTACTTTCCTGTGAAGCTTGGCCTGTGTGCGAAGTAGAGAGTTTGTGGATTCCGACCTACGCAAGACTTTGGATTTAGATTCTTTAGAGATTTGATCCCTATTCTGCTATATATCAGGTAAATATCTAATCTTTGTTAAGCATTTTTAGAAAATAATTAGATGCAACTCTGGCAATCTATGCATTTTTTATGGAAATAGGCTTTCTTTCCCTTCAAAATAAAGTTATAAAATAAAATTAATGGGCAATGGTTGCTCCATTTTTCTTTCTAATGAATTCTATGGTAGTGGTTATATTGATAATAATCTTTTAATTCTTACACTCAATAAAAATATCTTTCATATTGGTAGAAATATGAAAAGAAAGAGAGAAGATATGAATATTACATATCTCTGACATTGCCATCTTGGTTATATTAGCGAGTCAAGGATAAACAAGTGGTACAAAGAAGAGTTCTTTGACCTCTATGATTATGAATCATTAGAAACTTATGAATCTTGTCTCATGGATAAGATGACTAAGACTCCATTCTTTGGACATGAAGAGAGGGCAAGGGAGCTATTAGCCCTAATACATTCAAATATATATGGGTTGATGACAACTCAGGTTAGAGGAGGATATTCCTACTTCATCATCTTTTCGGATGATCTGTCAAGATTCAGATATGCATTTTTGATAGAATATAAATCTGAAGCTTTTGATAAGCTCAAGGAGTATTAAAGTATGGTCGAAAAATAAATTAAATAAAATATCAAAGTTCTTTGATCTGATTGAGAAAGAGAATACTTATTTAGTAAATTTTTTGATCATCTTAAGAATAAAGGTATTCTTTCTGAATGGATCCCTCCTTATACACCACAGTTAAATAGTATAACAGAAAGAAGAAATCGCACTTTATTGAATATGGTGCGGTCTATAATGTGCTTCACGAATCTTTCAATATCATTTTGGAAATATATCCTAGAAACTGCCGCATATATATTGAATAGGATGCCTTCGAAGTCTGTTACTAGTACTCTATATGAGATATAGAAAGGAAGTCAAATCTTAAACATCTTAAAATCTGGAGCTATCCTGCTTATATCAAAATTTTTTTCAGATATTAGCTAAGTACTAGATTAGACAAGTACAGATTTGTAGGATATCCTAAGAAAACTAAAGGATACTACTTCTACCATCCTACTGAACAAAAGATGTTTGTTAGTAGGTATATCATTTTTTTAAAAAAATAATTTATCCAAGAAGGAGGTAGCTGGAGAAATGTTGAACTTGAAAAGTTCAAGACTTACAACCATTCCAAAAGTACCTGTGGTTGGACCACAAGGAGATCTTCAATCAAAAGTACCCAAGGATAAGTTACATTCACTCCTCTCTGAAGATCAGATAGAGCATAATGGGTACCTCTAAGATGTGGTTTTATCATTAGGAATGACAATGAGATCAGCATCATTTAAGATGATGATCCACTAACCTATTCAAAAGCTATTATGAGTAGAGACTCAAACAGATGGCTAGACACCATGAAATTCGACATGGATTCAAGGTATATCAATCAAGTTTGGACTTTGATTAATGCATCTGAGGGTGTGACCCCAATAGGATACAAATGGATCTTCAAGAAGAAGATCAGAGTAGATGGCTAAGTTAAAACCTATAAAACTAGATTGGTGGCGAAGGATTTCAAGCAAAGATAAAGAATTGACAATGATGAAATCTTCTCACCAGTGGCTATGCTCAAGTTCATTCGGATTCTGCTTGCTATAGCTGCATACTATGACTATTAGATCTGACAAATGGATATCAAGATTACTTTTCTCAATAGTAATTTTGAGGAAAAGATCTATATGACTCAGCCAAATGAATTTGTCTCTAGTGAAAGAGCAAATCAAGTATGTAGGCTCAAGAAATCAATATATGGATCAAAGCAAGCTTCGAGGAGTTGGAACATCTATTTTGATGTGACAATTAAAGAGTTTGGCTTCATTAAAAATGAGGATAAATCGTGTGTGTATAAAAAGATAAGTGAGAGTGCTATTATTTTCTTAGTTCTATATGTCGATGACATACAAGTCATTGAAAATAATATTCTAATATTACAATCGATCAAGACTTAACTATCAAATAAGTTTTTCATGAAATACTTGGGTGAAGCATCCTATATATTGGGCATAAAGAACTATAGAGATAGATATAAGAGGATGCTAGACTTGTCCCAATCTCCGTACATAGATCTTATATTGAAGAGGTTTAACATGGAGGCAAGTAAAAAATGTTACCTACTTGTAAGACATGGCATACATCTCTTCAAAAAAATATGTCTTAAGACACCTGAGGAAAGGAAGAGAATGAGTGAAATTTCTTATGTTTCGACTGTCGTATCGATCATGTATGCCATGCTATGTATCAGACCTGATGTAGCTTATGCTTTGGGCATAGCTAGCAGCTTTCAGGCTGATCCAGGAGAGAATCATTAAAAAATAGTGAAAAATATTCTTAAGTACTTGAGAAGGACTAAAGATATTTTTCTTATATTTAAAAGATTAGAGTTGAAACTAGAAGGATATGCAGATTTTAGTTTTCAATCTGATCTAGATGATAACAAGTCTATTTTAAGGGTATGTGTTTATCTTGAATAGAGGAGCAGTGAGTTGGAAGAATTTCATACAGCAAACTGTAGTTGACTCAACCACAGAGTCAGAATATATTGCTGTTAATGAAGCAGCCAAGGAAGCTATCTAAATGAAGAATTTCATCGCAGAATTGGGTATGATTTCTTAGATAGAACGGTTAGTGGCAGTTTATTGTGATAACACTGGGATCGTTGCTCAAGCCAAAGAACCTAGGTTTCATCATAAGCCCAAGCACATCCTCTGATGCTTCAACCTCATTCGAGAATTTATCAAAAGACAAGTTGTTGTAATGGAATGAGTTGACACTAAGAATAATATAGCAAACCCATTCACTAAGGCTATTCCACAACAGCTGTTTGAATGCCATTTCGATTGTATGGGATTGACATACAAAGACAATCAGTGAAAGATTGAAAGAAGAGTGCCTTACAAGTCAATCGTATGAGTAACGCGATGGACTTTTCTTTGTAAACTTCTAACTCATGTAATGATATTATTTATTTATTAATGAAATGAGATATTGATTCATCATTATAGCTGCATCTTATTGTGTTTAAGATTATGATGAACTCCATAGATTAGGATAATAATTTTAGGATCATGAAGAGTTTAAGCTTGTGAAACTTAAAATCTTAAAATCTTAATCTAAAATATTTTTTAATTATAAGAATATTGAGTCGAAGATTAATATTCTGGATAGACTGACACATCCTATATATACTCATTGGAGAGAGTGGCTGATTTTATAAGTCACTTATGTGAGACACTAATACAAAAATATGGATGCTCATTATGGAATAAGTTCACTAAATTGACTCACCAACAGAGAATATCTTATGGAGCCTTACTTGCATATCAAAAGATGATTCTCCAAGTGGGAGCTGTGTAAGTGATCCTTAAACCTGAGACCATCATGGAATCTTGTGTACATAAATTTATGTTTTGATTCATATCCAGGTATGACATTAAGACATGTATGGGATGTTTTGGATATGGTAGAGTATGTATGGAGCTTGTAAGTCGATCAACAAGAAATCGATCACTCCTAGTACAAGGAGAAAACATCCTATGCATTCTCATCTCTAGATGACTCAGAAAGTCTTTGACCAAAGCAGGATGAAGATTAGAAAGAATTTCTAATACTTCATTATTCGAGTCATCACTGATTGATGGTGAATTGATGTGAATATGTATTTGAGTTTGACATAATTCTATACTCATGAACATATTCAAGATGCGGGATGATCAAAGGATTGAATTGTAAGGTGACTTGCCACTGAAGAGTATATTTGATATTTTCATCAAATTCTATATCTTCTGGATAGTCATGATATATTGCTGACGTCAATCTTGACTTATCGATTTGATTGAATTGAAGAGTTTAATTCAATATCTAATTAAAAAAAAGTTTTAATTATTGAATTCGGATCGACATGGTTTGGACCTTAATTGATTAGAAGGGTTCTTATCAAATTAGGTCAACTTACATCCAAACCTACTGCTAGTTAGATATGGAACCTAATGGGTCACACACATAAAAAAATTGACTAAAGACCCATTTGATATGGTTGATTAAAATTTTGGATCCAATCAGATTTCTGGTAAGCATGCTAGCACGAATGAAAATCCTAGCTCCTTTAATCAGATTCGATTCAGTTTGAATCTTGCTTCTTCATCAAATCAAATTGAGCCATAGATTAATTTGGATTTGGATCAAGGGTGGCTGCTTTGGATGGCACCACATAGCCTCATTGGGTGCCATAAGATAGAGTCCTAACTAGGTAGGACTTTGGTGTGCAAAATTGTTTGTGCACGCATGCGATGAAGGGAGAAGGGTCACATTACTTCTAAGAAGAGTTCTTTTGTTTGAAGGCTCTCTCTTTCTGATGCGCAACCAACTAGAGGGACATGAAGAAGAGATGTGACTCTTCCCCACGTACCCTAATCTCTCTTATAAATGGTCCATAGAGCTAGATTTCATATTCATTCCAATCTATTCCAAAAGTCTCTTCTCGAGTCCGCTCCTAGTCTAAGACAAGACTTTCCTTTCTCTCCCAAGTCTTAGGACAAGACTTTCTAAATTCAAGAAAAGTCTTATTCTAGTTCAAACAAGAATAAAGAAGATTCTGAAGGAGAGGTTTAGAAGTCCATAAGAGAGTCTTCGAGAGGGTAAAGTCAGATTCTTAAGAAATATGACCGGTGCGAGGCTATTCGAGTTCTAGGGGCTAGAACTCTTGAAGCAAGATTAAAAAAAGAGCATTATCCTTGGATCGATTCCTATGTGGATCACCATTGGAGGGCAGACACTTATGTGTAAAAGAAGAGTGTCCTATAAGCCAATCGCAAGTGTATTGCGATAAAACTTTTTTTGGTGATTTTTCTACTCATGTAATGATATTTATTATTTGATAATAAAATGAGACATTGATTCATCATATTAGCTGCATCTTATTATGTCTAAGATTATGATGAACTCTAAAGATTAAGGCAATAATTTTAGGAGACATGAATGGGTCATACTGGTGAGACCTAAAATCTTAAAATCTTAATCTTAAATATTTCTGATTATAGGAGCATTGAGTCAGGGATCAATGCTCCGGATAAACTGATACATCCTATATATGCTCGATGGAGAGGATGGCAGATCTCATTAGCTACTTATGTGTTGGACACTAATACAAGGATGTGGGTGCTCATTTGAAAAATAAGTCCACTGAATTAACTCGATGAAAGAGAACATCTTATGGATGCTTTAATTGCATGTCAAAGATGGTTCTCTAAGTGGAAGTTATGCAAGTGATCCTTAGACCTGAGATTATCATGGAATCTTGTGCATACGAACCCATATTTTGGTTCATATCCAAGCATGACATTAAGATATGTACGGAGTGTTCTGGATATGGTGGAGTGTGTATGAAGATTGTGAGTAGGTCAATATGGAATCGATCACTCTTAGTAAGAGGAAATCGCATCCTATATATTCTCAATCCTAGATGACTCGAAAAAAATCTTTTGGGCAAAAGCAAAAAGGAGATTAGAAAGAGTTTTTAATATTTTTTCATTGGAGTCATCATTGGTTAATTGAGAATTGATATGAATATGTGTTTGAGTCTGACATGATTCCATACTCATGAACATATTCAGGGTGCAGGGATGATCGAAGGATTGAATTGCACGGTAACTTACCACTGAAGGGTATATTTGATATTTCTATCAAATTTTATATCTTCTAGATAGTCATGATATATTGCTATACGTCAATCTTGACTTATAAGTTTTGATCGAATTAAAGAGTTTAATTCGATTGCCAATTAGAAAGGATTCTAATTGTTGAGCTCAGGTTAGCTCGATTGGACCTTAATCGATTAGATTAGAATTTAATCAAATTAGATCAACTTATATCTAGACCTACTGTTGGCTAGATGTAGAACCCAATGGGTCACATACATATAAAAATTAGCCAAGGACCCTTTTGAAAAAGGTTGATTGGAATTTTGGATTCAAACAAGTTCGGTAAGCATGCTAGCAAGTATGGAAATCCTTACTTCTTTGGAGATCAATTTGGTCTCATCCCTTACTAATTAGCTAGCTCAATTTGATGGGCATTTGAGTCAGATCATGCCACCTAGAAGCAT
This sequence comes from Elaeis guineensis, assembly GCF_000442705.2. Taxonomy (NCBI): domain Eukaryota; kingdom Viridiplantae; phylum Streptophyta; class Magnoliopsida; order Arecales; family Arecaceae; genus Elaeis; species Elaeis guineensis. The sequence continues at coordinate 67,721,666 of NC_025993.2, read as the reverse complement.
CCCAAATTATGGTGTCAAATCCCAAATTAACATCATTTATGAAGAGTCCAAGTTGTGATAGACTCTTGGCGCAAAACAGGTTTTGCATGTGCATGTTGGTGTGAGTAGAAGAAAAGAGTCCTTCTGGCATGGGATTAATATGTATGTAATAGCCCATATCACTCTCCATCCTCTAGTGCACATCTCAAAGTATGAGATGGATTTTTTCTAAAATTTTTGAAGCAGAGAAAAATTAGAAACAAGAAGGGTCTCTTGTGTGCGCACAGAAGTGTCGCATCTCTCTACATTTTGGAGAGTCCTTCTCCTGATCAAATACTTTTAAATTAGAATAATTTTTTATTATAATATTTCACATTTGATAATCTATTTTTAGTGATTTTTTTAAATTTTTTTCAGATTTATCAGATGGCCAAATGGATGCTGGAAGCTTCCTCACATGCGCAAGCATGGTGATCAGCATTCATGTGAAGAGGTACGAGGATCACTTCTTTTCATGGATTTTTTAATCTCCTTATTAGGTGATCTGAGATCAAGGTTGAATCCTCTATCCATATGAATTTTTGTGGATTTTTTTTTATTTTAGAAGGGATGTGAAAACATCCCTTCTCTGGTCGCACGTGCAGAAGAGGGTGCTGATTGACGTATCATTGATAAGAGTCCTTCTACTTGAAGGAACTCTTATCTCTGATAATCAGATCAAATATGCATCTTGGATGAGGTGTGTCCCTCCCTTTTGTTATCTCTCTACTCACTATAAATTGGCCAGGGCACTGGGTCTCCGTGGCATTCAGATCGAGTTTCCAATTTCTCTCCGTTGCTTTCTTTCTTACAACCTATCTTAGTTTTAGGACAAGATTTTAGGATTTAAGATAATGCCTTATCTGATCCTAACAAGGGTTGTGAGAGTCCTAAAGAAGGAGAATCAAAAGTTTAGAGGAGGATCTTAGAGGGTTGAGTCAGGTTCTTGAGGAAACCTGACCGGTATGGGGCTAGTCGAGTTCTAAGGGTAAAGGCTAGAATCTTGAAGCAAGGAGAAGAAAGAGCACTGTCTTTGGTTCAATTTTCGTGTGGATCACCATTGGAGGGTGGACACTTGGACGCCTCATAAAAATTGAGATTAGCACTATAGGTATGCTTCTTATCCAAGTTTAATTTATTGTACTTTGATTATTATAGGCAAGGGTTTCTGGGCATTTGGGTTTCCAGTGCATTAGATGTTTTGAATGAAAATTTTAAATACCTAACCCTTCCACTGCATCCCCAAAACTCAATAGTGATATCAGAGACTATCTTGATTTATATAATCAAAGATTAAATTATTATCTTGATTATGACCAAGCATGAGTTTTGGTTTGGTTCAAGTCAGGTCAAGAGTTGAACCCGATTGAACATCCAAATTCTAGCATGTCTTAGAGATATATTTTAAATATAAAATGCATGATGTATGCATAAAATTTTTTTTAGGAGCTTAGTACTCTAATTGAGATTCATCACCAGACCGTCCGGTCATAAGAGCAAGTAGGGTTCAGAGACCCTCTCTTCCTATTCCATAGGGTACTCTTATGGTGTGTAGGGGTGCCACTATGATGTCCCAAGAAGAAGAACTGTGAAAAAAATATTTTGTATTCATGCATATTATTAGAATTTCAAGCATGAGTTTTGGTTTGGTTCAAGTCAGGTCAAGAGTTAAACCCGATTGAACATCCAAACCTTAGTATGTCGTAGAGATATATTTTAATATAAAATGTATGATGCATGTATAAAATTTTTTTAGGAGCTTACTACTCTAACTAAGATTCATCACCTAGCCATCCAGTCATAAGAGCAAGTAGGGTTCAGAGATCCTCTCTTCTTATTCCATAGGGTACTCTTATGGCATGTAGGGGTGACACTATGATGTCCCAAGAAGAAGAACTGCAAAAAAAGTATTTTATATTCATGTATATTATTAGAACTTCATACATATGTGATATGCTTGAGATGCTTAGTTATAATCATGTTGTATGATTATAATTTCATATCTTAGAGATATGAATAGATGCCATGATTAGTTATTGTGATTGTTAAGATACAACTATAATAGTGCATTATTATGATTGATTGAATTAGGATATATATGAGACCATTAAAGCCCTCATAAAAATCATATAAGTTATAGTATTGTGAACCAATAGCTGACTTATTTCTTAAATCGATTAATCAATTAGTGTCTAAGGAGTGTTTCAAGTGCGGTGGTTATTTAATTGATTCTGTTACTGGCCTGGCCAATTGGATTAGTTCGAATCTTGAATAAAGGTAGCTCAGTATTTTAAATACTACTAGGGGCCTTCCTTCATGCTAGGTTAATGTTACATCATGAACTATGGCTAGCTTGTTGTGTTACCACAAGACTTGTCATAAAGATTGATATAACATAATCTTGGTACATAAAAGATGCTTACGATAATTTTGGATGTACTGCTTTGTTGTGTTACCACAAGGACAGTTATATTCGATTTTGATTGTATTGAAATGAAGGATCTTACTTAACTAAAATATTATAGCTTGTTGTATTAACACAAGGCTAATAATATTTAGAGACCAAGATAAAATATTGAGAATTGCATGATATGCAATTAGAAAGAGTTTTCTACCTATGAACTCATAAGGGTTTATTGTGTTAACACAAGATCATTATGAGAAATTAGGATCTCAATCCCACTAAGATAAATATAGAATATATCTCATTTACTATAGGAGAGGGCTATGGTATCCGATAAAATAGGGAGAGAAATAACTAGATTAAAAGACCTCATCTAGTAATGTATATCAAAAATAAGTGGTCTGCTTCTATTATTGTTCTTTATTTATGTAGATTTAAGTCTACATCATAGCTTCTTTATTTTCACTGTACGAAATCATGAATAAAAATATGTTGACCGATCCCAACTATGTAAATTGATTGAGGAACTTGCAAAATAGGTTCATATTGGAGAAGAACTCTGATGTTCTAGATATTCCTAATCTTAGAATGGTCAGTAATAAAAAGAAGGCAAAAGAAGTCCCCATGAATATTTTTTGTGGTAAATTTGGATATTGAAAAAATAATTGCAAGAATTATCTTACAAGATTGAAGCAGGGTGCAAGTATAGCACCAAAAGGTGTGTATATGATACAGACCTATTTTCATTGAGTGGTTCAAACTCTGATATTTGGATATTAGATACTGTCTGTAGATCTTATATTTATAATTCGTTTACAGCGACTACAGAATAACAAAGGTCTGAAAAGAGGTGATCTTGAGCTTTATGGCGCAAGTGGAGAGTCCATTAGTGCCAAAGGCTGTGAGAACCTGTATGCTTGATTGTCTTCAGACAAGATTTTAGAATTAAAAGACTGTTATTACATGCCAAAGGTCATTAGAAATATTATTTCTATATCTTTGTTATTAAAACAAGATTATGAGATAAGGCTAATGAAAAATAGATGCTTCATTTTTTTTCAAATAAATTTTATGGCAATAGTTATATTGATAACAATCTTTTAATTCTTGCACTCAACGAAAATATTTTCATTTTGAAAGAAATGTGAAAAGAAAAGAGAGAAGATATGAATATCATATATCTTTGGCATTGTCGTCTTGGTCATATTAGTGAGTCAAGGATAAACAAGTTATACAAAGAAGAATTCTTGACCCATATGATTATGAATCATTAGAAACTTGTGAATCTTATCTCATGGGTAAGATGACCAAGACTCCATTCTCTGGACATGGAGAGAGGGCAAATAAGTTGTTAGCCCTAGTACATACAGATGTATGTAGATCGATGACAACTCAGCCAGAGGAGGATACTCCTATTTTATCATCTTTACAGATGATCTATCAAGGTTCGGATATATGTATCTTATGAAACATAAATTTGAAGCCTTTGATAAGTTCAAGGAGCATCAAAGTATGGTCAAGAGACAAACTGAAAAAAAGTATCAAGGTCTTCGATCAGATTGAGGAGAATACTTATCCAGTGAATTTCTTGATCATCTTAAAAGTAAAGGTATTCTCTTTGAATGGACCCCCTCCTATACACCTTGGTTAAATGGTTGTAGTAGAAAAAAAAATCATACTTTGATAGATATGGTACGGTCCATGATGTGCTTCACTGATCATCCAATATCTTTCTGGGGATATACCCTAGAGACTGCCACATATATTTTAAATAGGATACCTTCAAAATTTGTTGCAAGCACACCATATGAGATATGAAAAGGAAGAAAGGCCTATATTTGGGGCTGTCCTGCTTATATCAAAAATATTTTGGACGTAAGCTTAGTGCTAGATCAGACAAATATAGGTTTATAGGATATCCTAAGAAAACTAATAGATACTACTTCTACCATCCTACTAAATAAAAGGTGTTTGTTAGTAGGCATGCCACTTTCTTGAAAAATGAATTCATCCAAAGAAGGAGGGATGGGAAAATATTGAACTTATGAAAGTTCATGATCTACAAATCGATTTAGAAAATATCTGGAATGAATCATAAGAAGATCCTCAATCAGAAGTACTCAAGGATGAGGTATATCCATAATGCACACCTCTCCGAAGGTCAGATAGAGTGCGTCAAGCACCTCTGAGATATAGTTTATCATGAGAATGATAATACGATCAACATCATTCAGGATGATAATCTACTGACCTATCGGAAGCTATCATGAGTAGAAACTCAGACAAATAGTTGAAAGCATAAAATTTGAGATGACTCGATGTATACCAACCAAGTGTGGACCTTGGTTGATGCACCTGAGGTATGACCCCAATAGAGTGCAAGTGGGTCTTCAAGAAAAGATAGAGTAGATGGCCAAATAGAAACCTACAAAAGCTAGGTTGGTGGCAAAAGAGTTTTCAGACAAAGATAAAAAATTGATTATGATGAAACTTTTTCATCAGTGGCTATGCTTCAAGTCCATCCAGATTTTGCTTGCTATAGCGGCATACTACGATTATGAGATCTGGCAGATGGATGTCAAGACTATTTTTCTCAATGAAAAATCTAGAGAGAAGAGGATCTATATGACCTCAGCCAAAGACAAGTTATCTTAAGTGGGGAGGGCAAATCAGGTATGCAAGCTAAAAAAATCCATTTATAGATTGAAGCAGACTTCGAGGAGTTGGAACATCTGATTTGGATATGACAGTCAAAGAGTTTGACTTTATCCAAAAATAAGGATGAACCGTTGTGGTGTATATAAGAAGATAAGTGAGAGTACTATTATCCTCTTGATTCTATATATCGATGGCATACTGCTCATTGAGAATGATATCCCAATGATGCATTCGATCAAGACTTGACTATCGAATAAGTTTTCATGAAAGACTTGGGGTAAGCATCCTATATTACTAAGTATACAAATCTATAAAGATAGATCTAAAAGGATGTTAGGCTATCTCAGTTACGGTACATAGATTCATATTAAAGAAGTTAAATATGGAGGCAAGTAAGAGAAGTTACCTGCCTGTAAGTCATGGTATACGTCTCTCTAAGAAAATATATCCTAAGACATTAGAAGAAAGGAAGAGGATGAATAAAATCCCTTACGCTTCGATAGTGGGACTATTATGTATGCCAATGCTATGTACCAGGCCTGATGTAGCTTATGCTTTGAGCGTAGCTCGCAGATTTCAGGCTGATCCAGGGGAAGATCATTAAAAAGCTGTGAAAAATATTCTAAAGTACCTAAGAAGGACTAAAGATATTTTTCTCATATATGGTGGAGGGATCCAAGTTGAAACTAGAGGGATATACAGATTTTAATTTTCAATCTGATCTGGATGATAGCAAGTCGATATCAAAATATGTGTTTACCTTAAATGGTGGGACAGTGAGTTGGAAGAGTTTCAAGCAGTAGACAGTAACTAATTCAGTTACTAAGGTAGAGTACATCACTGTTAGTGAAGCCATTAAAGAAGCTGTCTGGATGAAAAAATTCATCATGAATTTAAGAATCATTCCTAAAATTGAAGGACCAGTGCCACTTTATTGTGATAACACTGGAGCCGTTATTCAAGCTAAAGAACCTAGGTCTCATTATAGATCCAAGCACATCCTCAGACGCTTCCACCTCATTTGAAAAAAAAGAGACAAGATGTTGTCTTTGAACGATAAAGAATAATATAGTAGATCCATTCACTGAGGCCATACCACAGCAGCTATTTGATCACCATCTTGATTATATGAGATACAAAGGCGATTGACTTTAGTGCAAGTGGGAGATTGAAAGAAGAGTGCCCTATAAGCAAAATGCAAGTGTGTTACGATGGGACTTTTCTTTGTGATTTTCTAACTCAGGTAATGATATTTATTATTTGATAATAAAATAAAGTATTGATTCATCATATTAACTGCATCTTATTATGTCTAAGATTATGATGAATGCTAAAGATTAGGATAATAATTTTAGGAGATATGAATGGGTCATGCTGGTGAGACCTAAAATTTTAAAACTCTAATCTTAAATATTTCTGATCGTAGGAGCATTGAGTCAGAAATCAATATTTCGGATAGACTGGTACATCCTATGTATGCTTGATGGAGAGGTGGCAGATCTCACTAGCCACTTGTATGTTGGACACTAATACAAGGATGTGAGTGTTCATTTGAAAAATGAGTCCACTAAATTAACTCGATGAAAGAGAACATCTTGTGGAAGCCTTAATTGCATGTCAAAGATAGTTCTCTAAGTGGGAGTTGTGCAAGTGATCTTTGGACCTGAGACCACCATGAAATCTTATACACATGAACCCATATTTTGATTCATACCCAGGCATGATATTAAAATATGTATGGAGTGTTTTGGATATGTGGAGTGTGTATGAAGGTGTGAGTAGGTCAATATGGAATCGATCACTCCTAGTAAGAGGAGATCACATCCT
>NC_025993.2:67619326-67714659 GCF_000442705.2 Elaeis guineensis | reverse complement strand
TTCCTATTCTTCTTCTTTTTTCTTTCTTAAAAATATGACGACTATCTGAAGAAGATCCTCCCATAGATTCACTATCTCCTTGTGGAGCTGGTGATCTTTCTCAAAAGTTTGTAGCAACTCCAATAGACCATGGTAGTTAACTACAGGCTTTCGTCATTCTTGAAATGACTAAGAAACGATAGGTAGGACTTGGATAGAGAGTTCAGGATCGCATCCTTCTCCAGCTATTCATGCAAAGAGAAGTCGAGTTTGCTCAATTTTTCAATCTGCTCGATCATATACAATATACGATCGGTAACAGATGCACTCTCCTCATTCGGATATTAAAAATAGTGCAACTAGTCTTGTGCCGCTCAATGTCGTCAGGAGTACCAAAGGAATCCCTCAACATTTGAAGCATTTTCTCTGGCTGAGCTTCTTCAAACTTTCGACTGAACTCATCGTTCATGGAGGCCCGCATGATGCAACGAATCATGGTACGATGTTAAGCCACTTTAAATAAGTTTCTTGGACCACTCCTCGGGTGTTAGGAGCAGGCTCCTCAGGTGCCGGATCTGTTATCACATAAAGACCTGCTTGTGCTCCAGGACAATCTTTAACTTTCGATACCAATTATCAAATTTGATTCGATAAGCTTCTCACTGTCCTACCATGATCGGAGCGTGAGTTTGAGGCCATATCTGCACATACAAGAAAAATATAAAGCCTAATTAGTATATAAATTTATTAATCTTAAAGACTTGACTTAGTCTAAAGGTCCTCCTATTTTATACGAATTGGTAGCCTCTATCTCCAATTTGAAGAATTATCTCAATTTTTAGTAGGTACTAGAATCCACACAGACTATATATAGGCCCAAGGATGGCTTGGTCAACCCATATGCACCATGGGTAGGTTATCAACTAATTGTTTCCAAAACAATTCTAGTATTGAATTTAACCCCAGATTTCATTTCAGATGGGCCTACATTTGAAAGTTTTGGTTAGGTTAAATCATTGACATGAACCTACTCAGTGATTTTAACTTTAAATGAATTGATCAAGGTCGAGGATGGGCTCGATCAACCCAACCAATCAAATGGTTCAACAGAGTCATCATATGAATGAATGATAATTCCATCATTTAGAGAGAATACCAGACGGAAGGCACTGCAATGTCAATCAGAAATAATGGACCCGTTATCACTCACCTTAATGGAAGGTATGATCTAGTTATCACCATAATAGCTCATTTTAGGAACCTAATAATTTAGATAGTTTAATCAATTTAGAGAAGAAAGAAGAGAAGAAAAGATCAATCAGTAGACCATAATGCTCCCACTGACTTCACCAAATCACTGAATCAGGTTACGTCATACTGATTGAACTGGCACCTAGATCAGTCACACTGATCAACCTTAATAGAATGGCTAACTCGAATCACTTAGCAATCTAATTAAAATTTAGTTCATCAAATTGGCCAAGTAAGTGAGATCAGTGGGAGGATCTGCTAAGCTTGCCTTAGACACCATTGAAATGGCTAAGTAAGCCGCTCCTAATTAAAAACCATCGATCAAAATACTAAACTTATCTTAGACACTAATTGGTTAACTAGTTTCGATTTGACCAACTAATGATTCAGGTTCAACCATTGAGCCACAATCAAGGTTCATTTGGTCTAATCAAAGATATGAACTGGACTATCTACAACTATTGTACTAGAGAAATCCTGATTAATCTAATTCAATATTTGGTTAGACTTAATCAATTTCTCTATATGGTCAATCAATTCTTTGATTCTAACTTTACATCTAACCCAATTAAAGAGAAGAAACCTGATTTGAGCTAACCCATGCCCTATATTTTATGCAATGTCATTAGATCTAAATCACAATTCTAGATCCAATCAACTTGATATTTAATTCTCAATTAAGTTTTGCATCAACATGGTTAAGATTTTGAAAATAATTTTTTATGTAAATTTTTTACATCAAATTATAAATTTTTTAGATCAAATCTAAATTTTATAATTTTAAATTAAAATAATTTTAATTAAATCAGATTAGATGTAACTAACCATCTTCGCAACTTGCATCACATACAACAACACCTAGGATTTCAAGATCTAGAGTTTTGCAAAAAAATAAATTTTTTCTTTTCACTTTCTTCTTCATGGGACCTCACAGTGGCACCTCTACATACTATGAAGAGCACCCCATTGAATGGAAGGAGAGGGTCATGAAACTCTACTTGCTCCTATGATCGGACGGCCTGATGATTACCCAATCTGAGTACTTTACTACTCAGAACATCTAATCTAAATAAATAATAATTAGATCTAAAAATAAATTAATTTAAATCTAATCTAAATCATAAATAATTAGATCTAATAATAAAAAAATTAGATCTAAAGTCATATTAATTCATATCAAAATAATCTAGCTCTGATACTAGTTGAAGAAAATTTTACGATAGTGTAGTCATACAATTTTAAAATTTTATGCAATAAAAATAATAGATTAAATAATTTAATTCTAATTATATGTATAAGATCTAATCTTAAACTACCATATCAAAATTTTTAATATAAAAAATATATATTTTAGATCTGAAAATAAAAATCACATCGATCTCATCGATGCTGAAATTCTAGATCTAACTATTAGATCTACCATAGGAATCAAAATAAGTTAGAGATTATTATCAAATAAATTTTGATCTTGATCTTTCTTGGTCCAATGGTTGGAGAGGATGTTTCTCAAGTCACTCACAGCCACACAAAATTATCTGGCCTCTATAGAAAAATTCATGCGAAGACTGGCGCAGATCAGGGGCTCGAAGATATTGGTTTGCGAATAACTTCGACAGCTGATTTCTTTCTTCTTCTACAAGTACCTTGGATACTCCAAAGTGATAGGAGATCAGGAGGAAAAAGAGAGAAGGAGGAGAAGAGGCTCTGAAAATAAAAAATCTACAAGAGAATTGATTATGGGATGTCCAAGAGAGGGGTCCCTTTTTTATAGACTAGGAATTGGGACTTTCTAAAAAATGGTGCCATGAATCAATGCCAAAACCTCCTTTTGGCATCTCAAAAAATTCCAAAGAGATCATTAAGACATGGAGAAGGAATCTGAAGTCTCACATACCAAAGGATTCTTCATGAAATATAAAAAAAAAATAATATGATTCTGATAATATACCATATATGAAATTTTTTTTTTCTAGTCTGCATCTTATCTCTAATTCGAATCACATTCGAATTAAACAAGAGATAATATTATGACTCATTAGCTACAGCTGACTACCCTTATTGGATCCTCTCTCATGATGCCAAAAATCATAATCCAAAACCAATTAGGCATGGAGAAATTGGTATGGATCCGACGTGGTGCGAAAGATAAGGATAGAGTCCTAGTCTGACGTAGACTTTTCATTTCTATTTCAATTCTAATCCAAATCAAATTTAGATTAAAACTACTGACAGAAATAAATCTAATCCAACTAAAAACTAAATATCTCAGCAAATTTCTAATCCAGTTAGGAATTAGCCGAGTCTAAATCCTGATCGAATCAGGATCAAATTTCTCTTGTAATCGGGTTTGATCATATCAATCCCAATCTGAGTCGAACTGAATCTAATTCAATTAGACTTATTCTAAAGCTCTTTACTTAATCAAATAGAGTCAATTAATAATTTAATTATTAATTAATTCTCTATAAATGATAGAGTCTCAGTCCCAATGGGACTCTCCATAGAGTCCTAGTCCAAGTGGGACTCTCCCACAGACTCTTCACCAGAGTCACAATCCAATTGGACTCTTTAGCCATCAGATCTGACTAAATTTTTTAATGCGTGTGATCCCATAGATTCAAATCTAGGCTGGTAGCATAGGAATAACTTTCTATATCAATCAATGTAATCATCTAATAATGATGATCCGATGATCGGATAGGTCAAAGTATTGCAAAGCAACCTTCTAGAACCTACTGGCGTATGGTTACCGTATAATTCATCTCTTTGATCCAAATACTCAAGGTGACGTAGGGTTTAACTGTCAACCTTAATTAAGTCAACCACATTATATTTCAACCTTTCAAATCCATCTCATGGATTACTCTGACCAAGATTTTGCTAAATTAAAATACACTGATGCATATCTCTTACCAATTCAGTGGAATCAATTCTATCTTGACTCACACACCGACTTGATAAGTACTTAACTGTACCCAGTATCCTTCCATCGCTAAGTTAGAAACTCAGATGGTCCGATATTAAAGTACAATGAGTTGCTTATAAGTCACCATGGTGGTCTCAGATTGGAGGGATACTTATACCCATATCTTTTATAAGCTACTCTTGACAGCAGAATACTCGATACATAATCACGTTCGATGCAAATGTACTCCTACATTCCATCTACATGCTATAACAATATCTCCACACTCCTTGGTTAAGAGAACAACTAACTCATATGGCATACAACGACCTATATTTGATATCGCTATCGTCTTAGTAATAGCGTAGTTTGATCGCAAATATTTTTAAGTACTTAATGATAAATCCTCCTTTATTGATTAATAAGTCCTAAGGACTTCATTACAACATCGGAGTTCAAAGATGATTAATTTGTAATGAAAATATCAAATAATTTTTATTAATAAAAATTTATATATAATTTACAAGATGAGCACAATCGTCTAATAATTGGCTTTGGGATATATTTTCCAATATGAACTAAAGTAAGCATCTAAAAGTTGGAACATGCATTTTGATAAGATGATCAAAATATATGACTTCGTTAGGAACAAACAAGAGATTTATGTCTACAAATGGGCTGACGATTGTGTAGTCATCTTCCTTGTACTGTATATAGATGATATACTGTTAATAGAAAATGACATCCTAGCTTTACAAAGTATAAAGCTATGGCTATCATCGTAGTTCTCCATAAAGAATTTGAGAGAAGCATCCTACATCCTAGGGATGAAGATCTATAAAGATAGATCTAAAAAGTTGCTTGGATTATCCTAATCTACGTACATCGATACCATACTGAAATGGTTCAGTATGAAAAATTTTAAAAAGGGCTATCTACTGGTAGGTCAAAAATTTTTTCTCTCCAAAAAAGATTATCTAACAACCCCTTAGGAGAGAGAACATATGAGTAGAATCTCATATGCTTCGGTAGTGGGATCTATAATGTATGTCATGATGTATATGAGATCGGATGTGGCCTATTTATTAAGAATAGTGAGTAGGTACCAGTCTGATCCGAGAGAGAACTATTGGAAGGTTGTAAAGACAATCCTTAAGTATTCGAGAAATACTAAAGACCAATGGCTTATATATGGAGACACTGACTTAAAATTTATGAGATATACTGATTTCAGTTTTTAGTCAGATCATGATGATAGCAAAAGCATATCAGACTACATGTTCACGATGAATGGAGGAGCGATTTGTTGGGAGAGTTTCAAGCAACATACGGTAGCTGACTCAGTATGCGAAGTGAAATATATTGTGGCATCTGATGCTGCAAAGGAGACTGTTTGGTTGAAGACGTTCATCACTGAACTTGGAGTGGTTCCTTTTTTTGATGGTCTAATTTTACTATATTATGATAGTACTGGAGCCATAGTATAAGCAAAGGAGCCCAAGTCCCATCATAGAACCAAACACATTCTGTGACGCTATCATCTTATCCATAAAATCATGGATCGAGGTGATGTCAAGCTAAAAAAGATTGAAGAAAAAGAGAACCTGACCGACTCTTTCACTAAAGCTCTTGGGATCAAAGAGTTTGATGATCATAAGTGGAAGAAGGGTATAAGATACTATCTAGATTGACTTTAGTCCCAGTGAAAGTTATTAAGAATTATGTCCTAAAATCAATTGGCTAGTTGTAAACAATTAAATTTTATATATGAATTATTAATCAATGAATAGAAGTTATTTTGATTTTTTCATGATAAGGTGTACATCTTCATTATTAGAACTCTTGTATTGTGATGAAGTCCTTAAAACTATATTATGATCGATAAAGGAGGATTTATCGAATAGTTCTTAAATATGTTAGTGATCAAATGATACGTCATTAATAGAACGATGACGTTTATTGAGTGTAGGTCATTGTTGGTTATCCAGATAACCATTGAGTGTAGAGATACTGGTATGGCATACAGATGAGATGTAGGAGTACATCATTACTGAATAAGTAACTCACCTACTGAGCACTCTACTATTAAGAGCAGCTCGCAAAACATATGGACATAAGTGTTCCTCAAATCTGAAATTACCATAATTACTTGTAAGCAACTCACTATGCTTTGATGCTACACTATCTGTATTTTTAATGTAGTAATGGAAGGCTACTGGGTATAGTCAAGTACTTGTGAAGTCTGTGTGTGGATCAAGATGAGATTGATCCCTCCAAATTATAGAGGTAAATGCATCACTATATTTTAATTTAATAAAATTTTGGTCAGGATAATTCATGTAATAGATTTGAAAGGTTGAAATATGATGTGGATGACTGTTTCAGGATTGATAGTTAAACCCTAAGTCATCTTGAGTATTAAGATCAAAAGGATGAATTATATGGTAACCATATGTCGAGATTCTTAAATATTACTTTGCAAATATTCAATCTATACAGACATCGGATATCATTATTAGATGGTCACTTCGATTAGTATAGAAATTAGTTCCTATACTACCGACTTAGTGTTCGAACCTGTGGAGTTACGCACAAAAGTCAAACAATATAAAAAAAAATTGATCAAATATTTATGTGTTAATTTGAAAGTATAAAACTTGATTGAACATATAGATTAACTTAATTAAAAATTAAGTTATAGATCATACGGAATTAAATACTAACTATGTTCAGCTAGCATTGCGCATGAGATGCGGGTTTGATTTTAGGGATGCATTAAATCAAATCAATAATCCAAACAATTATAAGAGAATAGATCGAGTCTTAATTACTTTAGATTAGATCTAATTTAATTAGACTTAATCTTATGAAGTAGATTAGATCTAATTTAATTAGACTTAATCTTATGAAGGCTTAATTGGGTTAATTATCCAAGATAGACTTGGATAAGAATCCTAATTGGATTAGGATCAGTAGCTTTTTCAAAATTGATTCAAATCAGGTTTGAATTGGATTCGAATTGATCCAAATCTGATTTGATGCACTTAGCCACCTTTCTCAGCTATTCTCTCACCATGTGGGCTGACCAAAGTGGTTGGAAAGGGGCTGGAAATAGCCCCCTCTCTTTGGGTGTGTGTCATAAGGAAGGGAGGCGCAAGTTGGCACCTCTCGTACTTGATTTAGGAATTTTTGTGTCTTAGAGAGTTTGAATTGGATTCAAACATAGAGAGTCCTATTCCTAATACAAAAAAGTATTTGATTTGATTTATGATCTCTTGTCTATATAAGGAGGGGTGTGGAGAATGAGAAAAGTAATCAACCATCCAACCTAGGCGTGAGCAAGGCTTGGGCTTCTCCTCTCCTTGGGCATCACCTCTCCCTAGGAATCTCTCTCCTCTTGGCTGTTGGAAAATATGTCCTAAAGTCAATCGTCAGTCTGTTGACGGTTGTGTTATTTGATATAATTATATATGAATTAATTAATAAAATATTTATTTGATAATTTTCATCATAAACTTGTACATCTTCTATATCGAACTTCTGTGTTATGATGAAAATCCTTAGGACTATTTTAAATCGATAAAAGAAGATTTATCATTTAGTCCTTGAATGAGTTTTCGATCAAATGATATGCTATTACTAGAATGATAGACATATCAAGTGTAGGTCATTGTATGCCATATAGATTGGTTATCCTCTTAACCAAGGAGCATGGAGATGCTGGTATGGCATGCAGGTAAAATATAGGAGTATATTTTACTAAACATGACCAACTTCGGAGTACTCTGCTATCAAGAGTCACTCCAAAGGGATAAAGGTATAAGTATCCCTCCGACTTGAGATCACCACGGTGACTTGCAAGCAACTCACTGTGCTTTGATGTCGGACTACCTGAATTTTTAATTTAAGATCGAAAAATTTTTGGGTATAGTCAAGTACTTGTGAAGTCAGTGCGTGAATCAAGATAGAATTGACCACTCTAAAAAATTAGAGAGAATGCTTTGTGTTTCAATTTAGTAAGACTTTGTCTAGGGCAATCCTTGTGAGGAGTCACAGGATTTATCAGGTTGAGACATATAATGGATGTACTGTTAAGAGTTGATAGTTTAAACTCTAAGTCATCCTAGCATCAAGGGTTAAAGAGATGAATTATACGGTAACTATATCCAAATAGGTTCTTGAGTATTGCTTTGTATACATTCGGTCTATTCGGATGTCAGATATCATTGCTAGATGGTTACTCCGATTGGTACAGAAATCAGTTTCTATGCTATCGGCTTAGGTTTGAATCTATGGAGTCACACATATTAAAATTTTTTCTCCTATTACATGGCTAATTTGAAGAGTTTCAGTGAATGGAGACTTTAGTGAAGAGTCCCATTGGACTGGGACTCTACTGGAGAGTCCCACTGGATGGAGATTCTAGAGAAGAGTCCCACTAGACTTGGACTCTATCATTAATGAAAGATTAATTAGTGATTAGATCACTAATTAACTCAATTTGATTGAACATTAAAGTCTGAGTCAAGTCTGATTGAATTGGATTCAATCAGATCAGGTCTAATTAGGTTATGAGATGACCTAATCGGTAAGAAAGAAATGATCCTGATTTGATAGGATCTATGACTCAATTAATTTATTAATTTGATCAAATTTAATTAAGATTATAAAAGTATAATTAGATTAGGTTCATCATATTTTATTTGGATCTAATTGGATTGGGTTTGAAAGAAATCCAATTGGTTAAATCTTAGAGTCCCAAATGAATGGGACTCTCTCCCTTGCGACACCCAAATTATCTCATGCCTTTTCTCACCACACAAAATCAATTTATGCATGAGAAAATTAGAAGATAATCCTTCTTTTATCACCCATTAAGGATAGAAATTAGTTGGTTTTAATTTGAATTCAAAATGATTTGAATTTTAACCTAAAATCTTATCCATATCCTTCTACACGTTGGCTATTTTTGAAGATGCCTATTTTGTGCAAGAAAAGGAAGTCTTTTGATGTTTTTACATACCCAATTTTCTATAGTAAGTCTCTTTTTAAGTTTGATAAAGGTGAAAAAAAAGTTAGAGTCAAATTAAAATTCAAAATGATTTGAATTGTAACAAACTCTAACTCTTATCCTGTCTTACTTGGTTTATGCAACAACCATAAAAAGACCATAATTTTGTGTGTCAACAAGAGAGTGCTTTTCATTATGAGATATTAGAGAGAAAGAGGGGCCAGAATCCTTCTTTGGGGCATAAGGTTTGGGTGGTTTTCTTTCTTCCTTGGCATGAACAAAAAAGGAGACCGTTCTCCTCTTGGGTGAGAGACCCAGAACTTTCTAGATTTTTGGGTGAGAAAAAATTCAAAGGGAAGAGAGTCTTCATCAAATTTTTCTCTACCATCCAGCATTCTTCTCTAATCTATCTTTGACATTAAAAAGGTCTGAGATAATCAAAAAAAGAGATCAAGTTAGATCTGTCATCAGAAGTCGACTGCACGAGCTAGCATTCCTGAGGAGGGCTGATCGGTCCGAGAAACTTCGTGTAAAATATCCGTAGAGGTCGGACGCTTGTGCGACAGTGAGCAACCAGAGAGAACTTTTAGATCTATATTCTTGATCATGAAGTTTGACTATCCACACTCAGATATTGGGTTCAAAATCCTAGAAGTGGTAGATTAGATCTATTACTAAATGCTATTTTTGGTTCACATGCTTGTCATTTTAAATTTAGATTTTTATGCATATAAATTTATTTTATTAATTTATTTATAAAAATTTTAAAATCAAATTTTATGTATATATTTATAGATTAAATAATTTAATCTAATATTCTTTCACTGAAATTTTTTTGAAATGCATGTATGAAACCCCTGCGCATCCCAATAGTGGTATCAGAGCCACGATTCGATATGACATAATATTATATGCATATAGATCTATAATTTAATTTAAATTAGATTTGATATATAATTTTTAAATCTAAAATTAGTTATAGATCTGATCGCACAAACTGATATAACGTTGTCTTGCTGTAAGGTTTACCCCTTACAGTGCAAAAGTTGTCCTAATTTGTGCTGATCTTTATAAAATCTGATTTTAATTTGAAGTATATAATTTTTATGATAATTATTATCTGATTTTAATATAATTAAAATATAATAATCAGATCTCAAATAATTTAAATTAGATCTAAATTATTTTGATTAGATGATCTGAGTAGCAAAGTAATCGGATCAGGTTCGTCACCAGGCCGTTCGATCATAGGAGGTAATAGAGATTGGATCTCTCTTTTTCTCATTCAATTAGATCTTTGTATGATGTGTAGGGATGCCATTGTGACTATATCCCATGAAGATGAATGCAAAAAGAAAACTTTACTTTTCTCAAAATCCTAAGATTGTGGATATGATACATTATATGAAAAGTAGTTGCATCTAATCTTTGCAAATAAAATTTAGAATCATGAACATATTTAGAATAGTTCTAAAATAATTTATGATTGATTTTATGACTATTTATGTAAAATTATTTTGATCTAAAATTAATATAATTATTGTAGTTCGCTTGTTGAGTCGACTCAGTATTATTTGGATCGACTCATGACCCTAGTTCCTCAGCTCAATTTCTGTTGAGCTAACTCATTATTACAGATTGAAAATTATGATTAATAGTTCATCATCAATAAGTCAACTAAGTCTCAAAACTTAGTCGACCTATTATGATGAGTCAGCTTAATCCAAGGGTGAGCCGATTCAAGTTTCAAATCTAAATGATTGTGTATAAAATTAATTATAAAAATATTTTATAAAATTTGAAATTATTTTCAAATATCAAAACTCTAACCACAACCTCAAATTTAATTGAAAATTAAGTTGAACCTATTAGATCTAGAATTATGAATTAAAGATCTAATGTCATTCGTATGAAACATGGATGATGAATTTATGAGTTAGCTTGATCAGGTCCTCCTAATTGGGTTAGACCTAGGGTTAGAATCAAAGATCAAATGGACTAAGAAGAGAAATTAGATTAAATCAAGATTTCTCTAGAGCTAATATAATAATTGTAGTTGGTCGAGTCCATATCTTTGATTAGACCCAATGGACTTTGATCTTGAGCTTAGCGGTTGAACCCAAATCTATAAGTAGATCCAATTAAAACTGATTAACCAGTTGGTGTCTAAGGTAAGTTTGACAGTCTTGATCAATGATCATTAATTGGAAGCTACTCGTATAGATTGAGTCTATGACAAGTTAATGATATATCCCTCCCATCGATCTCACTTATCTGGCCAATATGGTAAATCAAGTTTTGATCAGATTGATTAATGATTAGGGTTGACCCATGCTAGGAAATCAGTTTGACTGATTTAAGTACCCCTAGTTTGACTTATCTTTATCCTTGATATGACTTGATGAAGTCAGTAGGAGAATTGATGACTTGTCAGTAGGATCGACTTGTTTTTAGTCCACCCTAATCTGACTGGGTGAAGTCAGTGAGAGGATTAAGATTAGCTGGTCTGCATATTTAATTTTATTAAATTATATTAATCAAATCTTCTAAATTATTAGGTCCATAAAATGAGCTAGTTATGGTGATAACTAGATCATAGCCTCATATTAAGGTGAATGATAATGGATCCATTAATTCTGATTGACATTACAGGCGCCATCTATTTGGTGTTTCTCTGAATGATAGAATTATTATTCATCATATGATGACTCTATTGTATTATCTGATGAATAGTTGGGTTGGTCGAGTCATACTCAAGTCCGATTATTCATTAGTTAGAATCACTTAGTAGGTTCATATTAATGGTTGGACCTAATCAAGACTTTCAGTGGAGGTCCATCGCCTACTGAAATGAAATCTAAGGCAAAATTAATTATTTAAAAATTATTTAAAGAAATAATTGGTTGAGAATCTATCCATAAATGCATATGGATTGGTCGAGCCATACTCGGATCTGTATGTAGTCTGTGTGGATTCTAGTACCTACTAAAGAATTAAGGTAATTCTTCAAATTGGAGATAAAACTATCAATTCGTATAAAATAATGGAAGAACTTTTAAACTAAAGTCTATGTCTTTAGGCTTAATTAATTCATATACTAATTTATTGCTCCTTGAATTGATTTTGATGATTACAAAGCATTTGAGGGGTTACTAATGATTTTCACTTGAAAAAGACTTATTGTTTTCAGGAGCAAAATTATAATTTTACCAAATTCTGATTTGAAAGCATCAAGAGCAAGAACAGAAGATTTGTGATCCATTGAGAAAATTTTATAATTTTTGGATATGTATTTTGAAAGATATTCATGTTTGTAAAATTTGAGTCGACCCCATGAGTCGACTCATGGCACAAAGGAGATGAATTGGGCACGCAGAATTTTTTGGGCTGGCACAGTCTGTGAGTCCGACCCCATGGGTCGACCCCCAGGCATGAGTCGACCCCATGAGTCAACCTCTACTGTTTTAGGCCAAAATTACAGAACTATTATTTTTCTGCTATTTTCCACAGAGGTCGACCCCTATGAGTCGACCCATGAGCATAGTGACCCATGACCCCTGTGACGGAAAAGTTCGCAACGGCTAGTTTTTAACCCATTTTAAGTGCATTTAATGCTCATTTAATGTGGTCTAACGGCTCTATTTCAGCCCAGATTACTCTCCACCATTATTTGAAGATATATAAAGGGACTTAAAGGTGGGAATCAAAAAGAAGAGAAGAGAGAGATTTTAAAAGAGGATTTCAAGCATACTTTTCAGCCCTAAGCAAGAGCTACTCAAAGCATTCAAGAAGCTTTTAATTCAAGTTCACCAACTCCTCAAGTGCTCATTCAAGTCTCCAACCACCTTGAGAAAATCAGAAAGAGCTTTCTTCTATTTGAGTAAAGTGTATTTAAAGCTCATTCGCTCATTAAAGGAGCTTCTTTTATTTTCTGTGCTATTAATTGTAATACTCTTTTGAGTTATTGTTTTTATTTTGGAAGGGTTCCAAAAGTGGAAGGTTGATCCGAACCTTGAATCGGATTGTATTGGGTTGGCTTGTACCCGAAAAAAGTGGACTAGCTTGGGATAGCTAGAGTCGGAGTTTCGACAGTGTATTCAGTTGAATACAAGTTAGTGGATTGAAATTCCAAGTAGGAGCTTGGGAGTGGATGTAGGTGCAAGGTTGGCACCGAACCACTATAAATCCTCTTGTTTGTGTTTGCTTAATTGCTCTCTTTAGAACTTCTTTATTCTCTTGCATTCTTGCATTTACCATTAGCCTTGAATCAATATACTCTCCTTATTTATCTTGCTATTGTTAAATAATCTTCATAAGTATAAGTTAAGTTTAAAATTTTTAGAAACCCAATTCACCCCCCCTCTTGGGTTGCATAGCTGGGCAACAAGTGGTATCAGAGCCCGGTGCTCTAGCCCTACTTTGATCTAACCAATCAAAGAGCTAAAGATCTATGGCAACTCAAGTTGGCACTTCTCTAGCCGAGGGGCAGTCCACTAACCGACCTCCTTTTTCAATGGGTCCAACTATACCTATTGAAAGCTCGGATGAAAATCTTCATTCAAGCACTCGACTATGATATGTGGAGTATCATAGTAAACGGCCCTCACACACCCACTAAAATTATTGATGGTGTGGAATCAGCCAAACCGAAAAAGATTGGGATGAGGTTGATAAGAAAATGGCCCAACTAAATGCTAAAGCTATGAATGTTTTGTATTGTGCTCTTGATGCTAATGAATTCAATCACATTTCAACTTGCATGTCTGCTAAAAAATATGGGATAGATTAGAAGTAACCATGAAGGAACTAATCAAGTAAAGGAGTCCAAAATTAACATGCTCGTGCATAAATATGAACTTTTTAAAATGGAGCATGATGAATCTATAACTGAAATATTTACTCATTTTACTGATATTATAAATGGTTTAAAAGTCTTGGTAAGTCCTATTCTAACAGTGAGCTTGTAAGAAAGATTCTCAGGTCCTTACCAAGAACTTGGAAGCCAAAGTGACCGCTATCCAAGAAGCCAAAGATCTGAACATCCTACCTTGGAAGAGCTTCTTGGATCACTGATGACACATGAGCTGAGCATGAAACAACATCAAGAGGAAGAAGTCAAAAAGAAGAGAACAATCGCCCTCAAATCCACAGCTCAACTTGATGAAGAAACTGATGACACCGAAAATGAAGAGCAGGATGAAGAGATGGCTCTCATTACCAGAAGGTTCAAGAAGTTTTTGAGAAAAAGAAACAAGGAATGAGGAAGAGGCCACTCACAAAAGGAGAACATAGCAAAGAAAAGGATAAAGACCAACCCTTATCTGCTATGAATGCAAGAAACGGGACACTTCAAGTCTGAATGCCCACAACTGAAGAAGGGTCCCAAGAAGTACAAGAAGAAGGCCATGATGGCTACTTGGAGTGGAAGTGATGACTCAAGCTCCGAAGAGGAAGACTCAACTGAACAAGCCAACTTGTGCCTTATGGCACATGAAAATGAGGTAAATTTGAAACTCCTAGTGACTTTACCTTTGAAGAACTTCATGAAGCTTTTTATGATTTAATTGATGAACTAAAGAAACTAGGGATAAAGAACAAAGATCTAAAATCAAAAAATCAATCTTTACTGAAACAAAATGAGAGCATTTCAATTGAAAAATCTATCCTGTTCAAGAAAATCAAAATTTAAAGAATGAAATTGCCAAGCTAAAACAATAGTTGAAAAATTCACCTTGAGTTCTAATAAACTTAATATGATTCTTGAAAATCAAAAGGCCGTGTATGATAAGGCTGGACTTGGCTATAACCCCTTGAAGAAACAAAAGTATCTAAAAAATATCTATGTAAACTCTTCAAGTAAGTTTTTCTAATATTACTTGCTTCATACACTTGTTTCTAACAAATCTGTAAACTCAAATGTAAAGAAAATATGGGTTCCAAAAGGAACCATTATGACTAACCAAAAAGGACCCAAGAAAGCTTGGGTACCTAAAGCAAAAACTTGACTTTTGCCTGCAGGTGTGTCTAGCATCCCAAGGAGCAAACAGAAAATGGTATCTTGATAGCGGATGCTCGAGACACATGACTGGTGATGAATCCCAATTCATCACACTTGATGCTAAGAATGGAGGGATGGTCACCTTTGGAGACAATGGTAAAGGAAAGATCATCGGTATAGGTAACATTGGTATCACTCCCTCCAAGTACATTGAAAATATTTTTTAGTAGATGGTTTAAAGCATAATTTACTAAGCATTAGTCAATTTTGTGATAAAGGATATAAAGTTATTTTTGAATCTTCTGTTTGCATTGTAACTAGTCCTATTAATGAAGGCATTAAATTTGTTGGACATAGACATGGTAATGTTTATATGGTAGATTTGAATGATCTATCCAAATAAACATGCAATGCCTAGTATCCTTGAATGCCAAGATTAATGAGACTAGTTGGCTTTGGCATCGTAGGCTTGCACATATTAGCATGCATTCACTTTCAAAACTCATTAAGAAGGAATTGGTTCTTGCCAAAATTAAATTTGAAAAGGATAGAATTGTGATGCATGCCAACTAGGTAAACAAACAAGAGTTTCATTCAAATCTAAAAATATTGTTTCAACTTCTAGACCATTAGAGCTATTGCACATGGATTTATTTGGACCTACTAGAACTACTAGTCTAGGAGGAAAATGATATGGTTTTGTAATTATTGATGATTTCTCTCATTTTACATGGGTTTTCTTTTTGGCACACAAGGATGAAACTTTTCAAGTTTTCTCTAAATTTTATCGAAAAGTCACAAATGAGAAAGGATTTTCAATTCAAAATATTCGAAGTGATCATGGAACCGAATTTGAAAATCAAGATTTTAAAAATTTTGTGATGAAAAAGGAATAGGCCATAATTTTTGCACCTAGGACACCCCAACAAAATGGGTAGTAGAAAGAAAAAATAGAACCTTGAAGAAATGGCCCGTACCATGCTATGTGAAAGCAACCTTCCAAGATACTTTTGGGCGGAAGCTATTAACACACATGCATACATATTAAAAATCATGCTTTAATTAGACAAATTTTAAAGAAAACCCCTATGAGCTTTGGAAAGGAAGAAAACCTAATATTGCATATTTTCATATTTTTGGTTGCCGATGTTTTGTGTTAAATAATGGTAAAGAAAGACTTGAAAAATTTGATGCAAAATCGATGAAGCAATTTTTCTTGGTTACTCCTCTCTAGTAAAGCTTTTAGAGTTTTTAACAAAAGAACCTTAGTAGTAGAGGAGTCAATACATGTTGTCTTTGATGAAACTAACGATCTTCCTTCAAGGAAGAATGAAGGTGTTGATGATGCAGATCCTCTTATAGAAGGGATGAAGGAGATCACTCTGAAAGATTCAACAATTCAAGATGATGAGGAACATGAAGACAAACAGGATGAGGAAGAGGTGAAGAACAACAAGAACAACCTCAAGGTACAAATGATCTACCCAAAGAATGGAGGTATGTTCACAATCACCCAAGGAACTAATTATTGGTGATCCTACACAGGGGTAAGAACTCGTTCTTCACTTAAAGATGCATTCAATCATTTGCTTTTGTCTCTCATCTTGAACCTAAAACATTGAAGAAGCTGAAAAAGATTATAATTGGATTAATGCAATGCAAGAAGAACTTAATCAATTTGAAAGAAATAATGTATGGACTTTAGTATCAAGACCTAAAAATTATTCAATAATTGGCACAAAATGGGTTTTAGGAATAAATTAGATGAACATGAAATGTAATAAGAAATAAAGCAAGATTGGTTGCAAAAGGTTATAATCAAGAAGAAGGAATTGATTTTGATGAGACCTTTGCACCTGTTGCTAGATTAGAGGCAATTAGACTTCTACTTGCATATGCTTGCTTTATGAAATTTAAATTATTCAAATGGATGTCAAAAGTGCCTTTTTAAATGGATATATTGCTGAAGAAGTCTATGTAGAACAACCCCAGGTTTTGAAAATCATGCTTTTTAATCATGTTTTTAAATTAAATAAAGCTCTATATGGTTTGAAACAAGCACCCAGGGCTTGGTATGAAAGGCTAAGCAAATTTTTACTTAATAATATTTTTCAAGAGGAATGTAGACACAACCTTTTCATTAAAAGAAATCAAGATGATATATTAGTTATACAAATATATGTTGATGACATATTATTTTTGGGTCTACTAATGAAACTCTTTGTCAAGATTTTGCAAAGCTCATGCAGGGGGAGTTCGAGATGAGCATGATGGGAGAACTTACATTCTTCCTCGGACTCCAAATCAAACAAACAAAGGAAGGAATCTCCATCACCCAAAGCAAGTACACAAGAGAATTACTCAAAAGATTTGGAATGGAGAACTCCAAAGAATTGGCACACCCATGAGCCCTTCATGTAAGCTTGACAAGGATGAAGAAGGTAAAAGTGTAGACTTAAAATTTTATAGAGGTATGATTGGCTCTCTATATATTTAACTGCTAGTAGACCTGATATTATGTTTAGTGTTTGTCTTTGTGCTCGATTTCAATCAAATCCAAAAGAATCACACTTGAATGCTTTAAAAGAATCCTTAGATATTTAAATGGTACACAAACTCTAGGATTATGGTATCTAAGGACTCATTAATTGACTTAATAGGATATTCAGATGCTGATTTTGCTGGATGTAGATTAGATAGAAAAAGTACTAGTGAACTTGCCAATTTCTTGGAGTTAACCTAATCTCTGGTTTAGCAAGAAATAAAATTCGGTAGCACTGTCTACGGCGAGGCCGAATACATTGCAGCCGGAAGTTGTTGTGCTCAAATCTTGTGGATTAAGCAACAACTCGAAGATTTGGTATCAAACTTAATGAAACTCCCATAAGATGTGATAACACTAGTGCTATAAATCTTACCAAAAATCTAATTCAGCATTCTAGGTCTAAACATATTGAAATCAGGCATCATTTCATAAGAGAAACATGTTCAAAATAAAGACATAATTCTTGACTATATTTGTACTGAAAAATAATTAGCCGACATCTTTATAAAGGCCCTAAGTGAAGATAGATTTTGTGAAATTAGGAGAGAATTAGGAATCCTTGATCCATCTGCTTAAATGTCACACTGATCCCAAGGGATCAATGTCAAAAACTCTTTGAACTTAATTCTCATCATTTCTCTTGGGCTTAAAAGCTCAAAATTATCATTCTCATAATTAATCTTTGAGTAAATATCCTTCTCCTAAAGTTTCGAATTTTTTAAAAATTGTTTCATTATTTTTTTGAATTTCTCTGTGCCATGAGTCGACCCCTAGGGTCGACCCAAGGGCAAACTTGAAATTTTTGGCCAAATCCCACGGGCTCTCTCTCTTTTTGTTGAAAATCCCTCCTTGAGCCGACCCGACACATCGTCTTCTTCCTTCCTCCAAGCCATAGGTCCCCTCCTCTTCTTCTCCAAACCCAAGTTTTCCCTCAAGACTCTTCTCCCACCGCCTCTTACACCTCAAATCGACCCTTAGGAACCAAGTTCCTCCCCTTCTCCCTCTTCATTTGGAGCGGTTTGAGCATGCCCTAGATTCTACCCGTCTCTTCCAAATCGGGGTATCACTCCTCCAAAAATCCCTATCCTTCCGCTAGAAACCCTCCATCTCACCCTCACATTTGCTTTCCCAAGCTCCGTGCTAGTCTCGTCAGTGCAAATGGCTCCGAAAATGAAGCTCCCACAAAGAAAAAAATCGATCCACAGGTTGGAAGAGGGTATGCGCCGGAAGAGACAGGCAACCGAGACCTCATCAGCTTCAATCCCTGCTCTGACATCTTCTCCAGCTACTTCTCGATCTCCAATAAGCCCCAGTAAGATTCCCTTATCTGATAGGAAGGTAGAACCCGGCAAAAACATAGATTTCAGATTTTTTGAAAAGGAGGGGTTCTCTGTCGGATCAAAAATCAAGGATCAAGGTTGGAAATTCTACTGCTCACTTAAAGAAAATACCTATGTGGATCTGGTTAGAGAATTTTATCTGAACTTGAGCTATGGCAATGAAACAGTAAGATCCACTGTTAAGGGTATAGAAATCAGTCTAGATCCTATGCTTTTGGGAGAAATTCTTCCTTTACCCTGTGAGGGATGCTCAAGCATGGAACTCTCAGTTAAGGAGGAGGAAATTAATGTGATTCTAGGAAAAACCTTCTCGGAAAGCCTAAACAAATTAGAGGCCAAGATCCTTTCCATTGAGATGAGGATACTACACCAAATGGTAACTAAGTTATTCTTCCCTAGAAGTGGTAGACATGATCTTCTCTCTGATCGAGATATCTGTATTATGTTTCATGTGATTACCCAAACCCCCCTGAACCTCCCAGCTTTAATGATTGAGGCTATGAAAGAAACCCTAAATAGATCCAAGGCACATCTGCCTTTCGGTATGGCTCTCACTTTAGTATTCAGGAGGTTTGGAGTTAGCTTTGAGAGGGAGGCTGTAGCTAAGCTTTCTCACTCTGACACCATCAACCGCCATACTTTGCACCGCATGGGATTTACTAAGACTGATGGTGGTTGGACTAAAGGTGTAGAAGAGAGAGCTGAGGAGGAAGGTCCTTCATCACCTCTCCATGATCATAGGGCTGTATCTCCAGACATTCAGTTTATTTCTGACCATGAGGCTAGGCCATCAGAGTCTACGAGGAGGCACACTCCAGTCCGGCAGCCAGACAGCAGAGCACTTCCCTCAGAGATCAGATTGGCTGACGACCAGATAGAGATGATATCTCAGTGCGTAGCCTCTATACTATCTCGTCAGATGGGTACTTCAGCTTCTGCTCAGGGATCGACATTTCATGATATATCTGATCAGGCACTGATCCCCGACATCTCCACTGTGTTCCAGATGATTTCTGATCAGTCAGTTCGCATCGAGCAGCTTGAGGGTTGTGTGGTGAGACTGACTGCCAGAGTATTTAACTTGCAGAGGCAAGTACTGACTCTAGCCCATCCACAGCCATATGAGGACATCACTGAGGTCTCAGACCTATCGCGGAGGCAGCCAGACTGCGAGGAGTCTTGGAGAGCGGATTTGACTTTCTGAGGAGAGAGATCAGAGGCTCTAGTGAGCATGCTTCCACTCAGTTCACTGCACTGCTACAATCTGTTTCAAGAGCCTTAAACCTTCTGGACACTATCAGACTATCACTTGTAGCACAGTCCATTGCTTCACAGCCTTTAGGATCCTCAATCCCTCCACTCGTGCCGGCACCTCCACCCGTGGCAGAGGCAGACGAGGTCGAGGTCGAGCCCATGGTCGTGATCCTTCATCTCCTCATCCCATCTCCGATTGATCTGACTCTGATCCATCCAGTCATGATCTCTACTAGATCCAGAGTAGTCAGTCTTTTCTTTAGTTTTTGTCTAGGATATGTAATGCAATGGTATCTAGTGTTGACTGTTTGACTTTTGGATAGTTACTATCCATGTCTTTTGTACTCTAAGTCAACACTTATGTATTAAAACATCTTTGTACTCAAAGATCTTTTGAATATATATATATATATATCCTTTGTCTTTCAATGAATATCTCTGAATGTGATCAACTTGAATTACTTTTAAATTGTGAAATACTTGATCTTTTCAGTGACCAAATTGATGTATCGTTTACGATTGCTATGTTGAGGGAGAGTAAAATAATAAGCAATACAAAACAAGCAATTAAAGAAGAAAGCTAAAGAAGTAAAATTGATCCCATCAAAAGGAAGGAATAAAATAAAATTTTAATTATTCAATAAGGGGGAGTAGAGAATCAAGATTGATGCTGTCAAAAAGGGGGAGTAGAGAATCAAGATTGATGAGATTGAGCAAAGCAATAAGAGCAGTAAAGATTGAACATTAAGATTGAGATTGAGCAAAAATCCAAAAATCGAAATTGAGATTGAGCAACAAAAGCAATACAGATTGAACTATAAGTAAATTTCAAATTTATAACCAAATTTGAAATCTATAGCAAATCTCCAATCTGTCTTAAAACTGCTTATGATGCATTTCGTTCCAATACTTGGCTATGATATTTAAGTGATGCATCTTTATAAATTTGAAATTTATGTTCAATGTTTTATATATGCTTTTGCTCAAGTATTTTGTCATCATCAAAAAGGGGAAGATTGTTGCTCCTTGAATTGATTTTGATGATTACAAAGCATTTGAGGGGATTACTAATGATTTTGGCTTGGAAAAAGATTTATTATATTTCAGGGGTAAAATCATAATTTCATCAATATCTGATTCAGAAGCCTCAAGAACAAGAATAAAAGACGTGCAATCTACTGAAGAAAATTTTAATATTTTTGGAAATATATTTTGCAAGAAAATTAGGTTTTTTCATTTGTGAGTTAACCCCATGAGTCGACTCATGGCTTAAAGAGCTAAACGGCACGCTGAAATTTTGGCTGGCACTCTCTGTGAGTCGACCCCATGGGTCGACCCCCAGGCATGAGTCGACCTCTGATGCTTTTAGGCCAAAATTATAGAACCATTATTTTCTATTATTTTCCACAGAGGTCGACCCTATGAGTCGACTAATGAGCATGAGTCGACCCTATGAGTCGACCCCTATGATGAAAAAATTCCACAACGGCTAATTTTTTCATCCATTTTATTTGCTTTTAATACTCATTTAATGTGGTCTAACAGCTCTATTTCAGCCCAGATTACTCTCCACCATTATTTGAAGATATATAAAAGGACTTAAAGGTGGGAATCAAAAAGAAGAAAGAAAGATAGAGAAAAAGGGAAGAATTTTAAAAGAGAATTTCAAGCATACTTTTTAGCCCTAAGCAAGAGCCCACTCAAAGCATTCAAGAAGCTTTTAATTCAAGTTCACCAACTCCTCAAGTGCTCATTCAAGTCTCCAACCCCCTTGAGAAAATCAGAAAGAGCTTTCTTCTATTTGAGTAAAGTGTATTTAAAGCCTCATTCGCTCATTAAAGGAGCTTCTTTTGTATTTTCTGTGCTATTAATTGTAATACTCCTTTGAGTTATTGTTTTTATTTTGGAAGGGTTCCAAAACGTGGGAAGGTTGATTCGAACCTTGAATCAGATTGTATTGGGTTGGCTTGTACCCGAGAAATAAGTAGACTAGCTTGGGATAGCTAGAGTCGGAGGTTCTGACAAGTGTATTCAAGTTGAATACAAGTTAGTGGATTGAAATTCCCAAGTAGGAGCTTGGGGAGTGGATGTAGGTGCAAGGTTGGCACCGAACCACTATAAATCTTCTTGTTTATGTCGTGCTTAATTGCTCTCCTTTTAGAATTTTTTTATTCTCTTGCATTCTTGCATTTAACCATTAGCCTTGAATCAACTATACTCTCCTTATTTATCTTGCTATTGTTAAACAATCTTCATAAGGTATAAGTTAAGTTTAAAATTTTTAGAAACCCAATTCACCCCCCCCTCTTGGGTTGCATAGCTGGGCAACACATGTAATCCTACTTTCTTCTATGACCAGACTGTCTGGTGATTACCCAATCTGAGTACTTTGCTACTCAGAACATCTAATCTAATTCACATATCATATATACAAAAATTTAGAT
Organism: Elaeis guineensis; assembly: GCF_000442705.2. NCBI lineage: Eukaryota > Viridiplantae > Streptophyta > Magnoliopsida > Arecales > Arecaceae > Elaeis > Elaeis guineensis. The sequence continues at coordinate 67,691,932 of NC_025993.2, read as the reverse complement.
CTAATCTAAATTATATTATATCTAATTTTATATTAGATCATATCTAAAATCAGATCATAACATATCTCATACATTGCTAAATCTAGATTTCAACTCTACATGCATATATGTTCATGTCATAACAAACCTTCGCTCTGATACCATTTGAAGGTAAGTGTGATGGTTTGTGCATGCATTTTTAAAAAATTTACAGTGAAACATATATAGATTAAATAATTTAATCTATAATGCATGCATAGATCAAATCTAAAACTATCATAAAGAATTTATGATATGAACTAATATATATGTTTGTAAATCTGAAATCTAAAATTCAGCAAGTATAGATCACATCTATTTGTAATTAGATCAGATCTAAATTATATTTAGATCATATCTAACTATAATTTAAGTTTAAAACTTCATACCTGAGTATGGGTAGTAGATCATCACATCCAAAGTCCGTAGTAGTTGGTTCTTCATGATACTCGGCTGTCACATATGTGTCCGACCTCTACAGATACCACACGAAGTCCTTGTGCTAATCGATCTCCTCAAAAGTGCTAGCTCGTGAAGACACCATACTTTGGCTGATCTAAGAAAAATATGATAAAGATGAAGAATAAGGAGATCCTCTCTTTTTCTTCCTAGATTATACATCAGATCTTTACAGTAGAGATCAAGAGAAGAATCCTTTCTTCTCAATTCTCCTATGCACAAGATAGACCTTTCTCTCTTTCTTTCATGCCTTTAAGAAGAACTTTTTTTCTCTAAATTTTTATGATAAAAATTAGATCTAATCTAATTTTTTATGCTAAAAATTATATGGACTATCATGTTCTAAAAAAATCCAAAAGAGAGATCCAAGAGAAGAACCGTTCTTCTTTCTTCTTCTCTCTTTTTTCTCCTTGATCTAGAACTCTAGGAAGCCCCAAACATCCAACTAAATTTTTTTGATATTTTTTTTCTAAATTTTTATTTTAAAAATTAGATCTAATCTAATTTTTATTTTAAAAAAAATAGAAAAAAAATCTGAAAGAAGAACTCCTTCTCCAAAGCTGCGCATAAGAAAGATGACCCTTCTTCTTCCTTCTCTTTCTCTTGTTGGGAAGAACCTTTCTTCTTTAATTTTCTGCTATAGAATCAACCAAAGAAGCCCTCTTTGTTGCCCAAGAACTAGCAGCAAAAATCTCATAAAATCACTTCAAGATGGAGAAGAGAAGAGGGGTTGGCATGTGGAGTATGGGGCGTCCAACTCTTGGACGCTTGGATGCCCCTCCTTTGTTCTTGGCAACAAGAAGAGGGGAAGAGCTTTCTTTTCTCATGGAACATCAGAAGGGGGCACAGCACTTATGTGGGGCATGGGATCTCACAGTAAAGAAGAGTGGGCATGGAGAAATACAACATTAAAAGGAGAGGAGGCATGGGAATAAATAGGCACATGGGTTTTAGAAAGTTGGTTAAGTCCTATTCCAAATTGGATTCAAGAATCTTGTTCCAACTCTAACTAGCCCTTGGACCCAATCCTAATAAATTTAAGAATTAATTATAACAAACTAACTAATTAGGTTCCAGCCCAATTATGAAACTAATTAGGCCCCAATCTAATTAAAAATTAGTTAAATTAAAATCTCATTGATCCAGGGATTGATTCTTAATGGATATCTGGGAAGCTATTTAATAATAGAGCTTGATCCAATCAAGCCTATTATCCAACAAAATTTGATCCAATCAAAATCTATATAAAACTAATTAAATTTTATTTAACTTAGAATTTGATTTGCATTCCTGAGATCAATTGGAATAAGTTCTGTTATCCAATAGGGATGCATCCAATCAATCCAAAGCCAACCTAATTGAATCTAATTCAATTAGATCTAATCCAATCTCTATTGCTCAATCAAATTGAGCCAATTAACAATCATATTGTTAATTAATTATTTTTTTAATTTATAAACTATTAGTAAATAATTTATTACAACCTTTACATAAGATTAATCATCAATCAAATTGATAATTAAATCCTTCAATGATTCATAATCATCGATCAGCCATTTGATCAGATAGATACTTCTATGTGTGTGATCTCATAGGTTCGAACCTAAGTCGATAGCATAAGAATAATTTCTATACTAATCAATATTATCATCTAGTAATGATTTCCAACATCCGAATAGGTCGAATGCATGCCTAGCAACATTCTAGAACCCATGTGGACATAGTTACCGTATAATTCATTTTTTTGACTTTCGATATTCAAGGATGATAAGGGTTAAACTGTCAACCCAGAATAAGTAGACCACATTATGTTTTAACCTTAAAAATTTTATGACTCCTCACTATAACTACTTTGACCAAAATTTTACTGAATTGAAACACAGTGATGCATCATCTCTAATTTTACTTGGAGCGGTCAATCTCATCTTGACTCGTACTTAGATTTTATAAGTACTTGACTGTACTCAAAATCTTTTCATCATCGAGTTAGAAATTCAGATAGTCTGGCACCAAAGCATAGTGAGTTGCTTGCAAGTCACCGAGGTAGCCTCAGGTCAAAGAGACAATTATACCCATATCCCATCAGAGCAACTCTTGACAACAGAATGCTCCAAAAGTGATCACGCTCAATAAAATATCATCCACATGCTATATCCGTATCACCACACGTCTTAGTTAAGAGGACAACCAACTAATATGGCACACAATGAGCTACACTCGATATAATTATCATCCTTATAACAATTGTATCATTTGATCGTGAGCAAAATTTAAGAACCACATGATAAATTCTCCTTTATCATTTTGAAAGTAGCTTTAAGGACTTCATCATAACATATGAGTTTTATTTTGAAAGATATATTCTTTATGATGAATCTGTCAGATAATATTTATCATTTTATAATTCTTATACTTGTACAGAGCACAATCATCTACAATCTAGATGATTGGCTTTAGGACATATTTTTCAATAGAAGGTAGAGACTACCAATTCATATAAACTAATAGGGGAACCTTTAGACTAAAGTCCATGTCTTTAGGATTAAAAAATAATTCATATACTAATAGGTTTATATTTTTTTTTTTTAACTATGGCCAACACATTATCACTCCATTTGCTGTTGGACAGCAATAAACTTATCAGACCCAACTTTGATAGCTGGTATCGAAAGTTAAAGATCATCTTGGAGCATGAGAGAATCCTGTACGTACTTACAGATCTACCACTTGAAGAACTTGCTGCCAATGCACCCCATGCTGCGAGAGACACTTACTTGAAGTGGCTCAATGACCGCACGATGGTGCGTTGCATTATGAGGGCAGCCATGAACGATGAACTTAGCCATAAGTTTGAAGATGCACAGCCAGAGGATATGATTGAAATATTGAATGAATCCTTTGGTACCCCAAAAGATGCGAAGAGACACAATACCTCCTGCACAGTGTTTAACGCCCGTATGCGAGAGGGGGCGTCAATCACTGATTATATATTGTACATAATCGAGCAGATTGAACACTTAAGTAAACTTGACTTTTCATTATATGAACAGTTAGGCAAAGATGCTATTTTCAATTCGCTATCAAAATCCTACCTACCCTCTTGAGTCATTATATAATGATCAAGCTTGGAGTGAACTACCATGGTTTGCTAGGATTACTGCAGATATTTGAGAAGGACCATCAGCTCCAGAAAGAGCTGGTGCATGTAGTGAGAGGTTCGTTTGTACGTCATTAATCCTATAAGAGAGAAAAGAAGAAGAAGGTGCAGAAAAAAATCATGTTGTCGATCCTAAGCCAAAGCAGAACAAAAAGTCGAAAGTTGACAAGGACCAGATGGAATGCTTCTTTTGCAAAAATTTGGATCATTGAAAAAGAAATTATCCTACTTATATAGCTTCCCTTGACCCTAATAGGCCTAAGAATAAGAGAATCAAGCAATCGATTACTTTGTAAGGTACTTATATGATAACTCCTTATAATTTTCTATTTGTGATACTGCTACCTGAATATTAGATACTGAAAATTTAATTAATATTATAATTTATTACAGAGACTGTAGATTAGTAAAAAATTTAGAGAAGCCGAGCGGTTCCTGAACGTTGGAGATGGAAGCCTCATTCTAGTTCTAGCTTTAGGAGCTATGCAGCTTGTTTTCGAGTCCAAAAGTATCATATTAGATGAGTATCATTATTATCCTTCCTTTTTTATGAATGTCATCTCTGTAGGTCTTTTGGCCAAACTTGTTTTTAAGTTTTTAATAAAGAATAATTTTTATGATATCATTATAAATGATACTACAATTATGCGTGGACGATTGAAGCATGGAACATATATATTATCACAGCCTGTTGGTGTAATGTACACATCTAACAAACATTCTAGGATAGATAATGTCAGTGATTCCTATCTTTGACATTATAGGTTAGGTCATGTGAACAAAAATAGGATAGACAGGTTAATCAAGGAGGGTGTCTTTGAAATTAATGATTGTGAATTATTAGCAATCTGTGAATCTTGTCTACTTGGTAAGATGACCAAGTCACTTTTTAAGAAAAAAGGTGAACGAGCCGGTGATGTTCTAGGTCTAATACATAGTAATGTATGTGATCTATAATATAGTTGTCAGAGGAGGATATTATTATTTCATTACATTTACAGATGATCTATCGAGGTACGGGTATTTCTACCTTCTACAGCACAAATCTGAGTTATTTGAAATATTCAAACAATTTCGTAGTGAAGTAGAAAATAGACTAGGAAGAGTATTAAAATTTCGATCAGACCGAGGAGGTGAGTACCTCACCAGTGATTTTCTGACATATCTAAAGGAGAATAAAATTCTCTCTCAATAGATCCCTCTTGGAATACTACAACATAATGGGATGCCTGAAAGGAGGAATCGAACTTTGTTAGATATAGTTCAGTTCATGATGGAATTTGCAAATTTGCCAATCTTCTTTTGGAGATACGCTCTTGAAATTATCTGCTATATTTTGAACAAGGTTCCGAGCAAGTCTGTCGATAAAACTTCATATGAGATATAATATGAGGTAGGCCGATGCTCTTACACCTTTGGGTTTTGGTGTGTCCAGGTTATGTCAAACATTTAAAGATAGATAAACTTAGATCAAAGTTTGATAAATGCTTGTTCATAGGGTACCAAAGAAAACTAAAGGGTATTACTTCTACCTTACTGAAGAACAAAAGATGTTTGTAAGCAACAGAACAGTCTTTTGGAAAAGGAGTTTCTTGGAGAAGGAGCTAATGCCAGCAATATTAAACTTAGTAAAGTTCATGAGGTAGAAGAACCGACACACACAGAATCAGATTTGATTGAAGAATCAATCCGAAGCCTGTAGAGGTACCATTGAAGAGATTCGGTAGAGTACCATGCCAATCAGACAGATACTACATTTTCTTGATCCAGGATGGTGATCCTATCGAACTCGATAAGAATGATGAGGATCCGATCACCTATATGGAAGCCATGCAAAGGTCCAACTCTCAGAAGAGGTTTAAGACTGTGAAATCTGAAATAGAGTCCATGAAGATCAATGGTGTATGGAGTTGATTCACTCAAAAGAATAAAATTCATAGAGTGCAAGTGGATTTTTAAAAGAAAAAGAGGAGCAGACGGAAAAGTGGAGACCTATAAAGCCCATCTAGTTGTCAAGGATTACTGTCAACATTATGATATTGACTATGATGAGACGTTCTCAACTATGACAATGCTCAAGTCCATCGGATTATGTTTGCGATAGCAACACACTTAGATTATTAGATCTGACAAATGGATGTCAAATCATTTTTTTTATATGAGGAGCTGAAAGAAGAGGTGTATGTAATACAATCTAAAGGATTCACATCCATAGATGAATCTAAGATGTGTAAACTAAATAGGTCCATCTATGGACTGAAGCAAGCATCTAGAAGTTAGAACATACATTTTGATAAGATGATCAAAATGTATATCTTTGTTAGAAATAAAGAAGAATCTTGCGTCTACAAGTGGGCTAATATTCTATAGTCATCTTTCTCATACTGTATGTGGATCACATACTGTTAATAGAAAATGACATCCCAGCTTTACAGAGTGTGAAGTTGTGGCTCTCATCATAGTTCTCTATGAAGAATTTGGGAGAAGCATCATACATCTTAAGGATGAAGATTTATAAAGATAGATCTAGAAGGTTGCTTAGATTGTCCCAATCCATATACATTATACCATATTAATTGAAATGATTCAACATGGAGAATTTTAAGAAAGACTATCTTTCGATAAGCCATGAAATTACTCTTTCCAAGAGAATTGTCTGACAACCCCTCAAGAGAGAGAGAGTGTATAAGTAGGATCCCATATACTTCGATAGTGAGATCTATCATGTACGTTATGATGTGTACGAGATCAGATGTAGCCTATTTACTAGGGTAGTGAGTAGATATCAGTCTGATCTAGATAAAAACTATTGAAGATTGTGAAGACAATCCTTAAGTATTTAAGAAATACTAAAGATTAATGGCTAATCTATAGGGAACATTGACTTGAACTTGTGAGATATACTGATTTCAATTTTTAATCAGATCATGATGACAGTAGAAACATGTCAGGCTACCTATTTACCTTAATAGAGGAGTAATTTACTGGAAGAATTTTAAGCAACATACTGTGGTGATTTTATATGCTTAGCAGAATATATTGCTACATCCGATACTGCGAAGGAGACGGCATGGTTGTAAAAGTTCATTATCGAGCTTGGAGTTACACTCTCTGTTGATGGCCCTGTTCTGTTGTATTATGATAGTACTGAGCCATAGCTCAAGCGAAGGAACAAAAATCATACCAGCATACTAAGCACATTTTGTGCCACTATCACTTTGTATGAGAGATCGTAGATCGAGGTGACGTTGAGTTTCAGAAGATCGACAGAAAGGAGAATATAGCCGATCCCTTCACTAAAACTCTCGGGATCAAAGAGTTCGATGATCATAAGTGAAAGATGGGTATAAGATACTGCCCCGATGGATTTAGTTCAAGTGAGAGTTGTTGAAATGTGTCCTAAAACAATCATATGGATGATTGTGCTCATTTTGTAACATGTATATGAATTATTATCAATGAATAAAATATTTTAGCATTATTCATCATAAAGATTATCTTCTTTATAAAACTCTTGTGTTGTGATGAAGTCCTTAGAACTATAAAATAATCGATAAAGAAGATTTATTATATAGTTCTTAAATATGTTCGCGACCAAATGATATGTCATTAAATGATGTGATGTTTATCGAGTGAAGGTCGTTGTGTGCTATATGGGTTGGTTGTCTTCTTAACCAAGGAGTATGAAAACACTAGTATGACATAGTGAATGTAGGAATACATCTCATTGAAAAGTAACTCACCTACTGAGCACTCTGCTATCCGAGCAACTCGCGAAGCATATGAGTATAAGTATCCCTCAGACTTGAGATCATCATAGTGACTTGTAAGCAACTCACTGTGCTTTGATGCCAGACTATCTATATTTCTAATGTAGTGATGAAGGCTACTGGGTACAGTCAAGTACTTGCAAGTCTATGTGTGGATAAGATGGAATTGACCCCTACGAATATAGGAGCTGATGCATCACTATATTTTAATTTAGTAAATCTTGGTCAGGATAATCCATGTGATAGATTTAAAAGGTTGGAATATAATGTGGATGATCCTTCAGGATTGACAGTTTAACCTTAGACCATCCTATAGAGCATTTAGGATCGAGGGATGAATTATGCGGTAACCATTCATAGGTTCTTGAATATTGCCTTACGACAATTCGATCTATCCGGACATCAAAAACCATTGCTAGATAGTAACTTGGATTAGTATAGAAAATAGTTTCTGTACTACCGACTTAGTGTTCAAATCTATGGAGTCACACACAAAGTCAAGCGACGTAGGAAAGAATTGACCTACGTCTTAAGTTCAATTTGAAAGTACATGACTTGATTGGAATAAATAGATTAACCTAATTGAGAATTAAGTTATGAATCATATGGAATTAAACAGTTGACTATGTCTGGCTAGCACTGGACATGAAGTTCTATAGGGAATTTTAGTGCAGGGTAAAATGGTAATTTAAAACCTTTTCAAAATTATAAATTTACAGGTAAAAATTATTAATTAATCTAATTAATTAACATGTATTAACCTTACATAAAGATCTAAATATGATATATACAGTATGTATTTAAATTTAAAAATTTTGAATTCTCTACAGTAAACATTTTACTGTTATGTGTTCAGAACACATTATCTTTGTACGGATAGTTGATCACCGCAGTCTGATCACCATTGGAAAGGTTTGATTATCGTAATGTAGTTACACAATATATCTGACCTCCAGCGGATCATCCACAACGAAGCTTACCCGATCTGATCGGCTCCTCACGAATGCTAGTTCGATGCAGAATCTTTTCGGACGGGCCGTGCTGATCAAACTCCTTCAATCGATGTCTGTCGACTCTTTGGATGCTCTAAATCATCAACAAGATGCTTGAGAGGTTGATGAATCTCTCCTGAAGTTTGGTGGGCTCACGACACTCGTAGCTCACCTTCTCACTTCCGAACCCTAGGCAGAAACCTAGGGTACTCACTGAAACCCTGTGCCCACTTTGTCTTTTCTTTTCGTTTCTCTCAAAGTTTTTGAACTTTCAACTCATGCACAAGCTTCTCATGCCCACTATTCTCTCTCAAAAATTCTATGCTGCCCCCACTTTCTTTCTCTTTTAAAACAGTGCAAGAGCGTCTTATACGCGTGAGAGGATAAAGATAGGTGGTTGCTCACTTGAATTCAAATCGAATTTGAATTCAATGCAACCAACCATCTTATCCACTCTGGGTGAGAAGGAAGAGGGTGGGTTCTTTGTGCATGGAGATTTACAGAGAAACTCTTTCTCATGTAGATAATGGCGCACAAGATAAGGTGTGGCATGGATTAGTTGCCCATTCAAATTCAAACATCCTTTGAATTTGAATGGCCAACAACCAATCTTTATCTCAGTAAATGTGCACAAGGGGGATGTGGGAAGGCTTCTGCATGGGAAAAATTCATGAGAAGTTGTTTCTCGTGAATTCAAATGGGGCAGATAAGTGAGGTGGCGCAGGGAGATGAGGTCAAAGTGGTTTCAACCTAATTGAGCCAACCTAATCAAAATAGGTTAGGCACAATTAGACTAAGTTAAACCAAACTTAATTAGGCTTAATTAGGCTCAATAAATTTAATCAAATCAAGAATTGACTAAGCCCAACCCTATCAAATCAGGACCAAACCACCTTGCGATTAGGTCAACTTAACCTAATCGGGTCAAACCCAACTGAATCCAATTCAATGGACTTGATCCAAAAATAATTACTCAATCAAATTGAGTTAATTAGTGATCAAATCATAATTAAACCTTCATAAATATGAGTCCAAATCCGATGGGCAATCGGGCATCAAAGTCCATCGATATGAAACCTTGATCGAAGAGTCCCAAACCAGTGGACTCTTGACCCGGTACCCAAAATTGTGAACTCATGATCAAAGAATCCTGATTCTCAATCACAGAGTTTCGAGCATTAGGACTCTTGTCGAAGAGTCTCAGTCTAGTGGGACTCTTCACCAGCCATCAGATCAGATAGAACCTCTAATGTGTGTGACCCCGTAGGTTCGAACCTAAGCGGTAGCAAGGAACCAATTCTGTACTAATCGAAGTGACCATCTAGCAATGGTACCGACTTCGGATAGATCGAATAGTCGCAATCGCAACATTCAGAACCTACTGAATATGGTTACTGTATAATTCATCCTTTTGACCCTGTGTTTAGGATGACTCAGGGTTAAACTGTCACCCTGATTAGATCATCCGAATCGTGCTCAACTCAAACAGTCCTGTGACTCCTCACTAGGACTACCTGGCCAAGTTTTGCTAAATTGAAAATGACTGTACACAGCTCCTGAACTGGAGTGGTCAATCCATCTTGACACACGCACCGACAAGTCAAGTACTTGACTACACCCAGCAACCTTCCTCACTGAATTAGAAATTCAGGTAGTCCAGTGCCTAAGTGCAGTGAGTTGCTTGCAAGTCACCTGGCGGTCTCAGGTCGGAGGGACAGTTATTACCATATCCCATCGAGCAAATCTTGACAGCAGAAAAAGCTCCAGAGTCGGTCACGTTCAGTGCAGATGTACCCTTACATCTCACCTGTATGCCATACCAGTGTCTCCACACTCCTTGGTTAAGAGGACAACCAACCATATGGCACACAACGACCTATGCTTGATAAACTTGTTGTCCTTGGTAACAACGTATCATTTGGTCGAACAGGTTTAAGGACTAAACGACAAATCCTCCTTTGTCGAGTCTAAATAGTCCTAAGGACTTCACCACAACACAGGAGTTCATTAGAAGATGAAATAATTTGTGATGAAAAATATCAAAATAATTTTATTTATTTATAATTTATATACTAATACAAGAAAGAGCACAACCGTCAACAGCTGACGATTGGCTTTGGGACACTATTCCCAACAATCTCTCCACTTGGCCTAAAGCCAATCGGTGCAGTATCTAATACCCATCTTCGACTTGAAGTCGTCGAACTCCTTCACCATCAATGGCTTTAGTGAATGGGTCGGCCAGGTTCTCCTTCCCATCGATCTTCTGAAGGTCGACGTCACCTCTATCCATGATTTTCGGATGAGATGGTAGCGGCAGAATATGCTTCGTCCGCTGGTGTGCCTTCGTTCCTTCGCCTGAGCAATGGCTCCAGAGCTGTCACAGTAGAGCAGAACTGGACCAACAAGGGAGGGTGCTACTCCAGCTCGGTGATGAATTTTCTCAGCCACACCGCTTCTTTGCAGCATCTGATGCAGCGACATACTCTGCCTCACAAACTGAATCAGCCACAGTGTGCTGCTTGGAACTCTTCCAGCAGACAGCCCCACCATTAAGGGATAAAAATAAATCCTGACACACTCTTGCTGTCATCATGATCAGACTGAAAACTGAGTCTGTAAACCCTATAAGTCTCAAGTCGATTCACCATAAACAAGCCACTGGTCCTTAGTATTTCTTAAATACTTCAGGATGGTTTTAACAACTTCCAGTGATTCTCCCTGATCAGATTGGTATCTACTCACTACCCCTAGTGAGTATGCCACATCTGATCGTGTACATGTCATGGCGTACATGATAGATCCCACTGTCGAAGCATATGAAATTCTATCCATACGCTCCTCTCTCTTGAGGTTTGTCGGACAATCCCTCTTCGAGAGAGAAAATTCATGGCCTATCGGTAGATAGCCTTTCTTGAAATTCTCCATGCTGAACCTCTTCAGCATAGTATCAATGTACGTGGACTGGGATAAGCCAAGCACCTTTTAGATCTATCCCTATAGATCCTATCCCTAGGATGTAGGAAGCTTCTCCCAGATCCTTCATGGAGAACTGTGACGACAGCCAAATCTTTATTCCCTGTAATGCAGGGACATCATTTTCGATTAAGAGAATGTCATCCACATACAATACAAGAAATACCACTACTGGACCATTAGCCCACTTATAATGCAGGGCTCTTCTCCGTTCTTAACGAAGCCATACATTTTGGATCGTCCTATCAAAATGTATGTTCCAACTCCGGATGCTTGCTTAAGTCCATAAATGGACCTCTGTAGCCTGCACACCTTAGACTCATCTGTGGATGTGAACCCTTCAGGTTGTATCATATACACCTCTTCGTCCAGCCTTCCATTTAGGAAAGCTGTTTTCACATCCATCTTGCCAGATTTCATAGTCCAGATGGCAGCTATCGCAAGCATAATCCGAATGGATTTGAGCATTGCCACAGGAGAAAATGTCTCGTCATAGTCTATACCATAACGTTGAGATATCCTTGGCAACCAGACGGCTTTTATAGTCTCCACCTTTCGTCTGCGCCCTCTTCCTCTTGAAGACCCCACTTACACCCCTATGGGTTTTACTCCCTTCGGTGGGTCAACCAATGTCCACACATCGTTGACCTTCATGGACTCCATTTTGGATTTCATGGCCTCTAGCCATTTCTCAGAGTCCAGATCTCTGCATTGCATCCATGTAGGTGATCGGATCCTCATCGTTTTCATCAAGTTCGACAGGATCGCGTCCCGGACCAAGAACCATAGTATCTGTCCGGTTGACGTGGTACTTCTACCAGACCGCCTTAAGGGTGCAGGAACAATGGGCTCTGGATCTGATCTAACCAAATCTGTTAGGTTCAGCAACTTGTGTCAGTTTTTTCCACCTGCCGAACTTCCTCAAGTTTCGACCTTAGAGGCAACAGTCCCTTCACCAAGGAACTCCTTTTCAAAAAGATTGCCTTAAGGCTGACAAACACTTTTGCTCATCAGCTAGGTAGAAATAATACCCTTTGGTCTCTTTTGGGTATCCTATGAAATAACACTTGTCAGACCTAGGTCCAAGCTTTTCCGTAATTAAACGTTTAACATAAGTCGGACACCCCAAACCCTAAGGTGTGAGAGTACTGGCTTACGTCCTATCCATATCTCATATGGCATTTTTGTTACAGACTTACTCAAAACCCTATTTAGAAGGTAACAAGCCAATTCGAGCGCATATCCCCAGAGGGAGATCGACAGACCAGCAAATCTCATCATGGATCGAACCATGTCCAACAAGGTCCGATTTCTCCTTTCAGACACCCATTATGCTGTGGTGTTCCAAGGGAAGTCCACTGAGAGAGAATCCATTCTCCCCAAGATATGTCAGAAACTCATTGAAAAGGTATTCACCTCCTTAATCAGATCGAAGAGTTTTAATACACTTCCAGTTTGTTTTTCTACCTCATTTCGAATAGTTTGAACATGTCAAATGACTCCGACTTATGCTTCATTAGGTAGACATACCCATACCTCGATAGGTCATCTGTGAAGGTTATGAAGTAGAAATATCCACCTCTTGCACTTGAGCTCATGGGTCCACATACATCAGAATGTATCAGACCTAAGAGTTCACTGGCTCGCTCACCTTTTTCAGTAAAAGGTGACTTGGTCATCTTCCTAAGAAGACAGGACTCACAGGTTGGAAGTGATTCACAATCATCAACTTCAAGAATTCCTTCTTGAGCCAACCTGTTTATCCTGTTCTTATTGATATGACCTAGCCTACAGTGCCAAAGGTAGACTTCTGACATATTATCCATTCTAGGGCATTTACCGGAGGTTTGAACCACATTAACAGCTGTGATAGTAAGTAAATTCCATTATTTAGTTGTCCAACAAACATTGTAACACCATTCAAAATGACATTGTAAATATTTTTTTTATTAAAAATTCATAACTGTACATGGCCAAAAGGCCTACAGAAATAATATTTAATAAAAAATTTGGACAATAGTGACATTCACTCATAATTATATTACGAGAGTTGATTACAAGGTTCATGATTCCTAAAGCTAGAACTGGAACTTTGCTTCCATCTCCAACGTTCAGGAACCTCTCGCCTTCATCAAATCTCCTATTGATCTAAGACCCTGCATCGAATTACAGATATGATAGGGCTTCCGGTATCCAATACCAGGCAGTAGTATCACAAATGAAAAGTTGCAAGGTGTATCATATAATTACCTTGCTTCTTCTTCGGCCTGTTCGGTCTAGGGAGGCAATGTATAGAGGATAGTTCCTCTTCCAGTGCCCTGCTTCTTGCAAAAGAAGCACTCCGCCTGGCTCTGGTCAGGCTTGCGCTTCTTGGTCTGACCCTGTGCAGACTCCCAGCATGCGGCTGCACCTTCTTATTCTTCTTCTTTCTTCTTTCCTTTCTAAAGGGTCGATGACCAGAAGAAGACCCTCCCACAACATTCACCGACTCCTTATGGAGCTGGTGGTCCTTCTCAAAGTTCTGCAGCAACCCCAACAAGCCGTGGTAGTTCACTGCAGGCTTTGTCATCCGAAAATGAGTAAGAAGGGGAGGAAGGACTTGGGCAAAGAATTAAGGATCACATCCTTAGTGAGCTGCTCGTGCAAGGGAAAGCTCAGTTTACTTAGGTGCTCAATCATTTCGATCATGTACAGTACATGATCGGTGACTGAGGCCCCATCCCTCATCCGAGCATTGAAAATGGCACAACTAGTTTTGTGTCTTTCAACATCGTCAGGCATGCCAAAGGAGTCGTTCAACATTTGAAGCATCTCCTGTGGCTGGCGTTCTCGAACCTCGACTGAACTCATATTCATTTCGCCAGCATTATGCACCGTATGGTGGTACGGTCGTTGAGCCACTTCTGGTAAGTATCTCGGATCGTCCCTCTAGCGTTCGGGCTGGCTCCTCAGGTGTCGGATCCGTTACTACATAAAGGATCTGTTCATGCTCAAGGATGATTTTTAATTTTTGATACCAGCTATCGAAATTAGGTCCCATGAGCTTGTCATTATCTAATAATGACCAGAGTGATAGGGTAGTGGCCATAGCTGCATGAAAGAAAATCAGACCTTTATTAGTAATAAATTATTAATACTAAAGACTTGGACTTTAGTCTAAAGTTTCTCCTAGTATTTTTATGAACTGGTAGCCTCAACCTCCAATTTGAGAAATTACTTTAATTCCTTAGTGGGTACTAGAATCCACACAGACCATACACGAGCCCAACTTTGGTTGGTCAACCCAGTGCATCTATGGGTAGGTTCATAACCAGTTGTTTCTCTAAACAACTTCTATAATTAATTTTGTCCCAAAACCTAATCAGTAGGCTTTGGCCTCCACTGAAAAGATCTGGTTAGGTCCAACCATTAACATGACTTGATTTGGTGAATCAGACCAATAAATGATCAGGCCCGACTTTGACCGGCCAACCTGACCACCATCAGAAAGACTCAACCAAATGATCATATTATGAATGATAATTCCATTAGTCAATAAGCACCAGGCCTTTGGGCCTCTAGTGATTATTAAACTAATGGACTCATTATCATTCACTTAATGGGAGGCTATGACTTAGTTATCACTATAACTTAATCATTTTTAGGGACCTAATAATTTTTGAAGATTTTATTAAAGGATAGAAGAGAAAAAATTAACCAGCCAATTTCAATCCTCCACTGACTTCACCAAGTCAGATTAAAAAGGATTTAATTAAAACCGACAGTAGGAGCACATAAATCAGTCACACTGATTTACCTAATGACATGGGTGAGCCTAATCACCAAGTGATCTAATCAAAATCTAACTCACCAGGTTGGCTAGGTAAGTGAGATCAGTGGTGAGGATATGCCATTAACTCATCAGAGATCGAATCAATGCGAGTAGCTCCCACTTAAAAATCACTGGTCAGACTGTCGAACTTACCTTAAACACCAATCGATTCATTAGTTTTAATTTGATCAACTTAGTAAATAGGGTTCCACCGCATAGCCATGAATTAAGTCCATCTTGGTCTAGTTAAAGACATGGACCCATTCAACTACAACTATTGGAGTTGAGTCTAGAGTGTCCTTGACCTAATCTAATTCAACTTTTGATTAGATTTGATCAATTACTCTAATTTAGTCCATTTCTTTAAGCTAACCTTAGGTCTAACCCAATTATGGACCTAATCCATCTAACCCATTGACCCATAAGTTTATGCAATTATCTTAGGTCTTAATTCACAATTCTAGACCAACTAGACAATACTTAATTCTTTTAATTAAGTATTTGGGCTGATGGGTCAGGGTTTGGTATTTTGAAAATAATTTTTAAATTTGAAAGGTTTTATTTTTTGTTCACCAAATGTGTTGACTCATTTCACAAATGGATCAGTATATTTCATAAACAGCAATCCTATTGCTAATTACATAACAGAAAATAACTCAATCAAAATAAATCATGAATATTCCTTTAGATCTAATCTAACATATTAATGATAAATTTTACAGTTGAACCTTTACAGTTAAGTCCTTTCGCTGCTTCATCTACATGGGATATAATCGCATCGGCACCCCAACCGCCATAGGAGAACCCCATCGAATGGGAGGAGAGGGCCTTTAAACCCTACTTTTCTCCTATGATCGGACGACCATGGCAACCAACCTAATTAGACTACTTGCTACTTGGATCGAGTATATCTAAATATACCAATTTCAAAATTTAAATTTTAAATTTTAAATTTTAAATTTTAAATTTTAAATTTCAAATTTCAAACAAATTTTAAATTTCAAATTTCAAAATTTTGAATTTCAAATTTTAAATTTTAAATTTTGAATTTCAAATTTGAAATTTCAAATAAATTTCAAATTTTTGAATTTTGAATTTTAAATTTCAAAATTCAAAATTCAAATTTTGAATTTCAAATTTCTAAATTTTGAATTTTGAACAAATTTCAAAATTCAAATTTTAAATTTTAAATTTAAACTTTTAGATTACTACTTAATATATGCATGCAAATGTATATCATATTTTAAAACCTGCTCTGATACCATTTGTGGGAATTTTAGTACAGGGGTAAAACGATAATTTTAAAATTTTTTTAAAATTATAATTTTACAGTAGAAATTATTAATTAATCTAATTAATTAATATGTATTAACCTTACACAAAGATCTAAATATGATATATATAGTATATATTTAAATTTAAAATTTCAAATTCTCTACAGTAAATATTTTACTGTTATGTATTCAGAACACATTATCTTTGTGCGGATAGTTGATCGCCGCAATCTGATCATCGCTGAGAAGGTTCGATCATCGTAATGCAGCCATATAGTATATCTGACCTCTGTAGATCATCCACACGAAGCTTCCGATCTGATCGGCTCCTCACGAGTGCTAGTTCGTCGCAGAACCCTTTCGACGGCCGATGCTGATCGAACTCTTTCGATCGATGTCTGCCGACTCCTCAGATACTTTGAATCATCAGGAAAGGTGCTTGGGAGGTTGATGAAGCTCTCTCTAAAATTTGGTGGGCTCACGACACTCGTAGCTCACCTTCTCACTTTTCGAACTCCAGGTAGAAACCCTAGGGTACTCACTGAAAACCCTACGCCCACTTTTGTTTCTTTTCTTTTCTTTTCTCTTAGAAGTTTTTGAACTTCCAACTCATGCACAAGGCTTCCACACGCCCACTATTCTCTCTCAAAAAAATTCTACGCACGCCCCACCTTCTCTTCTCTTTTAAAATAGTGCAAGACGCATCTTATCCGCGTGAGAGGATAAAGATAGGTGGTTTCTCACTTGAATTCAAATCAAATTTGAATTCAAATGCAAACCAACCCATCCTTATCCACTCTGTGTGAGAGAAGAGAGGAGGCATGGGTTCTTTGTGCATGGAGAATTTACATGAGAAACTCTTTCTCATGTAAATTAAATGGCGCACAAGATAAGGTGGGTGGCGCATGGATTAGTTGCCCATTCAAATTCAAACATCCTTTGAATTTGAATGGCCAACAGACCAATTTTTATCCAGATAAATGGTGCACAAAGGAGGGTGTGGAAAGGCTTCTGCATGGAAGAAAATTCATGAGAAGTTGTTTCTTGTGAATTCAAATGGGCGCAGATAAGTGAGGTGGCGCAGGGAGATGAGGTCAAAGTGGTTTCAACCTAATTGAGCCAACCTAATCAAAATAGGTTAGGCACAATTAGACTAAGTTAAACCCAACTTAATTAGTCTCAATAAAATCCTAATCAAATCAAGAATTGACTAAGCCCAACCTCTGACAAATCAATGACCAAAACACCTTAGCGATTAGGTCAACACTTAACCTAATCGGGTCAAACCCAACTGAATCCAATTCAATGGGACCTGATCCAAAAATAATTACTCAATCAAACTGAGTTAATTAGTGATCAAATTATTAATTAAATCTCTCATAAATACTGAATCCAAATTCGATGGGCAATTGGACATCAAAGTCCATCGATATGAAACCTTGATCGAAGAGTCCCAAACCAGTGGGACTCTTGACCTCGGTACCCAAAATGTGTGGAACTCATGATCAGAGATTCTTGATTCTCAATCATAGAGTCTCTGAGTATTTGAACTCTTGGTCGAAGAGTCTCAGTCCAATGGGACTCTTCACCAGCCATCAGATCAGATAGGAACCTCTAATATGTGTGACCCCACAGGTTTGAACCTAAGCCGGTAGCACAGGAACCAATTCCTGTACTAATCGAAGTGACCATCTAGCAATGGTACCCGATATTCGGATAGGTCGAATAGTCACAATCGCAACACTCAAAACCTACGTGAATATGGTTACTGTATAATTCATCCTTTTGACCCCTGTGTTTAGGATGACTCAGGGTTAAACTGTCAACCCTGATTAGATCATCCGAATCATGCTCAACTCAAACAGTCTTGTGACTCCTCACTAGGACTACCCTGACCAAGATTTTGCTAAATTAAAACATGACTGTACATAGCTCCTGAACTGGAGTGGTCAATCCCATCTTGACACATGCACCGACAAGTCAAGTACTTGACTACACCCAGCAGCCTTCCGTCATTGAATTAGAAATTCAGGTAGTCCAGTGTCTAAGTGCATTAAGTTGCTTGCAAGTCATCGTGGCAGTCTCAGGTCGGAGGGACAGTTATACCCATATCCCATCGGAGCAAATCTTGACAGCAGAAAAAACTTCGGAGTCGGTCACATTCAGTGCAGATGTACCCTTATATCTCACCTGTATGCCATACCAGTATCGCCACACTCCTTGGTTAAGAGGACAACCAACCCATATGGCACACAACGACCTATACTTGATAAACATTGTTGTCCTTGGTAACAACGTATCATTTGATCGTGAACAGGTTTAAGGACTAAACGACAAATCCTCCTTTGTCGAGTCTAAATAGTCCTAAGGACTTCACCACAATACAGGAGTTCATTAGAAGATGAAATAATTTATGATGAAAATGCTAAAATAACTTTTATTTATTTATAATTCATATACTAATATAAAAAGAGCACAATCGTCAACAGGCTGCTCATTGGCTTTGGGACACTATTCCCAACAGTTCAGGTTCTATTTCGAGGATGAACGAGATTTGATCTTTGATCCAAGGAGTCTATGAGAGATTGAATTTAAGTACTAATTAATTTTAGATTAGAACTAATTTAATTAGACTTAATTGAGTTCATAAATCTAAGTTAGACTTGGTCCTAAATCCTAAATAGTTTGGGATGGACAATCTTTTCAAAATTATTTCGAATCAGGTTTGAATTAGATTCGAATTGATCCATTTTTAGATTAGATCCTTAGAGTCTGCTTTTATTGAGACTCTCTCTTCTTCATGGCCGACCAACACCAGGTGAGGTGCTAGTTGTTGCCCCCCACATGGGGTGTGGGCATGGGTGCATGTAGGTGCCAAGTTAGGTGCCAATCCTTTCTGCCTTAGGACTCCTTCTTTGATAAGATGTGGATTAATTCAAAGCTTGTTTGAATTAGAAATCCTAGTCTTTTGGATCATAAAAAATCATCTATAAATAGGAAAGACCTCTAGCTATCATGATATAACAATTGGATTGTATGTTAAGGAGAGAAAGAGAGAGAAAGGAGGCATGAAGGTCTAGTGGGCATTCCCTTCTCCTTGGCGTCACCTCCCCTGGGCCGTCCCATCCTCCTTGGCATGAAGCTTGTTTGGGAATCCCTCTTGCCGGTGTGAGGCATCACACCTGAGCTTCTCTCCCCTCCCTTTGGTGTCTTGTAAAGGTGCTTTTGTTGAGATTTGATGTCTCAAGATTCGATCCATATTGAGCCTATAGTGAGGTCCAGGACGACGAATGGAGTCCAACGAGCCTAAGAACAGTCCAAACGAAGTCCAGATGGTGAAGATATGCACGAAAGAAGATCGAAGAAAGTGGCATGGTGCCTGAGGCGGCCGACAGTGGCGTGGTCAGGCCCGGTGGAGGCATGCGCACGGAGGCACATGCGGCCCAACATGCGGGTGGCCCAGCACGGCATGCACACAGGTCGGCCCAGCATGCACGGGGCACCTAGGCCCAGCACCCCTGCATGGTCTACCGTGGACCGTGGGGTGCTGGGCGGTCCATGGAGGCTGCGTGGACCGAACACGTGGTCCATGCGTAGTCCAGAGGAGTTTTTACGTGCTTCGATGGTCCAGATTGTAGTCGATCATGATCGGATAGCTGGAACTCAATTCGAGCATGATCAGACATGATTAGAGGTTATTTTGTGCGATCAGATGGCTCTGGTGTGAGCCGATCACGATCGGATGGCCATGGATGGTTCTAGGGTTGATTGAGACTCTATATTCCTATTGAAATAGTATTTTTAAGATTTTGAAGCCTATATAGCTTTGATTGACGAGCCATTTATTGCATTGGAGAGCTGGTGACGTTTTGAAAGTGTAAAAAGACTTCAAAAGAGGTTTCAAAGAGCTTTTATAAGAGTTTTAGAGCTTTTCAATGAGAGACTCTTGTACAAGAGTTGAGTGGTGAGTTTCTCTTATATTGATTTTATTTTATTCTCTCATAGTGAAGCTTGCATGTCCCATGGAGGTAGGCTTGAGGTCGATCCATGTATTTATATTGTGTTTTTTGTTTTGTTTCTTTTTTCTTCTTGCTGCATTGTGTGGTACCAAATTCTACACAATAATTGGTATCAGAGTAAGGTGGTGCCAGAGCGTAGGTTGCAGTGGTGGTGGTCGAGATAGAAGATGGAGAAGACAAGCACAATCAAGGTGGAGATCAACAAGTTTGATGGAAAGAGCAATTTCTCCTTATGGCAAGTAAGGGTGAAGGATGTGCTCATCCAGCAAGAATTGATAGATGCTCTCTTATGTGAGGAGAAGCCGACTACCATGGAGGTGCAGGATTGGAGGTGGCTTCAGATACAGATGATGAGTACGATCCGCTTGTACCTAGTGGATGAGATGGTGATCCATGTGCTTGGCGAGATTTCTCTGACGATGCTGTGGTCGAAGCTCAAGGAGTTGTATATAGTGAAGTCTCTCACCAATACCCTCTTCCTCTGGAGGTAGTTCTATCAGCTGTAGATGACTGAGAGACAGAACGTGCAGGAGCATCTCAGCCACTTCCAAAAGATCCTCACCGACCTCCTCAGCATTGGCGAGAAAGTTGAGGAGAAGATCAGGGTGCTGGTCTTGCTAGCATCACTTCTCCCTTTATATGAGTCCTTGGTGACTGCTCTTCTAGTGGAGAAGAGCACCATCAAGATAGATGAGGTCATCGCGATGATTCTCCAGAACAAGGTTCTCAGGTGGTGGTAGCTCAGCTTTGATGGTTTCTAGAGGAGCAAAAGGTGGCAGACAAAGCGATAGGAGATCGTGACGAGGGCGGTCCAAGTCTAGGATAAGAGACTTGAGCAAGATCAGATGTTATCGATGTGATGAGTTGGAGCATCTAGTCAGAGATTGCCCTTAACTTAGGGATCGGATGAGGGCTACTGCAGCGACGGTCGGTAGCGAGTCAGTGGATGATATCCTAGAGATATCTGATAAGGTATCTACTTCTTTCCAGTAGTGAATTTTAGATTCTGCATGCACCTATCATGTATGTTGTTGAGAGGAGCAGTTTGACTCCCTGAAAAATAGTGAGGGCACTATTTATCTGTCAGATGGATCGAGTTGTGCAATCAGAGGCATTGGAACGGTCAGCTAGAGGATACATGATGGTGCAGTGAGAAGATTGGAAGAGATTCAATACATACCTGATTTCAGGTGGAATCTTATCTCACTGAGCAGACTGGATTCGAAAGGCTACAAGACGATAGCTGGTAGAGGAATTCTGAAGGTGTTGTACGACGATAGGGTTATTCTGAAGGGAAAGAAGAGGATAAGAGGACCTTACTACCTGACAGGGATCCCAGTGCTAGGTGGAGCTTCAGGAGCCAGAGGAAGCCCAGAGCGAGGTGGAGCTCTTGGTGGAGGTGGATCGGGTACTAGACGGGATACTCGGGAGGATGAGAGGCGACGTCGCAGAGTGAAGTTTCTATTATCGCAGGAGACTTCTCCGAGCTGGTCTTTGGTCAGAGTGGACACAGCCTATAATGGAGGTGGGATCGAGCAGCCTGGCTCGACTCCCACATTTGCCCATCCATGAGATAGCATGCATGTCCCAGGGCATGGGGATGAGAAGGATCACAAGCTCTCAAAGATAGGTGAAGATCGAATATCGAGTTGAGATGAAGATTGTTGAGATTTGATACCTTGAGATTCGATCTATATTGAGCCCACAGTGACATCCAGGACAATGAACAGAGTCCAACGAGTCTAAGAATAGCCCAAACAGAGTCCAGACGGCAAAAATATGCGTGAAAAAAGATCGAAAAAGTTGACACAGTGCACAAGGCAGCGGCGACTGGCTTTGGCATGGTCAGGCCCGATGGAGATGCGGTGCACAGGACAACGAACGGAGTCCAACGAGTCAAAAGAATAGCCCAAAATGTAGGTGCGTGCGGCCCGGGCGAGCCTAGCACGTGCATGTACGTAGGCCGGCCCAGCACATGCGGGCACCCAGGCCTAGCGCCCCTGTGCGGTCCACCATGGACCGTGGGGTGCTGGATAGTCCATGGAGGCTGCGTGGACCGAACATGCGGTGCACGCATAGTCCAGGGGAGTTTTTGCATGATCTGATGGTTCAGATCGCAGCCAATCGTGATTGGACAGTTGGAACTCAATCCGAGCATGATCAGATGGCTGAAACTCATGATCAGAGGCTATTTTGCACAATCAGATGGCTTTAGTGTGAGCCGATCATGATCGGAAGGCCACGAATAGTTTTAGGGTTGATTGGGACTCTGTATTCCTATTGAAACAGTGTTTTTGATATTTTGGAGCCTATATAACTCCGATTGATGAGCTGTTTGTTGCGTTGGAGAGATGGTGACATCTTGGAGGTATAGAAAGACTTCAAGAGAGATTTTAAAAAGTTTTTATAAGAATTTTGAGATATTTCAATGAGAGACTCTTATACAAGAGTTGAGTGGTGAGTTCCTCTGGTATTGATTTTATTTTATTCTCTCATAGTGAAGCTTACACGTCCCATGGAGGTAGGTTTCAGGTCAATCCACATATTTGTATGGTGTTTCTTATTTTATTTCTTCTTTCTTCCTGCTGCACTGTGTGGTACCGAATCTTGCACAACAGCTTCAATCCGAGGCTTCATCCTACTTTCCTGTGAAGCTTGGCCTGTGTGCGAAGTAGAGAGTTTGTGGATTCCGACCTACGCAAGACTTTGGATTTAGATTCTTTAGAGATTTGATCCCTATTCTGCTATATATCAGGTAAATATCTAATCTTTGTTAAGCATTTTTAGAAAATAATTAGATGCAACTCTGGCAATCTATGCATTTTTTATGGAAATAGGCTTTCTTTCCCTTCAAAATAAAGTTATAAAATAAAATTAATGGGCAATGGTTGCTCCATTTTTCTTTCTAATGAATTCTATGGTAGTGGTTATATTGATAATAATCTTTTAATTCTTACACTCAATAAAAATATCTTTCATATTGGTAGAAATATGAAAGAAAGAGAGAAGATATGAATATTACATATCTCTGACATTGCCATCTTGGTTATATTAGCGAGTCAAGGATAAACAAGTGGTACAAAGAAGAGTTCTTTGACCTCTATGATTATGAATCATTAGAAACTTATGAATCTTGTCTCATGGATAAGATGACTAAGACTCCATTCTTTGGACATGAAGAGAGGGCAAGGGAGCTATTAGCCCTAATACATTCAAATATATATGGGTTGATGACAACTCAGGTTAGAGGAGGATATTCCTACTTCATCATCTTTTCGGATGATCTGTCAAGATTCAGATATGCATTTTGATAGAATATAAATCTGAAGCTTTTGATAAGCTCAAGGAGTATTAAAGTATGGTCGAAAAATAAATTAAATAAAATATCAAAGTTCTTTGATCTGATTGAGAAAGAGAATACTTATTTAGTAAATTTTTTGATCATCTTAAGAATAAAGGTATTCTTTCTGAATGGATCCCTCCTTATACACCACAGTTAAATAGTATAACAGAAAGAAGAAATCGCACTTTATTGAATATGGTGCGGTCTATAATGTGCTTCACGAATCTTTCAATATCATTTTGGAAATATATCCTAGAAACTGCCGCATATATATTGAATAGGATGCCTTCGAAGTCTGTTACTAGTACTCTATATGAGATATAGAAAGGAAGTCAAATCTTAAACATCTTAAAATCTGGAGCTATCCTGCTTATATCAAAATTTTTTTCAGATATTAGCTAAGTACTAGATTAGACAAGTACAGATTTGTAGGATATCCTAAGAAAACTAAAGGATACTACTTCTACCATCCTACTGAACAAAAGATGTTTGTTAGTAGGTATATCATTTTTTTAAAAAAATAATTTATCCAAGAAGGAGGTAGCTGGAGAAATGTTGAACTTGAAAAGTTCAAGACTTACAACCATTCCAAAAGTACCTGTGGTTGGACCACAAGGAGATCTTCAATCAAAAGTACCCAAGGATAAGTTACATTCACTCCTCTCTGAAGATCAGATAGAGCATAATGGGTACCTCTAAGATGTGGTTTTATCATTAGGAATGACAATGAGATCAGCATCATTTAAGATGATGATCCACTAACCTATTCAAAAGCTATTATGAGTAGAGACTCAAACAGATGGCTAGACACCATGAAATTCGACATGGATTCAAGGTATATCAATCAAGTTTGGACTTTGATTAATGCATCTGAGGGTGTGACCCCAATAGGATACAAATGGATCTTCAAGAAGAAGATCAGAGTAGATGGCTAAGTTAAAACCTATAAAACTAGATTGGTGGCGAAGGATTTCAAGCAAAGATAAAGAATTGACAATGATGAAATCTTCTCACCAGTGGCTATGCTCAAGTTCATTCGGATTCTGCTTGCTATAGCTGCATACTATGACTATTAGATCTGACAAATGGATATCAAGATTACTTTTCTCAATAGTAATTTTGAGGAAAAGATCTATATGACTCAGCCAAATGAATTTGTCTCTAGTGAAAGAGCAAATCAAGTATGTAGGCTCAAGAAATCAATATATGGATCAAAGCAAGCTTCGAGGAGTTGGAACATCTATTTTGATGTGACAATTAAAGAGTTTGGCTTCATTAAAAATGAGGATAAATCGTGTGTGTATAAAAAGATAAGTGAGAGTGCTATTATTTTCTTAGTTCTATATGTCGATGACATACAAGTCATTGAAAATAATATTCTAATATTACAATCGATCAAGACTTAACTATCAAATAAGTTTTTCATGAAATACTTGGGTGAAGCATCCTATATATTGGGCATAAAGAACTATAGAGATAGATATAAGAGGATGCTAGACTTGTCCCAATCTCCGTACATAGATCTTATATTGAAGAGGTTTAACATGGAGGCAAGTAAAAAATGTTACCTACTTGTAAGACATGGCATACATCTCTTCAAAAAAATATGTCTTAAGACACCTGAGGAAAGGAAGAGAATGAGTGAAATTTCTTATGTTTCGACTGTCGTATCGATCATGTATGCCATGCTATGTATCAGACCTGATGTAGCTTATGCTTTGGGCATAGCTAGCAGCTTTCAGGCTGATCCAGGAGAGAATCATTAAAAAATAGTGAAAAATATTCTTAAGTACTTGAGAAGGACTAAAGATATTTTTCTTATATTTAAAAGATTAGAGTTGAAACTAGAAGGATATGCAGATTTTAGTTTTCAATCTGATCTAGATGATAACAAGTCTATTTTAAGGGTATGTGTTTATCTTGAATAGAGGAGCAGTGAGTTGGAAGAATTTCATACAGCAAACTGTAGTTGACTCAACCACAGAGTCAGAATATATTGCTGTTAATGAAGCAGCCAAGGAAGCTATCTAAATGAAGAATTTCATCGCAGAATTGGGTATGATTTCTTAGATAGAACGGTTAGTGGCAGTTTATTGTGATAACACTGGGATCGTTGCTCAAGCCAAAGAACCTAGGTTTCATCATAAGCCCAAGCACATCCTCTGATGCTTCAACCTCATTCGAGAATTTATCAAAAGACAAGTTGTTGTAATGGAATGAGTTGACACTAAGAATAATATAGCAAACCCATTCACTAAGGCTATTCCACAACAGCTGTTTGAATGCCATTTCGATTGTATGGGATTGACATACAAAGACAATCAGTGAAAGATTGAAAGAAGAGTGCCTTACAAGTCAATCGTATGAGTAACGCGATGGGACTTTTCTTTGTAAACTTCTAACTCATGTAATGATATTATTTATTTATTAATGAAATGAGATATTGATTCATCATTATAGCTGCATCTTATTGTGTTTAAGATTATGATGAACTCCATAGATTAGGATAATAATTTTAGGATCATGAAGAGTTTAAGCTTGTGAAACTTAAAATCTTAAAATCTTAATCTAAAATATTTTTTAATTATAAGAATATTGAGTCGAAGATTAATATTCTGGATAGACTGACACATCCTATATATACTCATTGGAGAGAGTGGCTGATTTTATAAGTCACTTATGTGAGACACTAATACAAAAATATGGATGCTCATTATGGAATAAGTTCACTAAATTGACTCACCAACAGAGAATATCTTATGGAGCCTTACTTGCATATCAAAAGATGATTCTCCAAGTGGGAGCTGTGTAAGTGATCCTTAAACCTGAGACCATCATGGAATCTTGTGTACATAAATTTATGTTTTGATTCATATCCAGGTATGACATTAAGACATGTATGGGATGTTTTGGATATGGTAGAGTATGTATGGAGCTTGTAAGTCGATCAACAAGAAATCGATCACTCCTAGTACAAGGAGAAAACATCCTATGCATTCTCATCTCTAGATGACTCAGAAAGTCTTTGACCAAAGCAGGATGAAGATTAGAAAGAATTTCTAATACTTCATTATTCGAGTCATCACTGATTGATGGTGAATTGATGTGAATATGTATTTGAGTTTGACATAATTCTATACTCATGAACATATTCAAGATGCGGGATGATCAAAGGATTGAATTGTAAGGTGACTTGCCACTGAAGAGTATATTTGATATTTTCATCAAATTCTATATCTTCTGGATAGTCATGATATATTGCTGACGTCAATCTTGACTTATCGATTTGATTGAATTGAAGAGTTTAATTCAATATCTAATTAAAAAAAAGTTTTAATTATTGAATTCGGATCGACATGGTTTGGACCTTAATTGATTAGAAGGGTTCTTATCAAATTAGGTCAACTTACATCCAAACCTACTGCTAGTTAGATATGGAACCTAATGGGTCACACACATAAAAAAATTGACTAAAGACCCATTTGATATGGTTGATTAAAATTTTGGATCCAATCAGATTTCTGGTAAGCATGCTAGCACGAATGAAAATCCTAGCTCCTTTAATCAGATTCGATTCAGTTTGAATCTTGCTTCTTCATCAAATCAAATTGAGCCATAGATTAATTTGGATTTGGATCAAGGGTGGCTGCTTTGGATGGCACCACATAGCCTCATTGGGTGCCATAAGATAGAGTCCTAACTAGGTAGGACTTTGGTGTGCAAAATTGTTTGTGCACGCATGCGATGAAGGGAGAAGGGTCACATTACTTCTAAGAAGAGTTCTTTTGTTTGAAGGCTCTCTCTTTCTGATGCGCAACCAACTAGAGGGACATGAAGAAGAGATGTGACTCTTCCCCACGTACCCTAATCTCTCTTATAAATGGTCCATAGAGCTAGATTTCATATTCATTCCAATCTATTCCAAAAGTCTCTTCTCGAGTCCGCTCCTAGTCTAAGACAAGACTTTCCTTTCTCTCCCAAGTCTTAGGACAAGACTTTCTAAATTCAAGAAAAGTCTTATTCTAGTTCAAACAAGAATAAAGAAGATTCTGAAGGAGAGGTTTAGAAGTCCATAAGAGAGTCTTCGAGAGGGTAAAGTCAGATTCTTAAGAAATATGACCGGTGCGAGGCTATTCGAGTTCTAGGGGCTAGAACTCTTGAAGCAAGATTAAAAAAAGAGCATTATCCTTGGATCGATTCCTATGTGGATCACCATTGGAGGGCAGACACTTATGTGTAAAAGAAGAGTGTCCTATAAGCCAATCGCAAGTGTATTGCGATAAAACTTTTTTTGGTGATTTTTCTACTCATGTAATGATATTTATTATTTGATAATAAAATGAGACATTGATTCATCATATTAGCTGCATCTTATTATGTCTAAGATTATGATGAACTCTAAAGATTAAGGCAATAATTTTAGGAGACATGAATGGGTCATACTGGTGAGACCTAAAATCTTAAAATCTTAATCTTAAATATTTCTGATTATAGGAGCATTGAGTCAGGGATCAATGCTCCGGATAAACTGATACATCCTATATATGCTCGATGGAGAGGATGGCAGATCTCATTAGCTACTTATGTGTTGGACACTAATACAAGGATGTGGGTGCTCATTTGAAAAATAAGTCCACTGAATTAACTCGATGAAAGAGAACATCTTATGGATGCTTTAATTGCATGTCAAAGATGGTTCTCTAAGTGGAAGTTATGCAAGTGATCCTTAGACCTGAGATTATCATGGAATCTTGTGCATACGAACCCATATTTTGGTTCATATCCAAGCATGACATTAAGATATGTACGGAGTGTTCTGGATATGGTGGAGTGTGTATGAAGATTGTGAGTAGGTCAATATGGAATCGATCACTCTTAGTAAGAGGAAATCGCATCCTATATATTCTCAATCCTAGATGACTCGAAAAAAATCTTTTGGGCAAAAGCAAAAAGGAGATTAGAAAGAGTTTTTAATATTTTTTCATTGGAGTCATCATTGGTTAATTGAGAATTGATATGAATATGTGTTTGAGTCTGACATGATTCCATACTCATGAACATATTCAGGGTGCAGGGATGATCGAAGGATTGAATTGCACGGTAACTTACCACTGAAGGGTATATTTGATATTTCTATCAAATTTTATATCTTCTAGATAGTCATGATATATTGCTATACGTCAATCTTGACTTATAAGTTTTTGATCGAATTAAAGAGTTTAATTCGATTGCCAATTAGAAAGGATTCTAATTGTTGAGCTCAGGTTAGCTCGATTGGACCTTAATCGATTAGATTAGAATTTAATCAAATTAGATCAACTTATATCTAGACCTACTGTTGGCTAGATGTAGAACCCAATGGGTCACATACATATAAAAATTAGCCAAGGACCCTTTTGAAAAAGGTTGATTGGAATTTTGGATTCAAACAAGTTCCGGTAAGCATGCTAGCAAGTATGGAAATCCTTACTTCTTTGGAGATCAATTTGGTCTCATCCCTTACTAATTAGCTAGCTCAATTTGATGGGCATTTGAGTCAGATCATGCCACCTAGAAGCATCCCAAATTATGGTGTCAAATCCCAAATTAACATCATTTATGAAGAGTCCAAGTTGTGATAGACTCTTGGCGCAAAACAGGTTTTGCATGTGCATGTTGGTGTGAGTAGAAGAAAAGAGTCCTTCTGGCATGGGATTAATATGTATGTAATAGCCCATATCACTCTCCATCCTCTAGTGCACATCTCAAAGTATGAGATGGATTTTTTCTAAAATTTTTGAAGCAGAGAAAAATTAGAAACAAGAAGGGTCTCTTGTGTGCGCACAGAAGTGTCGCATCTCTCTACATTTTGGAGAGTCCTTCTCCTGATCAAATACTTTTAAATTAGAATAATTTTTTATTATAATATTTCACATTTGATAATCTATTTTTAGTGATTTTTTTAAATTTTTTTCAGATTTATCAGATGGCCAAATGGATGCTGGAAGCTTCCTCACATGCGCAAGCATGGTGATCAGCATTCATGTGAAGAGGTACGAGGATCACTTCTTTTCATGGATTTTTTAATCTCCTTATTAGGTGATCTGAGATCAAGGTTGAATCCTCTATCCATATGAATTTTTGTGGATTTTTTTTTATTTTAGAAGGGATGTGAAAACATCCCTTCTCTGGTCGCACGTGCAGAAGAGGGTGCTGATTGACGTATCATTGATAAGAGTCCTTCTACTTGAAGGAACTCTTATCTCTGATAATCAGATCAAATATGCATCTTGGATGAGGTGTGTCCCTCCCTTTTGTTATCTCTCTACTCACTATAAATTGGCCAGGGCACTGGGTCTCCGTGGCATTCAGATCGAGTTTCCAATTTCTCTCCGTTGCTTTCT
Source organism: Elaeis guineensis (assembly GCF_000442705.2). Lineage (NCBI taxonomy): Eukaryota > Viridiplantae > Streptophyta > Magnoliopsida > Arecales > Arecaceae > Elaeis > Elaeis guineensis. The sequence continues at coordinate 67,661,730 of NC_025993.2, read as the reverse complement.
TTCTTACAACCTATCTTAGTTTTAGGACAAGATTTTAGGATTTAAGATAATGCCTTATCTGATCCTAACAAGGGTTGTGAGAGTCCTAAAGAAGGAGAATCAAAAGTTTAGAGGAGGATCTTAGAGGGTTGAGTCAGGTTCTTGAGGAAACCTGACCGGTATGGGGCTAGTCGAGTTCTAAGGGTAAAGGCTAGAATCTTGAAGCAAGGAGAAGAAAGAGCACTGTCTTTGGTTCAATTTTCGTGTGGATCACCATTGGAGGGTGGACACTTGGACGCCTCATAAAAATTGAGATTAGCACTATAGGTATGCTTCTTATCCAAGTTTAATTTATTGTACTTTGATTATTATAGGCAAGGGTTTCTGGGCATTTGGGTTTCCAGTGCATTAGATGTTTTGAATGAAAATTTTAAATACCTAACCCTTCCACTGCATCCCCAAAACTCAATAGTGATATCAGAGACTATCTTGATTTATATAATCAAAGATTAAATTATTATCTTGATTATGACCAAGCATGAGTTTTGGTTTGGTTCAAGTCAGGTCAAGAGTTGAACCCGATTGAACATCCAAATTCTAGCATGTCTTAGAGATATATTTTAAATATAAAATGCATGATGTATGCATAAAATTTTTTTTAGGAGCTTAGTACTCTAATTGAGATTCATCACCAGACCGTCCGGTCATAAGAGCAAGTAGGGTTCAGAGACCCTCTCTTCCTATTCCATAGGGTACTCTTATGGTGTGTAGGGGTGCCACTATGATGTCCCAAGAAGAAGAACTGTGAAAAAAATATTTTGTATTCATGCATATTATTAGAATTTCAAGCATGAGTTTTGGTTTGGTTCAAGTCAGGTCAAGAGTTAAACCCGATTGAACATCCAAACCTTAGTATGTCGTAGAGATATATTTTAATATAAAATGTATGATGCATGTATAAAATTTTTTTAGGAGCTTACTACTCTAACTAAGATTCATCACCTAGCCATCCAGTCATAAGAGCAAGTAGGGTTCAGAGATCCTCTCTTCTTATTCCATAGGGTACTCTTATGGCATGTAGGGGTGACACTATGATGTCCCAAGAAGAAGAACTGCAAAAAAAGTATTTTATATTCATGTATATTATTAGAACTTCATACATATGTGATATGCTTGAGATGCTTAGTTATAATCATGTTGTATGATTATAATTTCATATCTTAGAGATATGAATAGATGCCATGATTAGTTATTGTGATTGTTAAGATACAACTATAATAGTGCATTATTATGATTGATTGAATTAGGATATATATGAGACCATTAAAGCCCTCATAAAAATCATATAAGTTATAGTATTGTGAACCAATAGCTGACTTATTTCTTAAATCGATTAATCAATTAGTGTCTAAGGAGTGTTTCAAGTGCGGTGGTTATTTAATTGATTCTGTTACTGGCCTGGCCAATTGGATTAGTTCGAATCTTGAATAAAGGTAGCTCAGTATTTTAAATACTACTAGGGGCCTTCCTTCATGCTAGGTTAATGTTACATCATGAACTATGGCTAGCTTGTTGTGTTACCACAAGACTTGTCATAAAGATTGATATAACATAATCTTGGTACATAAAAGATGCTTACGATAATTTTGGATGTACTGCTTTGTTGTGTTACCACAAGGACAGTTATATTCGATTTTGATTGTATTGAAATGAAGGATCTTACTTAACTAAAATATTATAGCTTGTTGTATTAACACAAGGCTAATAATATTTTAGAGACCAAGATAAAATATTGAGAATTGCATGATATGCAATTAGAAAGAGTTTTCTACCTATGAACTCATAAGGGTTTATTGTGTTAACACAAGATCATTATGAGAAATTAGGATCTCAATCCCACTAAGATAAATATAGAATATATCTCATTTACTATAGGAGAGGGCTATGGTATCCGATAAAATAGGGAGAGAAATAACTAGATTAAAAGACCTCATCTAGTAATGTATATCAAAAATAAGTGGTCTGCTTCTATTATTGTTCTTTATTTATGTAGATTTAAGTCTACATCATAGCTTCTTTATTTTCACTGTACGAAATCATGAATAAAAATATGTTGACCGATCCCAACTATGTAAATTGATTGAGGAACTTGCAAAATAGGTTCATATTGGAGAAGAACTCTGATGTTCTAGATATTCCTAATCTTAGAATGGTCAGTAATAAAAAGAAGGCAAAAGAAGTCCCCATGAATATTTTTTGTGGTAAATTTGGATATTGAAAAAATAATTGCAAGAATTATCTTACAAGATTGAAGCAGGGTGCAAGTATAGCACCAAAAGGTGTGTATATGATACAGACCTATTTTTCATTGAGTGGTTCAAACTCTGATATTTGGATATTAGATACTGTCTGTAGATCTTATATTTATAATTCGTTACAGCGACTACAGAATAACAAAGGTCTGAAAAGAGGTGATCTTGAGCTTTATGGCGCAAGTGGAGAGTCCATTAGTGCAAAGGCTGTGAGAACCTGTATGCTTGATTTGTCTTCAGACAAGATTTTAGAATTAAAAGACTGTTATTACATGCCAAAGGTCATTAGAAATATTATTTCTATATCTTTGTTATTAAAACAAGATTATGAGATAAGGCTAATGAAAAATAGATGCTTCATTTTTTTTTCAAATAAATTTTATGGCAATAGTTATATTGATAACAATCTTTTAATTCTTGCACTCAACGAAAATATTTTTCATTTTGAAAGAAATGTGAAAAGAAAAGAGAGAAGATATGAATATCATATATCTTTGGCATTGTCGTCTTGGTCATATTAGTGAGTCAAGGATAAACAAGTTATACAAAGAAGAATTCTTTGACCCATATGATTATGAATCATTAGAAACTTGTGAATCTTATCTCATGGGTAAGATGACCAAGACTCCATTCTCTGGACATGGAGAGAGGGCAAATAAGTTGTTAGCCCTAGTACATACAGATGTATGTAGATCGATGACAACTCAGGCCAGAGGAGGATACTCCTATTTTATCATCTTTACAGATGATCTATCAAGGTTCGGATATATGTATCTTATGAAACATAAATTTGAAGCCTTTGATAAGTTCAAGGAGCATCAAAGTATGGTCAAGAGACAAACTGAAAAAAGTATCAAGGTCTTCGATCAGATTGAGGAGAATACTTATCCAGTGAATTTCTTGATCATCTTAAAAGTAAAGGTATTCTCTTTGAATGGACCCCTCCTTATACACCTTGGTTAAATGGTGTAGTAGAAAAAAAAATCATACTTTGATAGATATGGTACGGTCCATGATGTGCTTCACTGATCATCCAATATCTTTCTGGGGATATACCCTAGAGACTGCCACATATATTTTAAATAGGATACCTTCAAAATTTGTTGCAAGCACACCATATGAGATATGAAAAGGAAGAAAGCCTATATTTGGGGCTGTCCTGCTTATATCAAAAATATTTTGGACGTAAGCTTAGTGCTAGATCAGACAAATATAGGTTTATAGGATATCCTAAGAAAACTAATAGATACTACTTCTACCATCCTACTAAATAAAAGGTGTTTGTTAGTAGGCATGCCACTTTCTTGAAAAATGAATTCATCCAAGAAGGAGGGAGTGGGAAGAATATTGAACTTATGAAAGTTCATGATCTACAAATCGATTTAGAAATATCTGTGAATGAATCATAAGAAGATCCTCAATCAGAAGTACTCAAGGATGAGGTATATCCATAATGCACACCTCTCCGAAGGTCAGATAGAGTGCGTCAAGCACCTCTGAGATATAGTTTTATCATTGAGAATGATAATACGATCAACATCATTCAGGATGATAATCTACTGACCTATTCGGAAGCTATCATGAGTAGAAACTCAGACAAATAGTTGAAAGCATAAAATTTGAGATGGACTCGATGTATACCAACCAAGTGTGGACCTTGGTTGATGCACCTGAGGGTATGACCCCAATAGAGTGCAAGTGGGTCTTCAAGAAAAGATAGAGTAGATGGCCAAATAGAAACCTACAAAGCTAGGTTGGTGGCAAAAGAGTTTCAGACAAAGATAAAAAATTGATTATGATGAAACTTTTTCATCAGTGGCTATGCTCAAGTCCATCCAGATTTTGCTTGCTATAGCGGCATACTACGATTATGAGATCTGGCAGATGGATGTCAAGACTATTTTTCTCAATGAAAATCTAGAGGAAGAGATCTATATGACTCAGCCAAAGAAATTTATCTTAAGTGGGAGGGCAAATCAAGTATGCAAGCTAAAAAAATCCATTTATAGATTGAAGCAGACTTCGAGGAGTTGGAACATCTGATTTGATATGACAGTCAAAGAGTTTGACTTTATCAAAAATAAGGATGAACCGTGTGTGTATAAGAAGATAAGTGAGAGTACTATTATCCTCTTGATTCTATATATCGATGGCATACTGCTCATTGAGAATGATATCCCAATGATGCATTCGATCAAGACTTGACTATCGAATAAGTTTTTCATGAAAGACTTGGGTAAAGCATCCTATATACTAAGTATACAAATCTATAAAGATAGATCTAAAAGGATGTTAGGCTTATCTCAGTTACGGTACATAGATCTCATATTAAAGAAGTTTAATATGGAGGCAAGTAAGAGAAGTTACCTGCCTGTAAGTCATGGTATACGTCTCTCTAAGAAAATATATCCTAAGACATTAGAAGAAAGGAAGAGGATGAATAAAATCCCTTACGCTTCGATAGTGGGACTATTATGTATGCCAATGCTATGTACCAGGCCTGATGTAGCTTATGCTTTGAGCGTAGCTCGCAGATTTCAGGCTGATCCAGGGGAAGATCATTAAAAAGCTGTGAAAAATATTCTAAAGTACCTAAGAAGGACTAAAGATATTTTTCTCATATATGGTGGAGGGATCCAAGTTGAAACTAGAGGGATATACAGATTTTAATTTTCAATCTGATCTGGATGATAGCAAGTCGATATCAAAATATGTGTTTACCTTAAATGGTGGGACAGTGAGTTGGAAGAGTTTCAAGCAGTAGACAGTAACTAATTCAGTTACTAAGGTAGAGTACATCACTGTTAGTGAAGCCATTAAAGAAGCTGTCTGGATGAAAAAATTCATCATGAATTTAAGAATCATTCCTAAAATTGAAGGACCAGTGCCACTTTATTGTGATAACACTGGAGCCGTTATTCAAGCTAAAGAACCTAGGTCTCATTATAGATCCAAGCACATCCTCAGACGCTTCCACCTCATTTGAAAAAAAAGAGACAAGATGTTGTCTTTGAACGATAAAGAATAATATAGTAGATCCATTCACTGAGGCCATACCACAGCAGCTATTTGATCACCATCTTGATTATATGAGATACAAAGGCGATTGACTTTAGTGCAAGTGGGAGATTGAAAGAAGAGTGCCCTATAAGCAAAATGCAAGTGTGTTACGATGGGACTTTTCTTTGTGATTTTCTAACTCAGGTAATGATATTTATTATTTGATAATAAAATAAAGTATTGATTCATCATATTAACTGCATCTTATTATGTCTAAGATTATGATGAATGCTAAAGATTAGGATAATAATTTTAGGAGATATGAATGGGTCATGCTGGTGAGACCTAAAATTTTAAAACTCTAATCTTAAATATTTCTGATCGTAGGAGCATTGAGTCAGAAATCAATATTTCGGATAGACTGGTACATCCTATGTATGCTTGATGGAGAGGGTGGCAGATCTCACTAGCCACTTGTATGTTGGACACTAATACAAGGATGTGAGTGTTCATTTGAAAAATGAGTCCACTAAATTAACTCGATGAAAGAGAACATCTTGTGGAAGCCTTAATTGCATGTCAAAGATAGTTCTCTAAGTGGGAGTTGTGCAAGTGATCTTTGGACCTGAGACCACCATGAAATCTTATACACATGAACCCATATTTTGATTCATACCCAGGCATGATATTAAAATATGTATGGAGTGTTTTGGATATGGTGGAGTGTGTATGAAGGTTGTGAGTAGGTCAATATGGAATCGATCACTCCTAGTAAGAGGAGATCACATCCTATGTATTCTCAATCCTAGATGACTCGAGAAAAATTTTTTGACCAAAAGCAGGAAGAAGATTAGAAAGAGTTTCTAATACTTCTTCATTGGAGTCATCATTGGTTAATTAAAAATCGATATGAATATGTATTTGAGTCTAACATGATTCCATACTCATGAACATATTCAGGGTGCAGGGATGATCGAATGATTGAATTACACGATAATTTATCACTAAAGGATATATTTGATATTTCTATCAAATTTTATATCTTTTGAGTAGTCATGATACATTGCTAGACATCAATCTTGACTTGTAGATTTTTTATCAAATTAAAGAGTTTAATTCGATCGCCAATTAGAAAAGATTCTAATTATTGAGCTCGGGTTAGCTCGATTGGATCTTAATCGATTAGATTGAAACCTAATCAAATTAGATCAACTTATTCTCAGACCTACTGCTGGTTAGATATAGAATCCAATGGGTCATACACATATAGAAATTGGCCAAGGACTCTTTTGAAAAAGATTGATTGGAATTTTGGATTCAATCAGGATTTCGATAAGCATGCTAGCATGTGTGGAAACCCTTGCTCTTTTGGAGATCAATTTGGTCTCATCCCTTACAATTAGCTAGCTCAATTTGGTGAACATTTGGGTCAAATCGTGCCACCTGGAAGCAGCCTAAATTGGGATGTCAAATCCTAAATTAACACCATTTATGAAGAGTCCAAGTTGTGATGGACTCTTGGTGCAAAATAGGTTTTGCGCATGCATGTTGGCATGAGCAAAAGAAAAGAGTCCTTCTGGCATGGAATTAAGATGTGTGTGGTAGCTCATATCACCCTACATCCTCTGATTTACATCTCAAAGCATGAGATGGATTTTTTTCTAAAATTTTTGTGGTGGAGAAAAATTGGAAACGAGAAGGGTCTCGCACGTGCGCAGAAGCATCACATCTCTCTATATTTTGGAGAGTCTTTCCCCTAATCAAATGCTTTTAAATTGGAATAATTTTTTGTGATAATATTTTACATTTGATAAGCTATTTTTGGTGATTTTTTTGAAAATTTTTCAGACTTATCAAATGGCCAAACAGATGCTGGAAACTTCCTAGCATGCATGCGCAAGCGGTGATCAGCACTCACGTGAAGAGGTGCGAGGATCACTTCTTTTGTGGATTTTTTGATCTCCTTATTAGGTGATCTGAGATCAAGATTGAATCCCCTATCCATATGGATTTTTCTGATTTCACGTCCCTTCTCTGGTTGCATGCACAAAAGAGGGTGCTAATCGACCTATCATTGATAAGAGTCCTTCTGCTTGAAGGAACTCTTATCTCTGATAATCAGATCAAATATGCCTCTTGGATGAGGCATGTCCCTCTCTTTTGGCATCCCTCTGGTAGCTATAAATTGGCTGGGGCACTGGGTGTCCGTGGCATTCAGATCGAGTTTTCAATTTCTCTCCGTTGCTTTCCTTTCTTTCTTACAACCTATCTTAGTTTTAAGATAAGGTTTTGAGATTTAAGACAAAGCCTTATCTGATCCTAACAAGAATTGTGAGGGTCATAAAGAAGGAGAATCAAAAGTCTAAAGGAGGATCTTAGAGGGTTGAGTCAGGTTCTTGGAGAAACCTGACCGATACAGGGCTAGTCGAGTTCTAGGGGCTAGAACTCTTGAAGCAAGGAAAAGAATGAGTGCTGTCTTTGGTTCAATTTTCGTGTGGATCACCATTAGAGGGTGGACACTTGGATGCCTCATGAAAATTGAGATTAGTGCTATAGGTATGCTTCTTATCCAAGTTTAATTTATTATACTTTGATTATTATAGTCAAGAATTTTTGAGCATTTGGGTTTTCGATGCATCGGGTATTTAGAATGAAAATTTTAAATACCTAACCCTTCCACTGCATCACCAAAACTCAAAGTGTATCTTGTGGAAGTAATTCTTCATTAAATCAGAATTCAAAAGGTATGCTCCCTAATACTTCTTATACATCTATATTTTGATTGTTATTGTCAAGGGTTCCTGGGTTCTAGGGTTTCAGTGCACCTAGATGTTTGAATGAAAAATTTTAAATATCTGGATCTTCCACTGTGCCACCGGGATCCTACAACTTTATCATTATATATTCTATAAAAGCTATAAAATGATAGGATTACAAATTTGTAAGATATTATAAATATAACTAGTATTTTAAAAAATTATCTCTACTATGTAATATAGATTACCATATATGAAAGCCATGTATCCCCTCTACCTCCAACTCAGATGGTAGTTTGCTATATGGATTTTTTTTTCTCTTGATAAAGTTTCAAAATTTTTTAAGTTTGCTAAAGGAGCTCTCTTGAACTGGAATAAGTAGATGATGAGGAATTTATTCAAAATAGTAGATAAGTTGGAGTAAGATTTGCCATCTCGATACTAGACCCTATATCAATGAAATCCCACTATAGTGTCGATATGTGGTATGGTATGGTATGTCTATGTCGATTTGGACTAGTTCAACATACTAGTATAGTACGGTTTGCCTCGTACCACTCGGTATGAGATGGTACGGTGAATGGTGAGTTGGAGTAGGAGATTGAGGTCTTCCAGAAGAAGATGTTACTTCAAGAGTTTGTGTCAAGCTAGGTGTGATCTACTTCTCAAAAAAAATTCAAGAATACAATAAGGTTTTCAGACAATAAGAAATTTTTTGGCACCAAAATTCACATATATGCTAATTGCATGAAGGAGATCAGAATGCAAGTTTTCTCCATAGATCTATTATTCTAAGAAGAAAAAAAATAGAGTTAATAGAATATACAAAGAAGATGGAATAAAGGCTTCTTCGAATGAGGAGAAAGCAATCTTTTTTGTTTGTTATTTCGAGACTAGATGGTGACTTAATGTCCTTAAGGTCCCTATCATTCTTCCTTTTATTAGTCAAAGAGTCACTGAGAATAAGAATCTGAAACTAGTAATCGTATCATAGAAAATAAAATTGAGAAAATGATTGGATCTCTTACATCTAAAAAGTTGGTGGGACTAGATGGATTTTCATCATTATTCTTCAAATTCTTTTGGCCAATCATTGAAAGGGAGGTGGTGAGAGTGTTAAGGAAGTTTTTGATATAGTAGAAATGCCTGTTGAGTGGAAGAAGACTTTCATAGCATTACTTCCAAAAAAGCCAAAAACACAAGATTTAAAAGATTTTTAGCCCATTAGTTTGTGTAATGCACTATATAAAGTTGTAGCCAAGATTTTGGTCAATAGATCGAAATAATTAATGTTGGCTTTGGTTTCACAAAAGCAAGATGCTTTTTTATAAGGGAAGGGACATTATTGACAATATCCTTATAGCACAAGAGAATTTTCATTCATTGTGGTGTTGAAAGTGGATATGGAAAGCGCATATGATTGACTCAATTGGTGTAATCTTAAAACAGTTCTCTTACACATTGGGTTATGGGCTAATTTTATGAACTGGATTTGTGCTTGTATTTGCAACCCTCAATTCTTTGATTTGGTAAATGGCTCACCCACTACTTGGTTCAAATCCACTCTTGGATCGTGACATGGTTGCCTATTGTCCTTATTTTGATTGTTCTTTACATTAATATGCTGTTAAGATCCATGTAGGAAGCTATCAATAAAGCATCTTTAAAAGCTTATCAATTGGGATGAGGAAGCCTTCATGTTTTCCCTCTAATGTGTGCAAATGATCTCCTAATTACTATAAAAGCGATAATTTGGAATGCCAAGGCTCTTCATGATATTATGCTATCCTATTGTAGATAGTCTTGTCAACATGTCAATGTAGAGAAATCTCTTATTATTGTCAACCCAAGGTTAAGCGGTGATGTTCAAAAGAGAATCGCTAAATTCTATAGGTTAACCAGAAGGAGGTACCGTTACTTATCTCATTGTTCCAGTTACTGGTCGGAGATTAAAGTCAACTGAATTTCATCCTATGGTTGATAAAATTAAGAGTAAGCTTGGAGGTTGGAATTAGAAGTTGTTGTCTTAAGTTGGAAGGTTGATTCTTTTGCAATCTATGCTATCATCCATGATACTATATCGACTATGCAGTTGTGTAGTTTCGACTAAGATCATTAATAATATTCAAAAGATATTCAGATCATTTCTTTGGGCACATGAGATTGGTCAACACAACATTCATTTATTGTTCATGGGAGGTTGTTTGCAAATCTAAACAATTTGGTAGGCTAGACATTCAGGATTTAAAGTAGAGGAGTATGGCTTTTATGGTTTGGTTAGTAATGAAGTTAGTTCTTGACCTAGCTTCTTTATGGGGTTTGATAGTTGCAGTTAATTATAGATTTCATGGCAATTTGGAGGAGTATAGTTGTAGTATAAGGGCAAAACAATTTGGAGGAAAATAGTTAACTATTCAAAGTGGCTTAGATTTGCATTCTAATGACATATAGGCAATGCCAATGGGATACATGTCCTTTCAAACACCTAGATATTGAAATCCCTCATCTTTGCAGCCCAACATTGATAAATTCTATGGTCGATCGTTTCTTATTTGATTAACCAAGGTCAATGAAATGTGCTACTTCTTAATGAGTTGTTTTTTTTTTTTGAATTGATTGTTGAAATTTCCTTCATTGTTCTACCACGATTTTCAAATAGAGATACTTTGATTTTGTTTAGACCTAGCTCTCCATTGGCTAAGGTTAGAATGCTTATCAGTATCTATTATGTAGTGATTCTTCTTATGCTAAAGTAGGTTGCAACTTCTCATCCATTTGGAAGATTAAAGAAATGCCTTATGTTATTTTATTTTGGTGAAAAATTGCTTGGAGACGGTTGCCATGCAAGATGTTCCTCATGATTAAAGGTTTGTGATAAATGTCATGAACCAAAGGATGTTGAACATATCTTAATTAGCCATATTGTTGCTAAGGAGCTATGGAGAAGTATTTCAATCAAAATGGGATATTATTTATTTTATGACATATTGTACTCCTTGTTGAACTTGTTTACTCAGCGGCATCCTTTATTCTTTACTCAGTTAGAGCTTTTATGGGTTGGCTCCTTTAGAACAACAGGAATTGTAGAATATTTTAAAATAAATACTCAAATCAGGATGACTTAGAGGACTATACCATGAGGATGGTTACTCAATTTTATGATGCATTATCCTTCACTGATATCGATCAATGGCCTTAGGGCATTTGTATATCCAGAAGCTTCCTCCCGATTAGTTTGATTTAGATATATTGGATGCCCCTCCTCAATGTTTGGTTAAAGTAAATTTCGATGGGTTATAAACTAGTAGTTTGGGAGGAGCAGGATTCATCATTAGAGATCATGAAGGAAGAATTCTTCCAGCTAAGGCAAGAAGTTTCACATCTTAATAGGTGCTATTCATTGAACTCTAGAAGTGCTTGGGAGGATATAAAAGGTGTGGTCTCTACTCTGAATCATGGAAGAGTTTTGTTGGAAGGAGATTCAACCATGGTGATCAACTAGATCACACATGGAGCATGATTCCACTTCTAAAGGATATTTTTCAATCCTATTCTACTTTGGAATGGTTTGCTGCAAAGCATATCTTTCGAGAGGCCAATTCAACTACAAATTGATTAGCAATTAGACATATCTTTCTGAAGCGAAAATTCAGTGCAGGGGCAAAATGATAATTTTAAAACTTTTTTAAAATTACTATTTTACAGGAGAATTATTAATTAATCTCATTAATTAATACTAATTAACCCTACACTAAGATCTAAATATGATACAACAGCATGCATTTAAATTTGAAATTCAAATTTGAAACAGTAAATTTTTTACTGTACTATGTTCAGAACACATCACCTTTTGCGGATAGTCGATCATCGTAATCTGATCACCGTCGGAGGGCTCTGATCATCACGTCGTAGCCACACTAGTGTCTGGCCTCTGCGGATCATCCACACGAAGCTCCCATCTGATCGGCTCCTTACGAATGCTAGTTCGTGATTTCACCCTTTTGATGGCTGATGTTGATCGAACTCCTTCGATCGATGTGTGCCGACTCCTCGGATGCTCCAGATCATCTGCACGGTTGGTTGAGAGGCCGATGGATCTCTTCCTGAAATTTGGTGGACTCACGACACTCGTGGCACACCAATCTCACTTCCCGAACCCTAGGTAGAAACCCTAGGGTACACACCAAAAACCCTACGCCCAATTTTCTTTCTTTTCTTTCTTTTTCTCTCGGAAGGTTTTGAACCTTCACCTCACACACAAGGCTTCCTCACACCCCACTTTCTTTCTCAAAATTTTTTCTACGCATGCCCCAGCTCCCTATCTCTTTTAAAACAGTTCAAAACGTGTCTTATCCGCGTGAGAGGATAAAGATAAGTGGTTACACATTTGAATTCAAATCAAATTTGAATTCAAACTAAAACCAACTCATCCCTATCCACTTGTGGTGTGAGAAGAGAAGGGCGTGGACTCTTTGTGCGTAGAAAGGTTTCATGAGAAACTCTTTCTCATGTGAATTATGTGGCGCACAAGATGGATAAGCTTGAAGGCAAAAGAGATAAGTTATCCATTCAAATTCAAACACGCTTTGAATTTGAATGGTTAACTAATTAGCTTTATCCATCCATATGGTGCACAAAAGTGGGCATGAGAAGGGCTTTGCATGAGAAAAAATTCATGAGAAGTTTCTTCTCATGAATTCAAATGGGCGCAGAGATTTAAGGTGGTGCAGGGATTCAAATTCAAATGGTGGTTTGATCTTAATTGAACCAACCTAATCAAAATAGGTTAAGCACAATTAGACTAAATTAAACCCAACTTAATTAGGCTTAATTAGGCTCAATAAAATCTTAATCAAATCAGAAATTGACTAAGCCCAACCCCTGATCAAATCAGGGACCAAACCATCTCGACAATTAGGTCAACTCTTAACCTAATCGAGTCAAACCCAACTGAATCCAATTCAATTGGACTTGATCCAAAAATAATTACTCAATCAAATTGAGTTAATTAATGATTAAATCACTAATAAAATCTCTCATAATTATTGAGTCCAAATCTGATGGACAATCGGGTATCAAAGTCCATCAATATGAAACCTTGATCGAAGAGTTCAAATTTCAAATTCAAAATTTGAAATTCAAAATTTTGACCCCGGTATCCAAAATGTGTGGAACTCATGATTAGAGAATCCTAATTCTCAATCATAGAGTCCCAGACACATAAGACTCATAATCAGTCATCAGATCAGAAAGAAACCTCTAATGTGTGTGACCCCGCAGGTTCGAACCTAAGCCGGTAGCACAGGATCCAATTCCTGTACTAATCGAAGTGACCATCTAGCAATGGTACCCGACGATCGGATAGGTCGAATAGTCACAATCGCAACATTCAGAACCTACGTGAATATAGTTACCGTATAATTCATCCCTTTTGACCCCTATGTTTAGGATGACTCAGGGTTAAACTGTCAACCCTGATGAGATCATTCGAATCGTGCTCAACTCAATTAGTCCTGTGACTCCTCACTAGGACTACCCTGGCCAAAGTTTTGCTAAATTGAAACACGACTGTACACAGCTCCTAAACTGGAGTGGTCAATCCCATCTTGACACATGCACCGACAAGTCAAGTACTTGACTACACCCAGCAGCCTTCCGTCACTAAATTAGAAATTCAGGTAGTCCAGTGCCTAAGTGCAGTGAGTTGCTTGCAATTTACCGTGGCGGTCTCAGGTCGGAGAGATATTTATACCTATATCTCATTGGAGCAAATCTTGACAGCAGAAATAGCTCCGGAGTCAGTCACGTTCAGTGCAGATGTACCATTACATCTCACCTGTATGCCATACCAGTGTCTTCACACTCTTTGGTTATGAGGACAACCAACCCATATGGCACACAACGACCTATACTCGATAAATGTTGTCATCCTTGGTAACAACGTATCATTTGGTCGCGAACAGGTTTAAGGACTAAGCGACAAATCCTCCTTTGTCGAGTCTAAATAGTCCTAAGGACTTCACCACAACACAGGAGTTCATTAGAAGATGAAACATTTGTGATGAAAAAATATCAAAATAATTTTTATTTATTTATAATTCATGTACTAATACAAAAGGAGCACAACCGTTAACAGGCTGACAATTGGCTTTGGGACACTATTCCCAACAATCTTTCACTTGGCCTAAAGCCAATTGGTGCAGTATCTAATACCCATCTTCAACTTGTAGTCGTTGAACTCCTTCACCGCAATGGCTTTAGTGAATGGGTCGGTCAGGTTCTCCTTTCCATCGATCTTCTGAAGGTCGACGTCACCTCGATCCACGATCTCTCAGATGAGATGGTAGCAGCGCAAAATATGCTTCGTCCGCTGGTGTGCCTTCGGTTCCTTCGCCTGAGCAATGGCTCCAGAGCTGTCACAGTAGAGCAAAACTAGACCAACAAGGGAAGGTGCTACTTCGAGCTCGGTGATGAATTTTCTCAGCCACACCGCTTCTTTGGCAGCATCTGATGCAGCAATATACTCTGTCTCGCATACTGAATCAGCCACAGTGTGCTGCTTGGAACTCTTCCAGCAGACAGCCCCACCATTAAGGGTAAAAATAAATTCTGACACACTCTTGCTGTCATCGCGATCAGACTGAAAACTAGAGTCTGTAAATCCTATAAGTCTCAAGTCCGATTCACCATATACAAGCCACTGGTCCTTAGTATTTCTTAAATACTTCAGGATGGTTTTAACAACCTTTCAGTGATTCTCTTCTGGATCAGATTGGTATCTACTCACTACCCCTAGTGAGTTGCCACATCTGGTCGTGTACATGTCATGGCATACATGATAGATCCCACTGTCGAAGTATATGGAATCCTACCCATACGCTCTCTCTCTTGAGGTGTTGTCGGACAATCCCTTTTCGAGAGAGAAATTCCATGGCCTATTGGTAGATAGCCTTTCTTGGAATTCTCCATGCTGAATCTTTTCAGCATAGTATCAATGTACGTAGACTGGGATAAGCCAAGCAACCTTTTGGATCTATCCCTATAGATCCTCATCCCTAGGATGTAGGAAGCTTCTCCCAGATCCTTCATGGAGAACTGTGATGACAACCAAATCTTTATTCCCTGTAATGCAGGAACATCATTCTCAATTAAGAGAATGTCATCCACATACAATACAAGAAATACTACTATTTGACCATTAGCCCACTTATAAATGCAGGGCTCTTCTCCATTCTTAACGAAGCCATACGTTTTGATTGTCCTATCAAAACGTATGTTCCAACTCCGAGATGCCTGCTTAAGTCCATAAATGGACCTTTGTAGCTTGCATACCTTAGACTCATCTGTGGATGTGAACCCTTCAGGTTGTATCATATACACCTCTTCATCCAGCTCTTCATTTAGGAAAGCTGTCTTCACATCCATCTACCAGATTTCATAGTCTAGATGGGCAGCTATCGCAAGCATAATCCGAATGGATTTAAGCATTGCCACAGGAGAAAATGTCTCGTCATAGTCTATACCATAATGTTGATGATATCCCTCGACAACCAGACGGGCTTTATAGGTCTCCACCTTTCCGTCTGCGCCCCTCTTCCTCTTGAAAACCCACTTACACCCTATGGGTTTCACTCCTTTGGGTGAGTCAACCAATGTCCACACATCGTTGACCTTCATGGACTCCATTTCGGATTTCATGGCCTCTAGCCATTTCTCAGAGTCAGGTCTCTGCATTGCATCCATGTAGGTGATCGGATCCTCATCGTTTTCATCAAGTTCGACAGAATCGCCATCCCGGACCAAAAAACCATAGTATCTATCCGGTTGATGTGGTACTCTACCAGACCGCCTTAAGGGTGCATAATCAATGGGCTCCGGATCTGATCTAATCAAATCCGGTTCAGGTTTAGTAATATGTGTCGGTTTTTCCATCTGTCGAACTTCGTCAAGTTCGACCTTAGAGGCAACAGTTCCTTCACTAAGAAACTTCTTTTCTAAAAAGATTGCCTTAAGGCTAACAAACACCTTTTGCTCATCAGCAAGGTAGAAATAATACCCTTTGGTCTCTTTTGGGTACCCTATAAAATTACACTTGTCAGACCTAGGTCCAAGCTTGTCTGTAATTAAATATTTAACATAAGCCGGACACCCCCAAACCCTAAGGTGCGAGAGTACTGGCTTACGTCCTATCCATATCTCATATGGTGTTTTGGCTACAGACTTACTCGGAACTCTATTTAGAAGGTAACAAGCCGATTCGAGCGCATATCCCTAGAGGGAGATCGGCAGACCAGCAAACCCTATCATAGATCGAACCATATCCAATAAGGTCCGATTCCTCCTTTCAGACACACCATTATGCTGTGGTGTTCCAGGAGGAGTCCACTAAGAGAGAATCCCATTCTCCCCTAGATACATCAGAAACTCATTGGAAAGGTATTCACCTCCTCGATCAGATCGAAGAATTTTAATACACTTCTCAATTTATTTTTCTACCTCATTTCGGAATAGTTTGAACATTTCAAATGACTCCGACTTATGTTTCATTAAGTAGACATACCCATACCTTGATAGGTCGTCTGTGAAGGTTATGAAGTAGAAATATCCACCTCTTGCACTTGAGCTCATAGGTCTACAAACATCAGAATGTACCAGACCCAAGAGTTCATTGGCTCGCTCACCTTTTCCAGTAAAAGGTGACTTGGTCATCTTTCCAAGAAGACAAGACTCACAGGTTGAAAGTGATTCACAATCACTAAGTTCAAGAATTCCTTCTTGAGCCAACCTGTTTATCCTGTTCTTATTGATATGACTTAGCCTACAGTGCCAAAGGTAGACTTCTGACACATTATCTATTCTAGGACATTTATCAAAGTTTTGAACCACATTAACAGGCTGTGATAGTAAATAAATTCTATTATTTAATTATCCAACAAACATTGTAACACCATTCAAAATGATATTGCAAATATTTTTTTTTATTAAAAAATCATAACCGTACATGGCCAAAAGGCCTACAGAAATAATATTTAATAAAAAGCTTGGACAATAGTGACATTCACTCAGAATTACATTACGAGAATTGATTACAAGACTCATGATTCCTAAAGCTAGAACTGAAACTTTGCTTCTATCTCCAACGTTCAGGAACCTCTCGCCTTCATCAAATCTCCTACTGACCTACAGACCCTGCATCGAATTGCAAATATGATAAGGGCTTCCGGTATCCAATACCCAGGCAGTAATATCACAAATGGAAAAGTTGCAAGGAGTTATCATATAATTACCTTGCTTCTTCTTCGGCCTGTTCGGGTCCAGGGAGGCAATGTATTGAGGACAGTTCCTCTTCCAATGCCCCTGCTTCTTACAAAAGAAGCACTCCGCCCGGCTCTGGTCGGGCTTGCGCTTCTTGGTCTGACCCTGTGCAACCGTCCCAGCATGAGGCTGCACCTTCTTGTTCTTCTTGTTCTTCTTTCCCTTCCCAAAGGGTCGACGACAAGAAGAAGACCCTCCCACTACATTCACCGACTCCTTATGGAGCTGGTGATCCTTCTCAAAGTTCTGCAGCAACCCCAACAACCCATGGTAGTTTACTACAGGCTTTGTCATTCAAAAATGAGTAAGAAATGGTAGGAAGGACTTGGACAAGGAATTAAGGATCGCATCCTTACCGAGCTGCTCGTGCAGAGAAAAATCCAATTTGCTTAGGCGCTCAATCATCTCGATCATGTACAGTACATGATCAGTGACTGAGGCCCCATCTCTCATCCGAGCATTGAAAATGACACAACTAGTTTTATACCTTTCAACGTCGTCAGGCATGCCAAAGGAGTCGCTCAACATTTGAAGCATCTCCTATGGCTGGGCGTTCTCAAATCTGCGGCTGAACTCGTCATTCATTACTGCCAGCATAATACATCGGACGGTGGTGCGATCATTGAGCCACTTCTGGTAAGTGTCTCAGATCACCTTACTAGCGTTCGGAGCTGGCTCCTTAGGTGCTGGATCTGTTACTACATAAAGGATCCGCTCATGCTCAAGGACGATTTTCAATTTTCGATACCAGCTATCGAAATTAGGTCCCATGAGCTTGTCATTATCTAATAATGACCGGAGCGACAGGGTAGTGGCCATAGCTGTATAAAGAAAAATCAGACCTCTATTAGTACATAAATTAATACTAAAGACTTAGACTTTAGTCTAAAGTTTTTTCCAATATTTTTACGAACTGGTAGCCTCAACCTCCAATTCGAAGAATTACTTTAATTTTTTAATGGGTACTAGAATCCACACAGACTACACACGAGCCCAACTTTGGTTGGTCAACCCATGTGCATCTATGGGTAGGTTCTTAACCAGTTGTTTCTCTAAATAACTTTCAGTAATTGATTTTGCCCCAAAACCTAATCAGTAGGCTTTGGCCTCCACTGAAAAGATCTGGTTAGGTCCAACCATTAACATGACTTAATTTGATGAATCAGACCAATAAATGATCAGGCCCGACTTTGGCCGGCCAACCTAACCACCATCAGAAAGACTCAACCAAATTATCATATTATGAATGATAATTCCATTAGCCAATGAGCACCAGGCCTTTGGGCCTCCAATGATCATTGAACTAATGGACTCATTATCACTCACTTAATGGGAGGCATTGACTTAGTTATCATTATAACTTAATCATTTTAGGGACCTAATAATTTTTGAAAATTTTATTAAAGGATAGTAGATAAGAAATCATCCAACCAATTTCAATCCTCCCACTGACTTCACCAAGTCAGATTAAAAAAGGATTTAATTAAAGCTGGCATTAGGAGCACCTAAATCAGTCACACTGATTTACCTAATGACATGGGTGAGCTCTAATCACCAAGTGATCTAATCAAAATCTAACTTACCAGATTGGCCAGGTAAGTGAGATCAGTGGTGGGAACTTGCCATTAACTCGTCAATGATCGAATCAATACGAGTAGCTCTCGCTTAAGAACCACTGGTCAAAACTGCCAAACTTACCTTAGACACCAACCGGTTCATTAGTTTTAATTTTGATCAACTTAGTAAATAGGGCTCCATCGCGTAGCCATGAATTAAGTCCATCTTGGTCTAGTTAAAGACATGGACCCATTCAACTACAACTATTGAAGTTGAGTCTAGAGTATCCTTGACCTAATCTAATTCAACTTTTGATTAGATTTGACCAATTACTTCATTTAGTCCATTTTTTAAGCTAACCTTAGGTCTAACCCAATTATGGACCTAATTCATCTAACCCATTGATCCACAAGTTTATGCAATTGTCTTAGATCTTAATTCACAATTCTAGACCTACTAGACAATACTTAATTCTTTTAATTAAGTACTTGGGCTGATGGATCAGGGTTTGGCATTTCGAAAATAATTTTTAAATTTTGAAAGATTTTATTTTCTGTTCACCAAATGTGTTGACTCATTTCACAAACGGGTCAGCACATTTCATAAATAGGAATCCTATTGCTCATTTCATAACAGAAAATAACTCAAAATAAATCATGAATTTTTTTTTAGATCTAATCTAACACATTCATGATAAATTTTATAATTAAGTTCTTTCGCTGCTTCATCAGCATAGGATATAATTGCATCGGCACCCCTACCGCCATAGGAGACCCCATCGAATGGGAAGAGAGAGCCTTTAAACCCTATTTTTCTCCTATGATCGGACGGCCATGGCAACCAACCCAATTAGATTACTTGCTACTTGGATCAAGTATATCTAAATATACCAATTTCAAAATTTAAATTTTGAATTTCAAATTTCAAATTTAAGATTTCAACCAAATTTCAAATTTTTAATCTTTGAATTTTAAATTTTGAATTTTGAATTTCAAATTTCAAAATTTGAATTTCAAATTTCAAATTTCAAATTTGAGATTTCAACCAAATTTTAAATTTCCAATCTTTGAATTTTAAATTTTGAATTTTAAATTTCAAATTTTGAATTTCCAATCTTGGAATTTTAAATTTTGAATTTTGAATTTCAAATTTTAAATTTCAAATTTAAAATTTCAAACAAATTTCAAATTTCAAATTTCAAATTTCAAATTTCAAAATTTAAATTTTAAAATTCAAATTTTAAATTTTGAATTTTAAATTTGAACTTATAGATTACACCTTAATCTACACATGCATATGTATATCATATTCTAGAACCTTGCTCTGATATCATTTGAAGCAAAAATTCAGTGCAGGGGCAAAATGATAATTTTAAAACTTTTTTAAAATTATTATTTTACAGTGAAATTATTAATTAATCTCATTAATTAATACTAATTAACCCTACATTAGGATCTAAATATGATACAATAGCATGCATTTAAATTTCAAATTCAAATTTGAAACAATAAACTTTTTACTGTACTGTGTTCAGAACACATCACCTTTTACGTATAGTCGATCACCGCAATCTGATCACCATCGGAGGGCTCTGATCATCACGTCATAGCCACACTAGTGTCTGGCCTTTGTGGATCATCCACACGAAGCTCCCATCTGATCGGCTCCTCACGAAAGCTAGTTCGTGATTTCACCCTTTTGATGGCTGATGTTGATCGAACTCCTTCGATCGATGTGTGCCGACTCTTCGGATGCTCTGGATTATCTGCACAATTGGTTGAGAGGCTGATGGATCTCTTTCTGAAATTTGGTGGACTCATGACACTCGTGGCACACCAATCTCACTTCCCGAATCCTAGGTAGAAACCCTAGGGTACACACCAAAAACCCTGTGCCCAATTTTCTTTCTTTTCTTTCTTTTTCTCTTGGAAGGTTTTGGATCTTCACCTCATGCACAAGGCTTCCTCATGCCCCACTTTCTTTCTCAAAATTTTTTCTACGCACGCCCCAGCTCCCTATCTCTTTTAAAATAGTTCAAAACATGTCTTATCCGCGTGAGAGGATAAAGACAAGTGGTTACACATTTGAATTCAAATCAAATTTGAATTCAAACTAAAACCAACTCATCCCTATCCACTTGTGGTGTGAGAAAAGAAGGGCGTGGACTCTTTGTGTGTAGAAAGGTTTCACGAGAAACTCTTTCTCGTGTGAATTATGTGGCGCACAAGATGGATAAGTTTGAAGGCAAAAGAGATAAGTTATCCGTTCAAATTCAAACACGCTTCGAATTTGAATGGTTAACTAATCAGCTTTATCCATCCATATGGTGCACAAAAGTGGGCATGAGAAGGGCTTTGCATGAGAAAAAATTCACGAGAAGTTTCTTCTCGTGAATTCAAATGGGCACAGAGATTTAAGATGGTGCAGGGATTCAAATTCAAATGGTGGTTTGATCTTAATTGAACCAATCTAATCAAAATAGGTTAAGCACAATTAGATTAAATTAAATCTAACTTAATTAGGCTTAATTAGGCTCAATAAAATCTTAATCAAATCAGAAATTGACTAAGCCCAACCCCTGATCAAATCAGGGACCAAACCATCTCGACGATTAGGTCAACTCTTAACCTAATCAGGTCAAACCCAACTGAATCCAATTCAATTGGACTTGATCCAAAAATAATTACTCAATCAAATTGAGTTAATTAATGATCAAATCACTAATAAAATCTCTCATAATTATTGAGTCCAAATTCGATGGGCATTCAGGTATCAAAGTCCATCAATATGAAACTTTGATCGAAGAGTTCAAATTTCAAATTCAAAATTTGAAATTCAAAATTTTGAGCCTGATACCCAAAATGTGTGGAACTCATGATCAGAGAATCCTAATTCTTAATCATAGAGTCCCAGATATATAAGACTCATAATTAGCCATCAGATCAGAAAGGAACCTCTAATGTGTGTGACCCCGCAGGTTCGAACCTAAGCCGATAGCACAGGAACCAATTCCTGTACTAATCGAAGTGACCATCTAGCAATGGTACCCGATGACCGGATAGGTCGAATAGTCGCAATCATAACATTCAGAACCTACGTGAATATGGTTACCATATAATTCATCCCTTTTGACCCCTGTGTTTAGGACGACTCAGGATTAAACTGTCAACCCTGATGAGATCATCCGAATCGTGCTCAACTGAATTAGTCCTGTGACTCCTCACTTGGACTACCCTGGCCAAGGTTTTGCTAAATTGAAACACGACTGTACATAGCTCCTAAACTGGAGTGGTCAATCCCATCTTGACACACGCACTGATAAATCAAGTACTTGACTACACCCAACAGCCTTCCATCACTGAATTAGAAATTCAGGTAGTCCAGTGCCTAAGTGCAGTGAGTTTCTTGCAAGTCACCATGGCGGTCTCAGGTCAGAGGGAATTTATATCCATATCCCATCGGAGCAAATCTTGACAGCAGAAATAGCTCCGGAGTCAGTCACGTTCAGTGCAGATGTACCATTATATCTCACCTGTATGCCATACCAGTGTCTCCACACTCCTTGATTATGAGGACAACCAACCCATATGGCACACAACGACCTATGCTCGATAAACATTGTCGTCCTTGGTAACAACGTATCATTTGGTCGCGAATAGGTTTAAGGACTAAGCGACAAATCCTCCTTTGTCGAGTCTAAATAGTCCTAAGGACTTCACCACAACATAGGAGTTCATTAGAAGATGAAATATTTGTGATGAAAAAATACCAAAATAACTTTTATTTATTTATAATTCATGTACTAATACAAAAGGAGCACAACCGTCAACAGGCTAACAATTGACTTTGAGACACTATTCCCAACACTTTCAACTGCAAAGCATATCTTCTAGCTAGGGCAAAAAGTTTCACATCTTAATAGGTGCTATTCATTGAACTCAGGAAGTGCTTGGGAAGGTATAAAAGGTATGGTCTCTTTTCTGAATCATAGAAGAGTTTTGTTGGAAGGGATTCAACCATGGTGATCAACTAGATTTCTAGTCGAGGCAGACATGGAGCATGATTCCACTTCTAAAGGATATTTTTCAATCCTATTCTACTTTGGAATGGTTTGCTATAAAGCATATCTTTCAAGAGGCTAATTCAACTACAAATTGATTAGTAATTAGACATACGAATTTAAACTTTGATTCAACCTCAAGTCTTCCATCGGACTTCTTCTATATCCTACATATTGTACTTGTTGTTGAACTTGTTTACTCAGCCACATCCTTTATTCTTTACTCAGTTAGAGCTTTTATGAGTTGGCTCCTTTGGAACAACAAGAATTATAGAATATTTTAGAACAAAGACTCGAATCGGCATGACTTAGAGGACTATACCATAAGGACGGTTACTCAATTTTATGATGCATTATCCTTCACTGATATCAATCAATGGCCTTAAGGCATTTGTATCTCCAGAAGCTTCCTCCCGATAGGTTCAATTTAGGTATATTAGATGTCCCACCCCAAGGTTTGGTTAAAGCAAATTTTGATGGGTTATAAACTAGTAGTTTGGAAGGAGCAAGATTCATCATTAAAGATCATGAAGGAAGAATTCTTCTAGCTAGGGCAAGAAGTTTATTATCTTAATAGGTGCTGTTCATTGAACTCAAGAAGTGCTTGGGAAGGTATAAAAGGTGTGGTCTCTATTCTAAATCATGGAAAAGTTTTGTTGGAAGGTAATTCAACCATGGTGATTAACTAAATTTCTAGTCGAGGCAGACATGGAGCATGAAACCACTTCTAAAGGATATTTTTCAATCCTATTCTACTTTGGAATGATTTGCCGCAAAGCATATCTTTTGAGAGGCCAATTCAACTACAAATTGATTAGCAATTAGACATACGAATTTGAACTTTGATTTAGGCTCAAGTCTTCCATCGGACTTCTTCTATATCCTACAGATGGATGCGATGGGGCAATGCTATTTGAAAGAATGATGATATCATTATGTTTCTTATTCTATCATGTTTCTTTTGCTCTATTTCTTTTTGGTTTGTTTAGCTATATTTTGCATATTCAATCCACCAAGGAAAAAAAGCCACTCGAGCTTTATTTTCCTATTGTATAGATAAAAATCCTTACTAGTAATATATACACCTTCTATAGTTTCTTTAAAATAATTAAGAGATAAGAACCATATGTGAGAAAATAGGAGAATATGAATAGCAAATATTCTTCAAATAACTTTGATTTTAGGTCATACTTATCCATTAAAATTGCTTTTTTTTTAAAATGTGCATCAAATATATAGAAAAGACTAATTATATGGTCTATGAAGCTTACCTAGAAATAACAATAGCAAATATTCTTCCAACAACTTTGATTCTAGATCATACTTATTCATTAATTTTTTTTTTTAATGTGCAACAAATATATAGAAAAGTCTAATTATATATAGTCTATGAAGCTTACCTAAAAATAACCTATTTTAGCCATAGCTAATAAATGAAACCTAAGTGAATAAGTAATATCAGATCCTGTAGGGTGGAGTTGGAGAAAGCAATCTTGGTGATACTTGGATCTACCCTTATACTATTTTATTGGCTTAATTGCTTAAAAAATCCTATAACTTTTCCTCTTTTCAATTTCAGCACATCATTTAATTTTTTTAATTGGATATGTATACTTTGTAAGTTACTGTAATATTGATTTGCCATCAACTAGCATCCAACTTAGCCGTTAAACTATAGATAGACTTGGGCACTGTGCCGTGCCTGGCACGGCCCGGCCTAGGCCCATCGGGCCATGGTCCAAATCTGCCATGCTTGGCACGGCCCATTTACCTTGGACCTCGGCTTGGCACGGTCCTAGGCCCGAGGTCTGACGTGTCATGCCAGGCACGGTCCATAGCCCGTCAGGCCCATGGGCCTAATGGGCGGCATGCGGGCCTGATGGGCAACCTATTTAAAAAAAAAAAAATCAGCCCAAACAGATCGTGCCAGGAATGGCCCATTTAAGGTCGTTATGAACCGTGCTTGGCATGGCCCCTTTAAGACCGTTACGGGCCATGCCAGGCATAGCCCGTTTAAGACCGTTATGGGCCAGGCCCGGCCCATAATGGCTAAAACTCTTTTTTCTTATTTTTTTGGGTTATAATGGCTAGTTTGAGATAATGACCATTTTGACCCCTCCAACAGCTAAAAAATGACTTGGTTGAGGGGTATTTTAAAAGATAAAAGTTTTGGAGCTTCTATAAATAGAATTTTTCTCTTTCATTCTCACCACATCAATTCATCAAACTAATTCTCTCCCTCTCTAATCTCTCTACTCCTATTTATTCTCTCTTCTAATAATTTTTCTCTCTTCCATTTAATATTTAGCAAGTAGCAATTATAGTTTAGCAATTCAAGAGTTATACAAGAGGAGAAAGCATCCCTCTTTTGGAGGTCGGAGTTCAAGAGACAACTCTTCCGACTCTACTCTCTCGGCTCTACTCTCTTCAGCTCTCCTCTTCCGGCTCGGCCCTCCTCTTCCAGCTCTCTAACTCTCCACTCTACTCTTTTTTCTCTTCGGCTCTACTCAATTTTCTTTTGCTGGTTATAGGTTAGTTTTTATTTTTTTTGCATTTACTTAGTTTAGATGGCAAATTATGATGATGAAAGTATTGCCGCCGTGCATGTCAGCATTCCTCCTATTTCTGAGGAGGAAAAAACTCTTCCTATTTTTTTTTGAAGTCCCTTCTATTGAAGTTGGATCCTCTTCCCATAAGAGGACTAGTACTGTATGAAATAATTTTAATAGAATTTTAGTTGATGGAGTCTATAAGATAAAATATAAAAAATACATCAAATTATATAGTTGTGCCAGTACTGGAGAAACTGACCATTTGAAGAGATATCAAGAGTCTCATGGGGTAAGTGATTCTCATCTTCAAAGCATCCTTAATACACAAGGGGGTGCCCTTATAGGAACTTTTGCTTATAATCATGAAAATCAAAGAAAAATATTTGTAAAATTGATAGTTAGGGATGAATTATTCTTTAGCCTATATGAATCTTTTAATTTTGAAGAGTATGTTCAATTAGCTTTATAACCTGCTTATAGAAGAATCAGTAGATGTACATTTAGAAGAGTAGCTATGACTAATTACTTAACAATGAAGAACAATTTGATTAATCCTCTTTCTGTCTTAAATGCAAAAGTATTATTAACTTTTGATATATGAACTGCATCTGTAGATAATGTCTTGTATTTCTATCACTGCTCATTATATAGATAATGATTGGTAATTAAATAAGCGTATTCTTACTTTTCGTTCTCTTTATTATTCTTATTCTAGCCGACAAATATCCAATGCTATTTATCAAACTGTAGCTACATATGGTATTAGTAACAAAATTTTATCTGTTACATTTGATAATGTATCTAATAATAATATAGCTATCCAATTATTGAAGGACTCTTTTCATCCCATTCTTAATGAAAATTTATTTCATATTAGATATGCATGTCATATTTTAAATCTTTCTATTCAAGCTGAAGTGGGTATTATTCAAAATATAATTGCAAGAATTAGAAATACAGTATCTTTTATTCAATCTTCAAGAGCACGATTACAAAAATTTAAATAATTATATCTAGACCATGGTAAATATTTCAAAAAATTTAAACTTAATATAGTCGTTGGAACTCTACATATACAATGATTCATGATGCATATCCATATAAAGATTTATTAAGTACATATATAAATGATCATAGATTAGGCTTTATTTTGACTGAAAATGATTGGAAAAAAAAAATTAGAAGATTTTTTAGTTAGTTTTTATAATGCTATAAATACTCTTTTTGGTGTTTATTTTTCAACCTCTTGTATATTTTTACAACAAGCATATTTAATTTGTAGTCCATTTGCATAATATAGATATAATGATATTTTAATATCTATTATTCATAAAATAAAAAATAAATAAAATCAGTATTGGGACGTGGTATGTCTCATGCATAACTTAGCTACTGTATTGATCCACGGATCAAATTAAGTGGTGTACATATCTTACTTGATAAAATTGATAAATATATGAATCATGATTTCAAAGAATCTAAAGTTGAGGTAACTCAGCTACTTTATGATATTTTTGTATTATATGGTGAAAAGATTCATAAATCTAGACAGTCCACATCATCTTCACAATCCATTTTTAGTACCTCTCGTTCATCATTTATTTTCTCGTTTCTTACACATAGGAGATATTTACATACATCTTCTTCATCTGTATCTTCTTCATCTTTAAGCAATGAATTAGAATTTTATTTATAAAATGAAATCACTTCTGTATTAGATAAAAATCAAATAGAAAATTTTGATGTGTTGGTCTGATGGAAGAGTGTAAAAAATTGATACCCTATTATGTCTGCAATTGCACGTGATATTTTAACTGTACCAATGTCTATAGTAGCATTGCAATTAGCATTTAGTGTAGGTCGGCATGTTCTAGATGAAAAGAGGAGCAAAATGATGGATAAGATAATTGAGATGCTGTTCTGCTTTAAAGATTAGCCAGATGCAGAGGTGAGACTTCGGACAAAGGAGGACATGATACTGGATCTGATGATGAGGATGACACAAACGACATTGACAATTAGTAAGATTTATTTTTAATTCTTGATTTTTTAAAATTATATATTTTTACTTTTTATTTGTTGAGATGATGAGTCACCTCTACTTTCTTCTCTTCCCTCATTGTATTCTAGAGGTCAGGCCTAACCCCCCTCCCTCTTTTGTACAATTTTGATTTATATTAATAAACTGGTAGGGATCCATGCCAAGTTCTCCATCATTAGAAAGTGGTTTTCATTTTTACAAAAAAATTTCAATATCTTCTATTTTTTGTTTATTCCCCAATCTATTTTATTTTATAAAAAATTAATTTTTAAAATAAAAACTTTAAAAACATTCCATGCCAAATGGGCTGTGCTACGTCCCATAGCTGGCACATAGGTCGTGCCAGGCTTGGGCATGTACCGTGCTGTGCCTGGCCCAACGGGCCATGCTAGCCCAGGCCCTGAAGGGCCGTGTCGGGCCTGGGCCGTGGGCCACCAAATCTCCAACCCAGCCCGACCCCTAGTATTGGGCCATGCCATAGCACAGTGTTGTGATCCATGTGGTGTGCCCAAGGCCCAGGGGACCAAGGCTAAGGCCAAGGTCCATCATTCATGAGGGCTTCATGGAGGCTCTAGGGCTAGTTGGGCCCTAGGTTGAAAGGCTGTGGGCCTTTCGGATTCTTGAGGTCTAGGTTATGTGGGCCTCAAGGGACCAACTCTTTATGGGCTAGGTCTGAGCCCAGGATAGGTGAGATTAGGTCGAGTCATAGGTGTACATAGGCTTGGGTTAACCTAATCTCCCATAGAGTTGGTCAAGGGAGTTTTGGGTTTGGGTCACTTGACCCTGTGTTTATATATACATGTACTTGTATAGGTTTGATTAAGCCAAGAAAATATAGAACTCTTTCTTCCAAGTCTCTCTCTCTCTTCTCCCTCTCTCTCCAGCTATTCTCCATGCCCCAGGAGCAAGAAACCCTAGGGTTTCTTGCCGTCAGGTCCCAAAAAGGAAAGAAAAGCAAGGAGGCGCTAGCCCCTTCCCCTTGCAGCCGCCGACTCTCTCTCTTCTCCCTCTCTTGCAGTTGCCCAAATATCAGGTCCAGGATCTGAAATCTCTTGAGAAGAGGTTGGTACAAGTTCCTCTCAGATCTGGAGTTGATCTGAGGTCGTTTGAGGTGCGGATGAGATCTCCATCAACAGATCTACAAGAAAGGCTGCAGCAGGACAGATCTATAAGGTCTGTTTCTATCTACCTTCTTTCCTATCTAGAATATCCCGATTCAAGATCTACAAATTGGAACAGCTCGGTCCAGGTCTGATTTGGTTGGGTACCAGATCTTGGATTTTTCAGAGGTGATTTTAGAGGCATTCTTCATCTGGAATGAAAGGCTGACGAAGAAGACAGCAACCAGGCTGATTTCGTCAAGGGCCTTCAATTGAGTCCAGAAGTCTCCAGATCTGTTCATTGCTGGTTCCATTACACCCAAGGTCCATGGGAGGAGCTGGGATCATGCTTCAATAGTTAGTATCAGAGCCACAGTGGTGAGGAAGCGGTTCCAAGCACGAGAAGTTGAAGATCCCAAGTGCTGAAAATTTTCAGCAAGGTACCATCAAGGTATATTCTACACTTCTTGATTTTATATTGCCTGTTTGGCTTGGATCCAATCATGGGCAGCAATATGAAGGTCGAGTTTGAGAAGTTTGATGGCAAGAAAAATTTTTCCATATGGAAAATCCGGATGGAGGATCTTCTGGTGCAAGCAGATCTGGATCAGGCTTTGGATGAGAAGCCTGAGGGAATGACAGATAGACAGTGGGCATCGTTGGAGAAGAAAGCATGCTCGGTGATCAGAGGATGTTTGGCGGATGCAACGTTGTATTCGGTGCTGGAAGAAAAGACTCCGAAGGGCCTTTGGTCGAAGTTGCACACCATGTATATGGGGAAGAATATGTGCAACAAGCTAATGCTGAAGAAGAGGTTGTACAGTCTTCAGATGCAGGAGGGATCTGATGTGATTGGCCATATTTAGAGGTTCGACCAGTTGTGCACGGAGTTGATGAATATCGGGGTGAAGCTGGATGAGGAGGATAAGTCCCTGTTGCTTTTGTGTTCGCTGCCAGGATCATATGATTCTTTGGTGACTACACTGCTCTACAGCAAGGAGACTCTGGAATATGAGGACATGGTCTCGGTGCTGAGGCCTAATGAGCAAAGAAAAAAGTTGACCAGAGATCGGGCTCTCCAAGAGGGTTTGGCAGTAAGGGAGAGGACAGGTAGAGGCAGAGGCAGAAGCAAGTCCAGGGGGTGGTCCAAGTCCAGGAAGGGAAAGAAAGAGATGAAATGCTTCAAGTGCAACGAGTTCGAGCACTTCAAGCAAGAATGTCCACTATGGAAGAGCAAGAAGGGAGAAAGAAGTGGCTCAGAATCAGTGAGTGCAGTTGCTGGACAGCAGGTGGAGGATGATCTACTTGTGGTATCAGATGGTCACAGGCATTACACAGAGGAGTGGACACTAGACTCTGCATGCTCACATCACTACACACCACACAGGTCTTGGTTTGTGACATACACCAAGACAGATGAGGGATCAGTGACTCTAGGCGACAATCATCCTTGCAAGGTGGCTGGGATAGGGACAGTCAGGGTGAGGATGTTTGATGAGATTGTGAGGACATTGACAAATGTAAAGCACATCCCGGAGCTGGAAAAGAATCTGGTGTCACTAGGCTACTTGGAACGCAGTGGATACAGCTTCAGCAGTAGGGCTAGAAGCGGAGTACTGAATATCTCCAATGGAGCTATGGTAGTGATGAGAGGCAGGAGGTTGGACAATAACCTCTATCGCATGGAGGGATCTGTGGTGACTGGAGAGTCTGATGCAGCAGCTACAGCACAGGACCAGCAGGGGGCTTACAGGATATGGCACTACCACCTAGGCCACATGGGTGACAAGGGGCTGAGGGAGTTGAGCAGGAGAGGACTTATCTCTGATCTGGAGGATGGTGCTACAGGGGAGATCTGTGAGCCTTGCCATATGAGAAAGCAGAGGAGAGTTCAGTTCAACATCAGTACAGCCCGCAGTGCAGCCCCTCTGGAGTTAGTACACACGGATGTGTGGGGACCAGCCCCAGTTTTAGCTAGAAATGAGGCCAGATACTTCATGACCCTGATTGATGACTTCTCAAGGAAACTCTAGATTTACTTCATGAGAGAGAAGTCAGAGGTCTTCACCAAGTTCAAGATCTGGAGAGCTGAGGTGGAGGAGGAGCAGGGGAGGAGCTTGAAGTGTCTGAGGTCAGACAATGGCGGGGAGTACACCAGTAGAGAGTTCCAGGACTACTGTGAGGAGTGTGGGATCAGGAGACACTTCTCAATTAAGGAGACTCCACAGCAGAATGGGGTGGCCGAGAGGATGAACAGAACACTTCTGGAAAAGGCACGATGCATGAGGCTGCAGGCAGGGCTTCCAAGGAGTTCTGGGTTGACACAGTAGACGTAGTGGGTTACTTGGTCAATCGATCACCTCACACCAGGTTGGATGGCAGGCTTCCAGAGGAGGTGTGGTCTGAAAGGACAGTTGGGCTGGGCCATCTACGGGTATTTGGGTGCATGACCTATGTGCATATTGGAGCTGGGGAGCAGAGCAAGCTAGACGCCAGATCACGCAAGATGGTGTTTCTAGGCTATCCGCAAGGAGTTAAGGGATACAGGCTGTGGGATCCCTTGAAAAAGAAGGTCATCATTAGTCGGGATGTGACTTTTGATGAGGAGTCAGTCCTACGGAGGTGAGCAGGCATGGAGGAGTAGCAGGAGCAGGAGGAGGTCCAACAGGGCGCTGCTGGACAACTTACCTCTTTGATTTTGCTTCTTGCAGATACTACGGGAGGACATGACATTCAGGTGGAGAACCTACCTAAGGTGTCTCCACAGGTGGAGAGGACTCGAATGAATGATCGAGGCGGAGAGGTCCAGCATGAGCGAGCTGGACCGAGGACTGATATCGGTGTTGCCCTACACAAGCCCAAGAGGACCATCAGGCAATCGGACCGATATGACTTTGAGGAGATGCTGTTATATGCCCTGGTGACAGTGAATGGAGACCCATATATGTATCAGGAGGCTATTGAGAGCCAGGACAGAGAGCGGTGGGTCCAGACGATGTCCGAGGAGATGCAGTCTCTCCACTAGAACCAGACGTGACGATTGGTGCAGTTGCCACAGGAGAAGAGGCCCATTGGCTGTAAATGGGTCTACAGTCGCAAGGAAGGGCCTTCAGAGCAGGGAGGTATCAGATTCAAGGCGAGGTTAGTGGCCAAGGGATACTCCCAGAAGGAAGGCATCGACTTCAGCAAGGTCTTCTCTCCCGTCGTCAAACATACTTCCATCAGAGTGTTGCTGAGCATTGTAGCAGCTCAGGATTTAGAGCTGGAGCAGATGGATGTCAAGATGGCGTTCCTCCATGGGCATTTGAAGGAGAGGATTTACATAGATCAACCATCCGATTTCAGGGATCCAGGATCAGAGGAAAAGGTTTGTCTGTTGCAGAAGTCGCTGTACGGGCTGAAGCAGTCGCTGCGGCAATGGTACAAGCGGTTCGACTCCTATGTGCGCAGCATTGGACTTTTCAGGTGCGAGTTTGATCCCTATGTTTATGTTCAATCTCTTGAGGATGGTTTTAGGGTGTTCCTACTCTTGTATGTGGATGACATGCTTATAGCATGCAAGAGTAGGAAGGTTGTGCAAGATCTGAAGGCATCCTTATCTCGGGAGTTTGAGATGAAAGATTTGGGTCCTGCAATGAAGATCCTAGGCATGGAGATTTTTAGAGACTGAGCCCAAAGGGTGCTACATCTATCTCAGGGGGGCTATATACAGAAGGTCTTAGAGAGGTTCAGGATGAAGGGAGCAAAGCCGACGGAGCTGCCACTTGCCGATCACTTTAGACTCTCGAAGACCATGGCGCCACAGACTGAGGTGGAGGCTCAGGAGATGGAGAAGGTCCCTTATGCTTCAGGAGTTGGGAGCTTGATGTATGCGATGGTCTATTGTAGGCCAGACATCGCTCATGCAGTGAGTCAGGTTAGCAGGTTCATGGTGCAGCCTGGCAGGGAGCACTGGAGAGCTCTGAAGTGGATATTCAGATACCTGGCGGGTTCAGTTAGAGTTGGCATCTGCTACGGACAGCGAGGAGGTGCAGTGGGATACTCTGACATGTCCAGGGAGGCTCAAGGACTGATTGGCGGTTATGTAGATGCAGACTTTGATGGAGACGTGGATACTCGGAGGTCTACGACAGGCTTCATCTTTAGCCTATATGGAGGTCCTATTTTTTGGAGATCGATTCTGCAGCCTATCACGGCCCTATCCACTACAGAGGCGGAGTACATCAGACTGACAGAAGTAGCTAAGGAGGCAATTTGGTTGAAGAGTTTGTTGATGGAGATGGGCCTTACTCAGGAGGCCATTAGAGTGCACTGTGACAGCCAGAGTGTACTTCTATTAGCACAGAACTCAGTCTATCATGCAAAGACAAAACACATTGACATTCGGTATCATCGGTTCAGGGAGCTTGTGGAGGATGGCGAGGTGGAGCTGGTAAAGGTACATACCAAGGAGAACCCAGCTGATGCACTTACGAAGGTACTTCCATGAGACAGCTTTCAGAGATGTGTTGAGTTGATGCGGCTGATGGACAGAGTGGAGCTGGTTGAGGCCTTGGGACACCAAGGTGGAGATTGTTGTGATCCAGATGGTGTGCCCAAGGCCTAGGGGACCAAGGCTAAGGCCAAGGTCCATCATTCATGAGGGCTTCATGGAGGCTCTAGGACTAGTTGGGCCCTAGGTTGAAAGACTGTGGGCCTTTCGGGTTCTTGAGGTCTAGGTTATGTGGGCCTCAAGGGACCAACTCTTTATGGGCTAGGTCTGGGCCCAGGATAGGTGAGATTAGGTCGAGTCATGGGTGTACATGGGCTTGGGTTAACCTAATCTCTCATAGAGTTGGTCAAGGGAGTTTTGGATTTGGGTCACTTGACCCTGTGTTTATATATACATGTACTTGTATAGGTTTGATTAAGCCAAAGAAAATACAGAACTCTTTCTCCCAAATCTCTCTCTCTCTTCTCCCTCTCTCTCCAGCCATTCTCCACACCCCAGGAGCAAGAAACCTTAGGGTTTCTTGCTGCCAGGTCCCAAAAAGGAAAGAAAAGCAAGGAGGCGCTAGCCCCTTCCCCCTTGCAGCCGCCGACTCTCTCTCTTCTCCCTCTCTTACAGTCATCCAAACATCAGGTCCAGGACCTGAAATCTCTTGAGAAGAGGTTGGTACAAGTTTCTCTTAGATCTGGAGTTGATCTGTGGTCGTTTGAGGTACGGATGAGATCTCCATCAACAGATCTACAAGAAAGGCTGCAGCAGGACAGATCTGTAAGGTCTGCTTCTATCTACCTTCTTCCCTATCTAGAACATCCCGATTCAAGATCTATAAATTGGAAGACCTCAGTCCAGGTCTAATCTGGTTGGGTACCAGATCTTGAATTTTTCAGAGGTGATTTCAGAGGTGTTCCTTATCTGGAACGAAAGGCTGACGAAGAAGACAGCAACCAGGCTGATTTTGTCAAGGGCCTTCAATCGAGTCCAGAAGTCTCCAGATCTGTTCGTTGCTGGTTCCGCTGCACCCAAGGTCCATGGGAGGAGTCAGGATCATGCTCCAACACATAGCTCACTACAGTGCTTGGCGGGTCGGATCGGACATCGTGCTATGGCACGACCCAGTTCGTGCTGGACTGAGTTGGCCCGACCCGATGCCCACCTCCAACTATAGACATGAAAATTATATGTCAAATTTTGATTAAAAAAATTGGAAATATATTGAAAAATAAGTCAAATTGATAGAAAGGGGCCCAGAAGGAGAGATAAAGGGGGATTGAGACTTATTTTTAGGATTGCATTTATTTAGTGATTGGTGAGAGGCTGAGATTAGGATTCTTGGAAGACTTCCAACAGATGTTCTTGGAAGCTTGGATATAGTCTAGGGAACAACTACCTCAGCCACTCAATGGTACCTGGAGATGAAATGCAATGCCATCACCAAATTAAAGTTGGATTATGTACTTCATGAAGTAAAAGGAACCCAGGAAGGAGGTTCCTATGATGTCAATCTTAGAAAATATTCTTTTTCCAAATGCTTAATTAAAATTGGAAGCTACTAACTTGTTGATTGAACTACAATTTTGCAAGATAATGATTGCAATTTTTTTTAGTGGGTTGACCCTGATATGTGTGATTGTGGGAAGGAGGTGGCTGCCCTATTGAGTAACCAGGGTGAGGGACTTAAAAAGAAGTTTCTACTAGTGAAGGAGATGAAAGAAATGGCTGGAGAGAAGGTGAAATGCTAAAAGAGAAAATTGTCAAATTGAAGATTTTGAAGGCCAAAATAGAAGATGAGCTTGGGAACATGAAAATTGAGTATGTAAAGTTACAAGAGAAAAACAAATACTCAAGGGTCGAGATTTCAAGATAGAAAAAAGGAAGAGAAAAAATTTAAGATAGGGTCCTTGTACTCTTATGAATGACAATGCTATTAATGTAGTGGCAGTTGCAGAGGATGAATTGGAAACAATGTCAATAGTATTTGCCTTAGTTTCTGATTCTTCATATGAGGCAATGGTTGAAGATCAATATTTCATCTTTTAATGTTAGGATATATTGATGTTAGGATGAGGATATTAATTATGATCATTGAATTGTATTATGCTATGTTAATATCTACATATATCCAAGCATGATGTTTTAGTGCGTGTATGTAATCTTCATTGAATATTCATTGTAATGTTTTGGAGTGGGTGCATGTTTTCACTATTGTATAGTGACTGGTGTTGCAGAGTGCTTTAATAGCTTTAGGTGTCATGTGTGGGATACAACATAGCCCTCTAAACTAAAGTCTTAACTTGATATAAATGCTTGCATGTTAATACAACAGTGAAAAGTTTCAAGCTATGTCAGAAGCACTCTGGTTTGAACAATACATAGTTAATTTAACATATAGAATCTATATTTTATGTGATAAACCACTATGTATGATCCTATGACATAACTACAACATGTTGTTCTATGTAGAATTGTTGACATCACATGATGACAGGTATACATACAGAAATTTTAAAATTTTAAATAAAATAGGGTATGCAGTGGAATAGAAATTTCAGATCTGAATTCTCAACATCGTTCTAAGACAACAATTCAGCATAACTTTTAACCGTTATGCCAAGACAACCTTATGTCAGAATGATTTAAAAATTTAGATCGATAATTGGATCTAATCTAACTAGTATGCAGGCATCAACATTAAATACAAGATTAAAGATATAAAAGAGGGATTTGAATTTTATACCTTTGCATGGGTAGATCTTCACCGTGATTCAATGGTCCGTGGATGTCTTCGAAGTTTTATCATAGTCGCATAAGTGTCTGACCTCTACAGGTATCCATCGAGGCTGATCTGATCAAAAGATCTCAATCTCACTAGGGTGCTAACTCTCTTGCAGAGATCGCTCCCTGGATTGTTGAATCGATTTGATCTTTTGATTCTCTTCTCAAAAGAATCAAAACAATCTATAAAATGATGATGAAATCAGATCACATCTGATTTTTTTTTTACTTTTCTCTTCTCAAAAGAAATCAAAGATCTACTGAAAAAGACAAGAGATCTAATCTCTTTCTTCTTCCTTTCTTATCCAACCCTTGGACTAGATCTAAGAAAGGAAGAGGAGAACCTTTTTGTCCATCTCATGGACCAAGAAGGAGAGAAAAAATCAAATCAAATTTGATTTTAATGTCCAACTCTTGGACATATTTAGGAGAGATAAAGAAGGAGACATGTCCAACTCTTGGACAAGGGAGAGAGAGAGAGTTACCTTAACAACCAACTCTTGGTTGCAAGAAAGAAAGGAGGAGGAGCCCATAACAACCCACGCCCACCTTCTTTGTGTGCTCCATATTTTCTCTACTTTTTCTCACGTGCACAAGCTTTCTCATGCTAAGATTAAGATAGGATGAGGTGCCCCCATGTTATCCCTATTTAAATAGGGTTAGTTAGGGTTTGAAGAGTCCATGGGATTTAGGACTCCTAGTTGCTGCCACCTTTCTCCATGCCTTCTTATTCCATGCCAAAAACCAATTCACTGTGGCTTATTTCTTGGCGTGAAACATATGGGGTGTGAGGCCTTGGAAGAGTCCTTCTATGGGTGAAAGATTTATTTGGTTTGGGTTCAAATCCAAACTAATTTGGGTTTCCAAATAAGTCAAATACTCAACCGAATCCAAAACCATTTTGGATTTATGAAACCCAATCTGATTCAAACTCAACCCAAATCCAATCAAATTACATCCAAATTTAATTTAATTAGGACTCAATCCTATTATTTGATCAAATCAAATAATCTAACAATATTTACAAATTAGTTCTCCTATAACTTACTAACTCTTAGTAAGTCCTCCATATAACTTTTACATATTAGTCCTATCATCAATCAAATTGATAATTAAGACTACTTATGATTTATGATTCAAAATCATGATTCAACAATCTGATCAGTCAAGATCTCTTTTATGTGTGATTTCATAGATTCTATTCTGTCTGGTAACGAGAAATATTTTGATTTCTATCAAAATATCATTAAAACTCCTTTCAATAGATTGAAATAATTTCAACTCACCAATCGAGAATTATTGACCATCAAAATAATTCTCATTGATCCTACAATCCACCAGTGATGTCTAGCAGCATGTAGTGGTAATCCAGCAGAACAGAAGAATAAACCTCTAGGTGTAGTTATCGCGTGATTTAATTCTTCTATCGTGAGTTCCGATAAAATGGAGATTATGAAAAACTCATCAAACCCCATCATCTGTCATATATAAAATTTATTTGACTTGAGTTCATTCATAAAATTTGATGAAATTTTTTTTCCATCATTCACACTGTCCTAGCCAAGGTCTTTCAAACTCAATCTCATAAATCACATAGGAATACTTCTTAACTACTAAGGTCGATAGATCCCATCTAGGTACATATCCTATTTTTATAATAAATCTATTGCAGTCAATATATATCTTAAGGCTCCGTATGGCTAGGAGATCGAGTTATGGTGTAGTTAAACTATAGCAACCTCATTGTAAACAGTCAAGGCACTACAGGTCTAAGAACTAGTCACACAATTACAACATCGCGAATGTCATTAATGAGTGAGTAGACATCCAAGTGACTTCTCATGTTGGTCATGCTCGGTCCCTTTACTCTCTAACAAATACCTACACTCTCACTTCAGTGTCCCCGTAGTATAGACTCAAGACTCATCTACTCTAAGGAAAGTGATCCATACACCAATCTTATCGGATCAATCATTATCTCGGTGATGATCCTTCAATCGAGAGCAATTTGAGAATTAACCATCAATTACACGTGTCTCAAATTTTCAACTCTTGAGAATATGTGTCATCATCTTATTAATTTTCTGGATGATTCATGGATACATACACTACATGAATGAAATTAACTGTCTTAATTAATTTGATCAAGTACAAAATTATGTCCTAAAAAAAATTAATGTGTCTGTCTGATTGACTTCTAAGACATACATCTAATAATTTTTTACTTGCACTAAAGCCAATCTACCACAAACTTAAGCCCCATCTTCTCAAGATGTACTTTGGTTTTGGCTGACTGAGTTGTTTAGTCAGTGAGCCCACCATGTTTCAGTAGGATCTACTCCGATCCTCGAAATCTTACTTCTCAAAATAGTCACGAATCATCACTCTTACATACTAAAAACTCTAGTGAGACCTTGGCTCCTTAGCTAGAGCTATGGCACCTATATTGCCACAGTACAGTGTTGTATCATTTCATGACATTACATCTAGTTCTGCAATAAAACAGAATGCTTCTTTAACTACCTCATAAGCAATGACATACTCAGCTTCTAAAATCTGCAATGATCGATTGTTTAGAACTCTTCTAATTTATCGAATCTCATTGCTTAAGAAAACACATCCTGATATAGACTCTCTACCATCAGTTGTAGACTTAAAGTCTGAATCTGTGAATCCTTGTATCTTCTAATTTTTCTTCTTCTTTCAAGGATCACTAATATATCCTAAGTGCTTCTCAAGTACTTAAAAATATTCTTCACAGCTATCTAGTACTCTTAGCCTGAATTCAATCGATATTTGCTCGTGACACTCATAGCAAGTACCATATCAGTTGGTGTGTATAGCATGACATACATGAGGCTCCCTTAAGGGATCTAGCTCATGTGCTGTATCTCTTCAAATATATTAGAACACATCTTTTTAGAGAAATCAGTCTCATGCCTTAAGGGTAGAAACCGTTATTAGAGTTTTCTTTGTCAAATCCTTTCAGCACCTCCTCTATGCACATCTTCTATGAAAGATCTAGCATCCCCTTAGATCCATCTCATAGATCTAGATCTATCTCATAACCTTTACTAGATGCTTCCCAAGGTCTTTCATGGAGTATTTATTTAGACAATCAAATTTTAAACCAATATTAGTATAGGAACAACTTTCCTAATCAAAAGAATGTCATCCACATACAATACGAGGATCATGATAATACTCCCACTGACCTTTATAAACATATATTTTCCTCAAGAAATATTTGATCACATTAAATTCATGTTCTTTATCTCCTTCGAGGAACATTTTCTCTATGTCCTCTGATAAAATACCTAAGTATCTTCAATAGGATAAGAGATTATGAAATGATGGAGGGACTACATGTACTAACTCAATATGAATAGATTCTATAGCTTATTGCTCTTAAGAGACTTTCTCTTTGAGCCCAGTTTTCCTCCCACTATTTTCATCCTGGATAAATTATTTTTCAAGAGCATAGTATATAGGTCACAACCATATCATAATCCTCTGAAAAAAATTAGTATTTCTAAAACTCTTTAAGATACTAAAAAAATGAGTCTCATAGACCTAACCTCTAACTTGGTCCATATGTCAACACTTGACATAAACCGAACATCCTAAACATGCCACATCTCATACGGTATGATAGAAAAGATTTTTTAAAAAAATTTATTCATTAAGTAAAGCTTATTTCTAAAGAAAATAAGAAAAGATCAGTGATGCTCATCATGGATCGGACTATATCGAATACAGTCCTATTCCTGCTCTCGACACCCCGTCAAGTTGAGGTGCACCAGGAAGAGTCCATTAGGAGACTATACCATTTTCTTGAGATAGGTTAAAAATTTTCACTAAGGCATACACCTCTTCGATCTCATCGAAGTACCTTAAGGGTTTTCTAATTTATTTCTTTACTTCATGTCTGAATTCTTTGAACTTTTCAGGATTTCAGATTTGTATCTCACACATATACCCATACTATGAATAGTCACCACTATAAGTAATGAAGTAAAGAGAATCACCCATTGTCTAGCTTATCAAATGGGCTGTATACGTCAGAGTGTATCAAGGCAAGTATATTAGTGATCCTCACCCTATGTCCTATAACGGGTAGTTTGGCTATTTTTTTTTGAAGGCAGAATCTATAAATCGAAAATGACTCGAGAGTCGATGAGCCTAGGTGCTCATGCCTTTTCATTTTATTTATTCTATCCTCTCCAATAGGATCAAACTTGAGGTGCCACATATACTTCGAATTTATGTCATCTATAGATCTTTCAGATCCTACGGTACTCACTATCTGCTCAGATACTAATATCGAGCAGATCCAACATACCTTTTCAAGGTATGTCCCTTATCTTTTTCTCTAGATTCTTCAGGTATACAGAAATCCTTCTCCTTGAACTCTTCAAAATCCCATAAGTAGTCACAAACTCAACCAAGGTGTAATCAATTTTATTCATATAGTAGTTTATTATAAACTTCCACATGAATTGGTAAGGAATTGCAAGATTAAATCCATTCATAATTCCTTGTGCTTGGACATACTCAGCTTCTCAAGCTTATCCAAGTCCTTAATCATTGTCAAATAATGATTATGAACTGATTGCCCTTTGGTCAATGTTAGACGATTTGGTGACATAGGGATATCCTGGTTAACTCAACTTCTCGAAACTTAAAATTATTTTAGATTCTTGAGCCAATCTTTATAACTCAATCGGTTAGTCAATTGGTTCTAAACTAGAGGATTAGAAGTCTATATATATTTTTTAGAGAGTAAAGATTCTAGTTAGATTTTCATACTTGATTTTATATTTATTTTAAGATCTTTTAAAACAAATAAGCTCCCTTTATTTTCTTGAATCCCTTACACTCCTCGGGTAGAGAGACGACAATCCTTCACGACTAGGATTTCTAATGGATACTGCGGTCCCATCGATTGGTGTGCTACCTCACCTAACAGTTATTGGTAAACATATTAATTAATAGGTGGATAACTCTTGTCCTATACTTTTTAAGCAAATTGCAATAGACCTAGTCTCTAGGTCCTAAAACCTCACCTGACAATTATTGATCTCATTCTTTAGTTAAGTCAGATTCACCATTGAGTGTGAGTGAAGCCGTCATTGGGACCTTCACCTAATAATTATTGGGCCCAATTCTATCTCTATCCCACAGCATCTCATGCCAATAGAGTGGTTGCTTCTCCTCTGATGCAACTGAACTACTTTGTCCAGCCGAGAACAATCGACATCGGAGAGGGCACGGTACTCTACAATGATGGAAGATCCTATAACTTAATATTATACGAAGAGATTTAATTTAGATCTCTTTCATTTTAATTGCACATTTACATCCGATGTAAATCCACAATTAACATGGATCTACTAGAAAGATCCTTACTTGATTCACTAAGATCAAATCAAGATGCGATTGCAACATACATGGTGAACTCAAACCTAGGCACCTAATAAGAGACTTAATCGATCTAATTGGCCAGGTAAGGTCAAGATTGGTGGGAGGCTCCCCATGCATGAGCAACAATCCTAATTAAGTAACCATAATTCTATTCCTTGTCTTAGACACCAATCGATCAACCAGTTTAAATTAGTTCAGCCCAATTGGTTTATGTCACCAAAGATTGTAAATTGCTAACCAAATAATCATGTATTCGTGATACAATCCTACTCCAAAGGTTTGTAGTGATTCAAGGTGATCACTAAACATATCCATGAAAAATATGTGCATGACTATCATATAGTCCTTATGATTATCTCATAATCCTAATGATTATCATATAATCCATTATGTCCATGCTTCAATTTCTTATGGTATTTGATCAGTCTCTTTTTATCCTAGGATAACCTTACAACATAACGACACTCATTATGTCAGGATAACCTTATGTTAGGATGAACTCAGATTGACTCAAATAATTTTATCTCATGTTCAATCAAATTACTCTAATTTGAATACATCTATTCTATCATTGATCACATCAAGACATATCTCTATCTATGAACAGCATCTCATGTATGAACATATAATAAAGATAAATTCAGATCTATTAAAATTCACATCACATCTAAATTAGAATCAAAATCTAAGATACATGAATATTAAAATAAAATTTAGATTTGAAAACTCTAATTAAGCAAGACCTCATATGACTTCAATAATCATTAATTTTAAATTAACAATCATAAGAAATTAATTTTTAGATGTGAAAATAAAATTTTAGATCTCGAAAACAATCGCATGAACATAAAGCAATCTGAATTTCAGATTTAAAAATAATTTTTAGATCTTAAAATTCATCACATGAATTTTAGCCATTCAGATTTTAGATCAAAAAATAGATTTTCAGATCATGAATTTCATCTCCTCGATCATGAATATTCTCAATTTTAGATCCAAAAATCAGATTTAATTTTTAGATATGAAATCATCTTTATGATTATAAAA
>NC_025993.2:67418805-67619226 GCF_000442705.2 Elaeis guineensis | reverse complement strand
AAGGTGAAATGCTAAAAGAGAAAATTGTCAAATTGAAGATTTTGAAGGCCAAATAGAAGATGAGCTTGGGAACATGAAATTGAGTATGTAAAGTTACAAGAGAAAAACAAATACTCAAGGGTCGAGATTTCAAGATAGAAAAAAGGAAGAGAAAAAATTTAAGATAGGGTCCTTGTACTCTTATGAATGACAATGCTATTAATGTAGTGGCAGTTGCAGAGGATGAATTGGAAACAATGTCAATAGTATTTGCCTTAGTTTCTGATTCTTCATATGAGGCAATGGTTGAAGATCAATATTTCATCTTTTAATGTTAGGATATATTGATGTTAGGATGAGGATATTAATTATGATCATTGAATGTATTATGCTATGTTAATATCTACATATATCCAAGCATGATGTTTTAGTGCGTGTATGTAATCTTCATTGAATATTCATTGTAATGTTTTGGAGTGGGTGCATGTTTTCACTATTGTATAGTGACTGGTGTTGCAGAGTGCTTTAATAGCTTTAGGTGTCATGTGTGGGATACAACATAGCCCTCTAAACTAAAGTCTTAACTTGATATAAATGCTTGCATGTTAATACAACAGTGAAAAGTTTCAAGCTATGTCAGAAGCACTCTGGTTTGAACAATACATAGTTAATTTAACATATAGAATCTATATTTTATGTGATAAACCACTATGTATGATCCTATGACATAACTACAACATGTTGTTCTATGTAGAATTGTTGACATCACATGATGACAGGTATACATACAGAAATTTTAAAATTTTAAATAAAATAGGGTATGCAGTGGAATAGAAATTTCAGATCTGAATTCTCAACATCGTTCTAAGACAACAATTCAGCATAACTTTTAACCGTTATGCCAAGACAACCTTATGTCAGAATGATTTAAAAATTTAGATCGATAATTGGATCTAATCTAACTAGTATGCAGGCATCAACATTAAATACAAGATTAAAGATATAAAAGAGGGATTTGAATTTTATACCTTTGCATGGGTAGATCTTCACCGTGATTCAATGGTCCGTGGATGTCTTCGAAGTTTTATCATAGTCGCATAAGTGTCTGACCTCTACAGGTATCCATCGAGGCTGATCTGATCAAAAGATCTCAATCTCACTAGGGTGCTAACTCTCTTGCAGAGATCG
Organism: Elaeis guineensis; assembly: GCF_000442705.2. NCBI lineage: Eukaryota > Viridiplantae > Streptophyta > Magnoliopsida > Arecales > Arecaceae > Elaeis > Elaeis guineensis. The sequence continues at coordinate 67,618,059 of NC_025993.2, read as the reverse complement.
CTCCCTGGATTGTTGAATCGATTTGATCTTTTGATTCTCTTCTCAAAAGAATCAAAACAATCTATAAAATGATGATGAAATCAGATCACATCTGATTTTTTTTTTACTTTTCTCTTCTCAAAAGAAATCAAAGATCTACTGAAAAAGACAAGAGATCTAATCTCTTTCTTCTTCCTTTCTTATCCAACCCTTGGACTAGATCTAAGAAAGGAAGAGGAGAACCTTTTTGTCCATCTCATGGACCAAGAAGGAGAGAAAAAATCAAATCAAATTTGATTTTAATGTCCAACTCTTGGACATATTTAGGAGAGATAAAGAAGGAGACATGTCCAACTCTTGGACAAGGGAGAGAGAGAGAGTTACCTTAACAACCAACTCTTGGTTGCAAGAAAGAAAGGAGGAGGAGCCCATAACAACCCACGCCCACCTTCTTTGTGTGCTCCATATTTTCTCTACTTTTTCTCACGTGCACAAGCTTTCTCATGCTAAGATTAAGATAGGATGAGGTGCCCCCATGTTATCCCTATTTAAATAGGGTTAGTTAGGGTTTGAAGAGTCCATGGGATTTAGGACTCCTAGTTGCTGCCACCTTTCTCCATGCCTTCTTATTCCATGCCAAAAACCAATTCACTGTGGCTTATTTCTTGGCGTGAAACATATGGGGTGTGAGGCCTTGGAAGAGTCCTTCTATGGGTGAAAGATTTATTTGGTTTGGGTTCAAATCCAAACTAATTTGGGTTTCCAAATAAGTCAAATACTCAACCGAATCCAAAACCATTTTGGATTTATGAAACCCAATCTGATTCAAACTCAACCCAAATCCAATCAAATTACATCCAAATTTAATTTAATTAGGACTCAATCCTATTATTTGATCAAATCAAATAATCTAACAATATTTACAAATTAGTTCTCCTATAACTTACTAACTCTTAGTAAGTCCTCCATATAACTTTTACATATTAGTCCTATCATCAATCAAATTGATAATTAAGACTACTTATGATTTATGATTCAAAATCATGATTCAACAATCTGATCAGTCAAGATCTCTTTTATGTGTGATTTCATAGATTCTATTCTGTCTGGTAACGAGAAATATTTTGATTTCTATCAAAATATCATTAAAACTCCTTTCAATAGATTGAAATAATTTCAACTCACCAATCGAGAATTATTGACCATCAAAATAATTCTCATTGATCCTACAATCCACCAGTGATGTCTAGCAGCATGTAGTGGTAATCCAGCAGAACAGAAGAATAAACCTCTAGGTGTAGTTATCGCGTGATTTAATTCTTCTATCGTGAGTTCCGATAAAATGGAGATTATGAAAAACTCATCAAACCCCATCATCTGTCATATATAAAATTTATTTGACTTGAGTTCATTCATAAAATTTGATGAAATTTTTTTTCCATCATTCACACTGTCCTAGCCAAGGTCTTTCAAACTCAATCTCATAAATCACATAGGAATACTTCTTAACTACTAAGGTCGATAGATCCCATCTAGGTACATATCCTATTTTTATAATAAATCTATTGCAGTCAATATATATCTTAAGGCTCCGTATGGCTAGGAGATCGAGTTATGGTGTAGTTAAACTATAGCAACCTCATTGTAAACAGTCAAGGCACTACAGGTCTAAGAACTAGTCACACAATTACAACATCGCGAATGTCATTAATGAGTGAGTAGACATCCAAGTGACTTCTCATGTTGGTCATGCTCGGTCCCTTTACTCTCTAACAAATACCTACACTCTCACTTCAGTGTCCCCGTAGTATAGACTCAAGACTCATCTACTCTAAGGAAAGTGATCCATACACCAATCTTATCGGATCAATCATTATCTCGGTGATGATCCTTCAATCGAGAGCAATTTGAGAATTAACCATCAATTACACGTGTCTCAAATTTTCAACTCTTGAGAATATGTGTCATCATCTTATTAATTTTCTGGATGATTCATGGATACATACACTACATGAATGAAATTAACTGTCTTAATTAATTTGATCAAGTACAAAATTATGTCCTAAAAAAAATTAATGTGTCTGTCTGATTGACTTCTAAGACATACATCTAATAATTTTTTACTTGCACTAAAGCCAATCTACCACAAACTTAAGCCCCATCTTCTCAAGATGTACTTTGGTTTTGGCTGACTGAGTTGTTTAGTCAGTGAGCCCACCATGTTTCAGTAGGATCTACTCCGATCCTCGAAATCTTACTTCTCAAAATAGTCACGAATCATCACTCTTACATACTAAAAACTCTAGTGAGACCTTGGCTCCTTAGCTAGAGCTATGGCACCTATATTGCCACAGTACAGTGTTGTATCATTTCATGACATTACATCTAGTTCTGCAATAAAACAGAATGCTTCTTTAACTACCTCATAAGCAATGACATACTCAGCTTCTAAAATCTGCAATGATCGATTGTTTAGAACTCTTCTAATTTATCGAATCTCATTGCTTAAGAAAACACATCCTGATATAGACTCTCTACCATCAGTTGTAGACTTAAAGTCTGAATCTGTGAATCCTTGTATCTTCTAATTTTTCTTCTTCTTTCAAGGATCACTAATATATCCTAAGTGCTTCTCAAGTACTTAAAAATATTCTTCACAGCTATCTAGTACTCTTAGCCTGAATTCAATCGATATTTGCTCGTGACACTCATAGCAAGTACCATATCAGTTGGTGTGTATAGCATGACATACATGAGGCTCCCTTAAGGGATCTAGCTCATGTGCTGTATCTCTTCAAATATATTAGAACACATCTTTTTAGAGAAATCAGTCTCATGCCTTAAGGGTAGAAACCGTTATTAGAGTTTTCTTTGTCAAATCCTTTCAGCACCTCCTCTATGCACATCTTCTATGAAAGATCTAGCATCCCCTTAGATCCATCTCATAGATCTAGATCTATCTCATAACCTTTACTAGATGCTTCCCAAGGTCTTTCATGGAGTATTTATTTAGACAATCAAATTTTAAACCAATATTAGTATAGGAACAACTTTCCTAATCAAAAGAATGTCATCCACATACAATACGAGGATCATGATAATACTCCCACTGACCTTTATAAACATATATTTTCCTCAAGAAATATTTGATCACATTAAATTCATGTTCTTTATCTCCTTCGAGGAACATTTTCTCTATGTCCTCTGATAAAATACCTAAGTATCTTCAATAGGATAAGAGATTATGAAATGATGGAGGGACTACATGTACTAACTCAATATGAATAGATTCTATAGCTTATTGCTCTTAAGAGACTTTCTCTTTGAGCCCAGTTTTCCTCCCACTATTTTCATCCTGGATAAATTATTTTTCAAGAGCATAGTATATAGGTCACAACCATATCATAATCCTCTGAAAAAAATTAGTATTTCTAAAACTCTTTAAGATACTAAAAAAATGAGTCTCATAGACCTAACCTCTAACTTGGTCCATATGTCAACACTTGACATAAACCGAACATCCTAAACATGCCACATCTCATACGGTATGATAGAAAAGATTTTTTAAAAAAATTTATTCATTAAGTAAAGCTTATTTCTAAAGAAAATAAGAAAAGATCAGTGATGCTCATCATGGATCGGACTATATCGAATACAGTCCTATTCCTGCTCTCGACACCCCGTCAAGTTGAGGTGCACCAGGAAGAGTCCATTAGGAGACTATACCATTTTCTTGAGATAGGTTAAAAATTTTCACTAAGGCATACACCTCTTCGATCTCATCGAAGTACCTTAAGGGTTTTCTAATTTATTTCTTTACTTCATGTCTGAATTCTTTGAACTTTTCAGGATTTCAGATTTGTATCTCACACATATACCCATACTATGAATAGTCACCACTATAAGTAATGAAGTAAAGAGAATCACCCATTGTCTAGCTTATCAAATGGGCTGTATACGTCAGAGTGTATCAAGGCAAGTATATTAGTGATCCTCACCCTATGTCCTATAACGGGTAGTTTGGCTATTTTTTTTTGAAGGCAGAATCTATAAATCGAAAATGACTCGAGAGTCGATGAGCCTAGGTGCTCATGCCTTTTCATTTTATTTATTCTATCCTCTCCAATAGGATCAAACTTGAGGTGCCACATATACTTCGAATTTATGTCATCTATAGATCTTTCAGATCCTACGGTACTCACTATCTGCTCAGATACTAATATCGAGCAGATCCAACATACCTTTTCAAGGTATGTCCCTTATCTTTTTCTCTAGATTCTTCAGGTATACAGAAATCCTTCTCCTTGAACTCTTCAAAATCCCATAAGTAGTCACAAACTCAACCAAGGTGTAATCAATTTTATTCATATAGTAGTTTATTATAAACTTCCACATGAATTGGTAAGGAATTGCAAGATTAAATCCATTCATAATTCCTTGTGCTTGGACATACTCAGCTTCTCAAGCTTATCCAAGTCCTTAATCATTGTCAAATAATGATTATGAACTGATTGCCCTTTGGTCAATGTTAGACGATTTGGTGACATAGGGATATCCTGGTTAACTCAACTTCTCGAAACTTAAAATTATTTTAGATTCTTGAGCCAATCTTTATAACTCAATCGGTTAGTCAATTGGTTCTAAACTAGAGGATTAGAAGTCTATATATATTTTTTAGAGAGTAAAGATTCTAGTTAGATTTTCATACTTGATTTTATATTTATTTTAAGATCTTTTAAAACAAATAAGCTCCCTTTATTTTCTTGAATCCCTTACACTCCTCGGGTAGAGAGACGACAATCCTTCACGACTAGGATTTCTAATGGATACTGCGGTCCCATCGATTGGTGTGCTACCTCACCTAACAGTTATTGGTAAACATATTAATTAATAGGTGGATAACTCTTGTCCTATACTTTTTAAGCAAATTGCAATAGACCTAGTCTCTAGGTCCTAAAACCTCACCTGACAATTATTGATCTCATTCTTTAGTTAAGTCAGATTCACCATTGAGTGTGAGTGAAGCCGTCATTGGGACCTTCACCTAATAATTATTGGGCCCAATTCTATCTCTATCCCACAGCATCTCATGCCAATAGAGTGGTTGCTTCTCCTCTGATGCAACTGAACTACTTTGTCCAGCCGAGAACAATCGACATCGGAGAGGGCACGGTACTCTACAATGATGGAAGATCCTATAACTTAATATTATACGAAGAGATTTAATTTAGATCTCTTTCATTTTAATTGCACATTTACATCCGATGTAAATCCACAATTAACATGGATCTACTAGAAAGATCCTTACTTGATTCACTAAGATCAAATCAAGATGCGATTGCAACATACATGGTGAACTCAAACCTAGGCACCTAATAAGAGACTTAATCGATCTAATTGGCCAGGTAAGGTCAAGATTGGTGGGAGGCTCCCCATGCATGAGCAACAATCCTAATTAAGTAACCATAATTCTATTCCTTGTCTTAGACACCAATCGATCAACCAGTTTAAATTAGTTCAGCCCAATTGGTTTATGTCACCAAAGATTGTAAATTGCTAACCAAATAATCATGTATTCGTGATACAATCCTACTCCAAAGGTTTGTAGTGATTCAAGGTGATCACTAAACATATCCATGAAAAATATGTGCATGACTATCATATAGTCCTTATGATTATCTCATAATCCTAATGATTATCATATAATCCATTATGTCCATGCTTCAATTTCTTATGGTATTTGATCAGTCTCTTTTTATCCTAGGATAACCTTACAACATAACGACACTCATTATGTCAGGATAACCTTATGTTAGGATGAACTCAGATTGACTCAAATAATTTTATCTCATGTTCAATCAAATTACTCTAATTTGAATACATCTATTCTATCATTGATCACATCAAGACATATCTCTATCTATGAACAGCATCTCATGTATGAACATATAATAAAGATAAATTCAGATCTATTAAAATTCACATCACATCTAAATTAGAATCAAAATCTAAGATACATGAATATTAAAATAAAATTTAGATTTGAAAACTCTAATTAAGCAAGACCTCATATGACTTCAATAATCATTAATTTTAAATTAACAATCATAAGAAATTAATTTTTAGATGTGAAAATAAAATTTTAGATCTCGAAAACAATCGCATGAACATAAAGCAATCTGAATTTCAGATTTAAAAATAATTTTTAGATCTTAAAATTCATCACATGAATTTTAGCCATTCAGATTTTAGATCAAAAAATAGATTTTCAGATCATGAATTTCATCTCCTCGATCATGAATATTCTCAATTTTAGATCCAAAAATCAGATTTAATTTTTAGATATGAAATCATCTTTATGATTAAATAAAATTTGGATTTTTAGATTTGAAAATAATTTTCAGATCTAAAATCTTGATCTCAACCTTGCATTAATAAGATGGCTCTGATACCACTATAGGATTGTCGACATCACATGACGATAGGTATGCATGCAAAAATTTTAAAATTTTAAATAAAATAGAGTATGTAGTGAAATAAAAATTTTATATTTGAATTCTCAACATCATTCTAGGATAACCATTCAGTATAACTTTTAACCGTTATGCTAAAGCAACCTTATGTCAAAATGATTTAAAAATTTAGATCAATAATTAGATATAATCTAACTAGCATGCATAAAAGATCACATCTTAAATAAAACACCAGACATCAATATTAAATATAAGATTAAAGATCTAAAAGAGGGATCTGAATTTTATACCTTTGCGTGGATAGACCTTCACTGTGATTCGATGGTCCATGAATGTCTTCAAGATCTTATCGTAGTCGCACAAGTATCCCACCTCTACAGATATCTACCAAAGCTGATCTGATCAGGAGGTTTCGATCTCACTAGGGTGCTAACTCTCTTATAGAGATCGCTTCTTGGATTGTCGAATCGATTTAATCTTTTGATTCTCTTCTAAAGAAAATCAAAATAATCTATAGGAGGATGATGAAATCAAATCACATCTTTTTTTTTTATTTTTTTTTCAAAAAAAAATCAAAGATCAACTAAAGAAGATAAGAAATCTAATCTCTTTTTTCTTTCTTTCTTATCCAATCTTTGGACTAGATCTAAGAAAGAGAGAGGAGAACTTTTTTATCTATCTCATGGACCAAGAAGAAGAGGAAAAATCAGATCAAATCTGATTTTAATGTCCAACTATTGGATATTTTTAGGAGAGATGAAGAGGCAGACATGTCCAACTCTTGGACAAGGGAGAAAGAGAGTTATCTTAACAACCAACTCTTGGTTGCAAGAAAGAGAGGAGGAGCCCATAACAACCCACACCCACCTTCTTTATGCACTCTATATTTTCTCCACTTTTTCTCATGCACCAAGCTTTCTCATGCCAAGATTGAGATAGGATGAGGCACCCCCATGTTATCCCTATTTAAATAGGGTTAGTTAGGGTTTGAAGAGTCCATGGGATTTGGGACTCCTAGTTGCCACCACCTTTCTCCACACCTTTTTATTCCATGCCAAATATCAATTCACCATGGCTTGTTTCTTAGCATGAAACATATGGGGCGTGAGGCCTTGGAAGAGTCCTACGGGTGAAAGACTTATTTGGTTTGGGTTCAAATTTAAATTAATTTGGGTTTCCAAATAAGTCAAGTACTTAACCAAATCCAAAATTGTTTTGGATTTATGAAACCCCAATTTAATTCAAACTCAATCCAAATCTAATCAAATTAAATCTAAATTTAATTTAATTAGGACTTAATCCAATTATTTGATCAAATCAAAAAATCTAATAATATTTACAAATTAGTCCTCCTATAACTCACTAACTCTTAATAAGTCCTCCATGTAACTTTTACATATTAGTTCAATCATCAATCAAATTGATAATTAAAACCACTTATGATTTATAATTCAAAATCATGATTCAATAATCTAATTAGTCAAGATCTCTTTTGTGTGTAACCCCATAGATTTTATTCTATCTGGTAGAAAGAAATATTTTGATCTCCATCAAAATATCATTAAATTTTTTTTCAATGGATTGAAATAATTTTAACTCACTAATAGAGAATTATTGATTATTAAAAATAATTTTTGTTGGTCTCACAATCCATTAGTAACGTCTAGTAATATACAGTGGTAATCCAGCAGAATAGAAGAATGAACCTCTAGGTGTAGTTACTGTAACACCCTAAATTTAAAATATGGTGAACTAAAGTATTTACATTTAGCATTCATGTATATCTAAATGGCATAGCATTTTACTCATGTTACATTTGAGCATTTGAATAGTATTAGTGAAGTATAAATTTGTTTGATATTTGAGGAAGAGATTGATTAAGAGATTGAAGTGATAATAATGATATTGAAGTTGAATTTGGATGACTAATTAAAATAGAATGAGCAGATATTTTGAAAGACATCTAGGTATATATTTTTTTTTATGATAAGGTGAGTCGAGCCGACTCAAAATCCAGATGAACTGACTTGACTGCAAGATGACAGCAAAATTAAAGTGGATCCCAAGTATTCTGTGTTTTGATTTAAAAAGTGTTCTTAAGGGGGTTAACTCAACAGCTTCAAAACTTAAATAAATGGGCTAAAATTTCTTTTAGTAGCACCTCAGTAAGTGCATTAATTACATGCTTTCTATGGGAGTGAAATGTGGCCAGCTACTCTATTATTTTAATTTAGTCCTAAGCCTTGACTGCTGGTTCCTTTTTACTACTAATTTAATTCCTCAGTTAAAACATACAGAATAGAGAGAGATGGGGCTATAGAAGATCATTTTCTTAGATAGAAATTCAGGAGAATTCAACAAAAAAAAGATGATTTCAAATTAAAAAGAGGAAGGTTGCTGAAATTACTAATTTTGAAAAAAAAAGAAATTTGTGTTGAGTTCAGCAGAGTTTTAATCAATGAAGATAAGGATTTTAATCCCTAAATTAGATCTAAATTGAATCTTAAATAATTACCATCAGACGTGATATTTTGATGAATCAAATTATGGGTTTCAACTTGAATTGAGGAGGATTTGCTGCTATAATTTTCTAAAACCAGAAAATAATCTGAAATCTTTTAGCAAATAAGTTGGAATTCGTGTCGATTGAACTTACGATAAATTATGAGGATGAAATATAATTAAATTATTAAAATTTTGAATTTATGTTGAGATTTAGCTAACCCTAAAATAGAACAAAATAAAATTAACAAAAGTAAGAGTTGGAAGGGCTAAAGAATAGGCACAACAAGCCAAGAATGCATTCTTATGTTTATGTATCATGTAAGCATAACATTAATCAGTGTGTACCAAATTTTATAGGAGGGGAAGAAGACTCAAGAAGTATTTTGAAAGAGTCAAGCACAAAGGAGGTGCAATAGCTGGTAAGAGGTGAGTGATTTTTTATCTAACTTTGATGTTTTCTCATTGTATTTTACTATGAAATGATATACTTTGAAAGGAAGTTAGATATCTATTATTCTACAGCTTATGTATGTGTATGTAAGTAAGGAAACAGAAAATGATTTTCTATTGACAGGTTGTTCTAAAATATGTATATATATGTAACTAATTTGGACAGCATAGCACTTTTTGACTTGAAAATATTTTAAATCAGCTTGTCAGCTTTTAAGAATTTATCAAGCATATTTTTCAATAGGCTATCTATAGGAGTGATCAACCTATGAGATGTGCCATAGCATCAGCTTGTGAGACAGCAGAAAATAGCTGGCACCTCCTTAGCAAAACAATATGTCCAGTGGGGCTCAGCAATATCAGATGCTCCATATCGATTGCCCATGGTAGGGGCGCGCTGTAGTATAATCGACGGTAGCCAGTAGATTTTCTTGGTTTAAAATGATCTTTTACATGATTTATTCCTGTTTAGCATATAAAATGTTTTGGAAATGTATCAATAGTATATGGTATATTATGTTATTATGAGTATCACAGCTAAACTTTTCTATTTTTTCATTGTTAGATGGTTTATCCACTCACTGAAATTTAGGTCTCATTCTCCCTCACATTTTTTATTAAAGATTTGGAGCATTATAGCTAGGTCCAGAAGTAAGGTATTAACATCTTCATTAGCATATATCTTATCAAGGTTGGTCATGTCAGCAAAGTGAAAAGCATTCTAGTCATATCAGCTGGAGAGAGATGCATTTTGGTTATATTTGCGAGTGAGAAGAGCATTTTAGGGGGTATATTGTATATTTTGAATTTATTCAAATCAGAAAGATGTTGATGTATTATATTTTAAAGTCATATGTATAAAGTTATGAAATGATAAATGAAAGTATAAAGTTGTTTGTGAATCATGTTAAGTGGATGTGTGATTTATATTCAATTTAACTATAGCAGGATATGGTAGCTGAATAGAGTTTACTAGTGGCTTATGAATCACGATATAAGATACTGGTAAGACTCTATTTAACTGTTATACCTTTGCTTAATTTAGAGAGTGGGGTGTGACATTTGTTGGTATCAAAGCAAACATAGTAGATTGCATGGGCATAGCATAGCATAATTAGTTGCAAATAGTATTGCTAAGCAAATTAACTTAAAAAGGAGATGAGTGGTCTTCGAGTCGACTCGATAGATTGAAGAGTAGACTCGATTCTTTATGGTAGAAATATGACCTTTTGTTGTTTTGGTCTTTGTGTTCAAGCTAGCTTAATTTTTGGTTGGAGTTGACTCGTTTCCTTTTTGAGCTGATTCAAAAAATTTTTGAGCTAACTCGAGTTTCAGACCGTAAAAATTGACTTTCTGTTTCTCTGAGAGAGCCGACTCGACTTGAGTTTGAGCGACTTGACTTGAGTTCGAGCTGACTCAATGCCATGCCAAACTTATGTGCCAGCTTTCAAAACATGCCAGAGTCGACTCTATTCCATCTCGAGCTGACTCCAACTCTTTAAATGATTTTTTTATATAAAATTTATTTTTGATTCATGTCTAACTTGTTTAAGGTGTTCTTAATTGGTTCCAATTCCACTTTAATGGTGCTTTCCATCTGCAAAAGCATTCTTAAGAATAATTTGAAGGATCATAGTGTACTTTTGTGTTTCAATGTCTAGTTGTCATCAAATCATTTTGGGGTTTGTGAATTTGATTGTTTCAATTATATTTTATAGGAGGATGGTTCAGACAAGATCAAAACTTGGTAGAGAACCACCAGTAGGAGATAGAGGCCAAGGATGAACCCCAGGTAGGGGTAGAGGCTGAGGTCAGGGTAGAATAAGAGAAGTTGAGAGGGATGGCCAACCTTATAGGACATCATCTAGTGCTTCATATTCTGCCCCAAGGGTGGAGATAGAAGATTCACAGTTGCATGATCATATGCCTGACTCTCCATCTATTACACCAGTATCGGTACCTCCAGCACCGACATAGGCATCCATTCTTGAATTACAAGAATTGATAGGTATAATCATTCAGGCTGTCACTGCTGCTATAACTTCTACTCCTAATCTCCAATCTCAAAATATAGACAGAGAAGAAAATTATGAAAGGGCTAGAAAATTGAGGGCAACAAAATTTTCAGACACTACAGATCTGGTACAAGTAGAGAATTGGATTCAAAAGATAGAGAGAGTATTTGCATTGATGAAGAGCACTGATGAGCAGAAATTAAACATTGCTACTTTTCTATTAGAAAATCAAGCTCAACACTGATGGACATCCTATATCGATAGGCAGCCACTAGGTGTTGTTATTTTTTGGATTGATTTTAGAAAAAAATTTTATCAGCAGTATTACTCAGTTGTATATCAGGATCAGAAGAGAAAAATTTTTTTCAATTTAAAATGGAACGATGACAGTAGCTGATTATGAAGCCAAGTTTACTGAACTATCTTATTTTGCTCTAACATTCCTAGTAGATAAGAAGACAAAATGCTGAATATTTCAAAATGGACTGTGCCTTGAGATCAAGGCAAAGACAAAAATGCACAATTATAGTAGTTTTGTAAAGTTGATTGCAGGAGCCATCAAGGTGAAAGAGATTGAGAAGGAATTCTATTGCCAGAGGCAGGAAAGGGGCAAGAGAAGTGCATAGAGTTTCTCCATGGATGCAGGGGGAAGTCAGTCATTAAAAAAAGTTAATATTTTTAGGTAGCCCAGTCAAAGTTTCAGAACATCAGTAAAGTCAAGTATGAGATCTTTTGCTTTTTTTAGCTCAGAGCAGAAAAGGATAGGATAGAGATTTATGCCACAACCCGCTGAAAGTAGGGTGACGGGAGGAAGGGAGAATCAGGATAGCTCTAATAGGGATGGCAGTCCAATTGCTACTTCATTAAGTCATGTCTCCCAGTGTACTAATTATGGAAAGTTTCATTTCGAAGAATGTAGAAGGAGATTTAGAGGGTGCTATGAGTGTGGACATATGGGGCATCAAAGCAAGGATTGTCCTAAAAATGCTTAAGCTAGCGGTCTTTCATCAAGGCGAAATGCTCCACGAAGATTCCAAGCTAAAGGTGGTAGTCATATAACTGATGCACAAGCAAATCAAATGGAGAATGGTACCCGTAGATAGAATGCTATACCTAGTAGGCTGAGAGCTGAAGCAAGGGTGTTTGCCAGACCAAGCAAGAGGCACAGACTACCTCTGATATGGTCACAGGTACATTGTCCATATTTGATCATGATGCATATATATTGGTTGACCTTGGATCTATGCATTCATATCTGTCACCTGCATTTTTCATGCATGCCATTAAGAATTTGAGTCAATTAGACTGTAATCTGATGGTATCTATGCCAATAAGGAAGCCATTTGTTGCAAATCAGATATACAAGGATTGTTTAGTGCGAGTAGGTGAACATGAGCTAGCAGCAGATTTGATTCTCCTAGATATGCATGAGTTTGATGTTATTTTGGGTATGGACTGGTCATTTGCACATCGAGCGAAGGTAGATTATTTTAGAAAGGAAGTGATTTTTCAGACCCCAAATGGCAGAGAGATATGTTTCGTAGTGTTAGATGTGTGCCCTACATGCCAGATCGGCTGACACATTCCTGTACAGAACTAAGTACAAATTTGTAATTTTGACTATAAATGAATAAAAAGATTATTCTTCTATCACATTGTGTACATTGTCTCTGTGATACATCCTTTGAGTTAGTGAGAAAGTAAATTCATATTTTCAAGAATTAAAAATTTAAGGCATGAATTTACATAACTAACTCATAAACTGCTCCTAACCATAGGATCATCACGAGGATGGTGATTGATCCGGAAGGTTGGTGTACGATTACTTCCTTAGGATAGATGAGTCTTGAGTCTATGATGTGGAGACACCAGAGTGAGAGTACAGGTATTCGTTGAGAACGAGAGTACTGAGCGTGACCACCTCGAGCAGTCATAAGGAAGTCTACCTTCTCGTCGATGACTAGCTCGATACTGCAGTTGTGTGTCTAGTTCTTTGACCTGAGATGCATCGACGGTTCACCTTGAGTTTGTTATAGTTTGACTACACCATAACTCGATCTCCTAGTCATTTAGAACCCTAAGATGTATGTTGGCTGTAGCATATCCATTGTAAGAACCAGATCGCACCAAGATGGGATCCATCAACCTCGGTAGATGAGAGGAGTAGTCCTATGATGATTGAAAGATCGAGTCCTTAAGCTCATGGCCATGGCAGAGTGAAATAATGGAAAAAAGTTTTCCATTGGGTTTTACATCGGACTCAGATCGATCGATTGATTCATATGACTGATGTTGGGTTTGACGAGTTCACCTTAACCCTAATTCAGTCGGGACTCATGATAGAGGAACTCAATCACACAGGTAGCTGCACCAAGAGGTTCATTTTCAGTTCTGATGGGTTATCACCATATACTGCTGGGTGTCATTGGTGGATTTTGAGAGTAATTAGAATGATTTTGATGATCGATCATTTTAATTGTCTGAATCAGAAGAGTTCTGGTCCATCGAAAGGAGTTTTGATGATGTCGATGATGAGATCACGACATGTCTCATTACCATATAGAATTGAACCTAACTGGATCACACAAATAAGGATTAGGGTCTGGATGTCATCAATTGGGCTACCCTAATTGATTTGGATAAGATCCAATTAGGTTCAAGAAAATCGTACTAGCACTCGATTGAGCCTAACTTTCTCCTCGTGCAATCTTTTCTGTCTCTACTGAGCCAAATGTGATCTGGCTCATCCAGAGAACCTTGAAAAAGTTTCTCTCAGTCTAATTAAAGTTTGTCCAGCTCAGAAAAGGCTTGTCTTAATTCATGAGATGAATTTAAGACAACACTTGCTAATTTCTAGCACCTGCCAATTTCATTTTAGGACATCTGTCAAAAGTTGACATATGGGTCTTAAACTGAAGAGGATTCATTAGAAAATTTTTGTGGGGTATCCACATGTCCAAACCACTTCAAATTGGGTGCCATAATCAGATTATGGCATGAGCTCAATTGGATTTAAGTGGGCACCCCAAATGGATAAGAACCAAAGAGTCCTGATAAACTTGGACTCTTTGGCGCCATCTCATTTGTGCTTATCCAATGTTGGCACCAACATAAGAGAGAGCATGGAGATTCTTATCTGATATAATCAGATGACATCACTCCACCAATCAAAATTTTTTCAAAATTTATTAGAATTTTTTGATTGGTCGAATGATGTGGCACTGCGCAGCATACAGGATCTATATAAACCCTGCTGCACCTAGGGTTTCGTGATAGAACTTGTTTTATGCAAAAAACATATTAGCTACTGCCCCCTCCCCTCTTCTCTATATCCTCCCTACTCTCCTTTCTCCCCTCTTCATGTCCAAGAAGTTGGACGTTCATTTGGCAAAGGTACAAGGCGTGGTGACGCTTGGAACAGAAGGCTGCAGGACATCTTCGACAGGCTGCTCTCCAACTTCAGAAGGAGTTCTAAAGTACTTTCAAATTAGATATTGATCTTATTTTTGGAGTATAGAATCATGAGGAGAAGATATTCTAGATCCTACCTGAGTGGATACTGGTAGAGGCCAAACGCTTGCGTGGCTACATCAGAACCTCAGGCAGTGCTGCGATCATCTACAGGGTAATTAGATTACCCTTAAGGTATGTCTATATTTCTCATACTTTTAGATTTAATTTTAGATTTTAAATATTAGATAATAAAATTAGATCTAATAGATATTAGATCTGAAATAGTATAGAATAAAAAAAAATTAAAATTTATTTCGTCCCAGATTTGATGAAATCTGGAAGATCCTACACAGGAAAAAGGTGATTTTTCTTTTCAAGTGGTATCAGAGCTAGGTTGTTGGTTCTATTTCAGATCTATTTTAGATCTAATTTTAATTTTAATTTATCTGATATTAAATAATTTTAGATATCACATCAGATATGATAGGATCTGAAATTAAAATATTTAAAATTAAATCTAAGAAGATCTAACATGTATGGATGCATAACTAGACTAGGATTAATTGAATCCATAAATAGTCTTAAGTTTTATATTTTAATAAGATTAAAATATAAATTAAATATAATTTATTCTCTATTTTTTTGATGTTATAATTATTATAATCAGATTAAAAAATAGAAAATAAAATTTTAATTATTTCATAAACTTGATCTGTTGCATGCCTAGACTAGTTATAGAATTATTCTAGTAACTTGTCTAGAATAGTTTTTATTTTGAATAGTTTAATTTAAATTCTATTTTTTAGATATTATATGTGATGTATCAGATCTGAAAGCATATTAATTAGATTGATTTTTGATATATGAGATGTATGCAAAGCATATATTAGTTAGATCTTAAATTGTATATGTGATATGTTAATTTAGATCTAACTAGTTTTGTAGTTAAATTTATATTTCTGATTAAGGTATTCCTCATGACCGTCCGATCATAAGAATAAAGTAAGATTTTAAGATCCTCTCTTTTCATTCAATAGGATGTTCATATGACGTGTAGGGGTGCCGCGCTTTCATCCTTAATCAGAAATCAAAACTTACTTTTCTGCAAAACCCTAGATCCTGAAACCCTAGGATTTATTTTACATGCTTTGTTTATGAATCCAAACTTAATTAATGTATTGAGCTTATAAAATTAAGTTAGGTCTAAAATTGAGAATTTCAGATATAAGATATTTTCATAAGATTGGGTTCGGGCTTGGGTAGCTCAATTAGGTCTAGTGGTTGATCAAACCGAATCAAGAGTTGGTTAGGTGAGATCATGAAAGCTAATAATTGACCAGTCTAATAGGATTAAGTCTGGGTCAAGGTCGAATCACATTTAGATGTGACTCGATCAAGTTAAGACCTAATTTGGCTCAGTGGTTGGAACCTGGATTGTAGACTAACTCAATTAGTTCTGGTTCGACAATTTGGTGTCTAAGGTAAGTTGGGCAGATACGAATGACTGATTTTTAATTGGGAGCTACTCGACTCGAATGCGTTCTTGCCGAGTTAATAGCATATCCCTCCCACTGGTCTCACTTACCTGGCCATATATATCGATCCAGTTCTGATTTGAGGTGGTTAACAATTTGAGCTGACCCATGCCACTAGGTTAGTCATAATTGTTATGACTATGTCAAGTCAAGTTTAAAGAGATCTAAATCAAATCTCCCTAAGAAAATATTAAGTCTAGGTCTTCCACCATTGTGGATCTGCGGGCCCTTCCCAGGGTTGATTGTTCTCAGCTGGTTACAGTGGCTCAATTGCACCAGGAAGACACAACCATGTCCATTAGGCATTGGATGCTACGTATTAGAGGATGGGTTGGGCTCAATATTCCGGATACGGTGAGGGATCCAATCAGAAATCCAGTTCATGCAAATGGTGGGTTTGGCTTAACTAAGGATTGGAGCAATATCCTAGATACAGTGAGCTTCATGAATTAGAGAGCAAGTTTTGGGTGCACCATGATTAGAGAATCATTGGACAAGAGTTGTCCACTCATCGGTTGACCCATCACCAATAACTGTTAGGTGAGGTGATGAGTCAGTCAGTGAGACTGCACCACCCACTAGAAATCACTAATCACGGAGATTTTCACATCTCTACCAAGGGAGTGTAGGGATCTGAGAAAATAGTGAGAGCCTAATTTGTTTAAAAATGAAAACCCTAAACAAATTGGTTGAGTCTGATTACAAAATCTAACTAGAAACTTTTGACTCTCTACAGGAAACATGTCTGCCTCAAACCTCCTGACCAAAATTCTAGACACTCATAGACTGACTGGATCAAATTTTAAGGGCTGGTTGAAGAACTACAGAATTATTCTGGGTTCTGAAAAATTGACTCATGTCTTGGACCAGGACCCACCTGCCATGCCAGCACGTCCGACTGCTGAACAGAGAGCATCTCTGGAAAAGTGGATGGATGATGATAACAAAGCCAGGTACTATATGTTGGGTGCAATGTCTGATGATTTACAGCACCAACATGAAAATATTTTGACTACCCATCAAATGTTGGCTCACCTACAAGAGTTGTTTGGTGAACAGAGTCGCACGGTCAAGTATCAAGTCTGTCAAAGACTTTTTAAGGCCAAGATACATGATGGGCAGTCAGTCCAAGATCATTGTTTAACAATGATCAAAGATCTTGAGGAGCTTGAGAAGCTCGATATCATCTTAGATAAGAATTTTCAGATTGATGTGATCCTTCAGTCCTTGTCCGATGCATATGATCAGTTCATCATGAACTTTTATATGCATAAGATGCAATGTACCTTGGCCGAGTTAATGAATATGCTGGTTACGGCTGAGCTTTCAATGAAAGGTTCAAAAGACTCAGTTCTTACTGTGAAGTGGACTTCTTCCAAGAGAAAGTCTTTTGAAAAAAAAAAATCCGTGAAGAAGCAGAAGGTGGATGGCAAGAACAAGAAGACAGGACCGAAGAAGAAGGCTTCTGAAAAGGGAAAGTATTTCCACTATCAGTCAGAAGGTCATTGGAAGCGAAATTGTCCTCAGTACCTGGCCACCCTGAAGAACAAGAAGGATGGTTCTTCTGGAGGTATGCTCATTATCGAATCTAATCTTACGATTTCTTCTGCATCCAGTTAGGTGCTTGACTCTGGTTCTAGTGCTCATTTGTGTACTTCTATGCAGGATCTTGAGGAGAGCAGGAGGCTGAGGGATGGGGAGATGATCCTACGTGTCGAGAATGGAGCAAGAGTTGCTGCTGTGGCCGTAGGAACCTACCCTCTGCGATTATCGTTAGGATTAAATTTAGTTTTAAGAGACTGTTATTATGTGCCTACAGCAAGCAGGAATTTGATTTCTGTTTCATGTTTAGCACAAGAAGGCTATGTGATTAGCTTTCAAAAGGACCATTGTAACATATTTTATGAAAATAATAAAGTTGCAAATGGTTTTGTTATTAATGGTCTCTATCAGCTACATGTTGATGTATCTATTTTTAATATTGAGCAAAATGTGAATACCATAGGAATTAAAAGGCCTAGAGATAGTCTAAATGATAAGTATCTATGGCACCTAAGGCTAGGTCATATAGCAGAAGACAGGGTTAACAAATTGGAAAAATCCGGGCTACTGAGTCTGTTAATTTTCGAGTCATATCCAGTTTGTGAATCATGCTTTCAAGGCAAAATGACCAAGCTCCCTTTTATGGGACATGGGGAAAGGGCCACAGACCTACTTGCCCTAGTACATACGGATGTGTGCGGCCCATTTGATGTGCCGGCTAGAGGCAACTTTGTCTACTTCATTACCTTTACCGAAGATATATCTAGGTACGGATATGTGTTTCTAATGAAACATAAATCTAAAGCCTTTGAAAGATTCAAAGAATTCAGACATGAGGTAGAAAAATAAATAGGAAAGCCCATTAAGATTCTTCGATCAGATCGAGGAGGTGAATACCTTAGTCGGAAATTTTTAGACTATCTTAAGGACAATGGTATAGTCTCTCAATGGACACCACCTGGAATGCCTCAACTCAACGGGGTTTCAGAATGGAGAAACTGGATCCTATTAGATATGGTCTGTTCCATGATGAGCTTCACAGACCTCCCAGAATTTTTTTGGGGACATTGTCTCATGACAGCAATTTATGTATTGAATAGGGTTCCCTCTAAAACCGTTCCTACCACACCGTATGAGATATGGCATGGTAAGAAGTTAAGTCTGAATCATCTCAGAATTTGGAGTTGTCCGGCTCATGTCAAGAGACAGTAGACGGACAAGTTAGAGTTCAGGTCTTTTAGAGCTCGGTTCATAGGATATCCTAAAGAGTCATTAGGATATTATTTTTATATTTCAAAAAATCACAATATGATTGTGAGTCGAAATGCTATTTTTCTTGAAAAATAGTTTATTCAAAATGGTGGCATCGGAAGAATAATTAAGCTCAAGGAGAATGTCTTTCAAGAACAACGAGCTAAAAAACTTGAGGAACCTAATCAATCAGAATCAGTCCTAACACAACCTCTTCCACCTCGTAGATCGACTAGGATTTTTCGTCCTCCTGAAAGGTACTTAGGTACCATACAAGAGGATGTAGAGGAAATATTCCTCACGGGAAATGGGGTTCATGGTGATGATCCCAAGACCTATGACGAGGTGATATCAGATATCAACTCTGAGAAATGGTTAGAGGTAATAAGATCAGAAATTGACTCGATGCACTCAAACCAAGTCTGGACCTTGGTAGATCCACCCGAAGGTATTGTACCTATTGGGTGTAAATGGATCTTCAAGAGAAAGATAGGTGCAAATGGGAATGTGGAGACATTCAAGGCTAGGCTCGCAGTGAAAGGTTATAGTCAGCACGAAGGCATTGACTATCAGGATACCTTCTCGTCTGTAGCCATGCTAAAATCCATCCGCACATTGCTTGCTGTTGCAGCCTATTTCGATTATGAAATATGGCAGATGGACATGAAAATGGCATTCTTAAATGGATATCTTGAGAAAGATATCTATATGGAACAGCCGTTTGGTTTCACATCCAGTGATGATGATCACAAGGTCTGCAAACTGCAAAGGTCCATTTATAGACTTAAGCAAGCATCTCAGAGTTGGAATACTCGTTTCAATGATGTGATCAAAACATTTGGTTTCATCAAGAATGAAGAGGAACCATGTGTGTTCAAAAAGGTAAGTGGGAGCGCAGTTGTCTTCCTCATATTGTATGTGGATGACATCCTCCTAATTGAGAATGACATTCCCATGTTGACTTCAGTCAAAGTATGGTTGTCTAAGGAGTTCTCTATGAAAGATTTAGGAGAGGTATCCTTTATACTAGGTATTAAGGTCTATAGAGATAGACCAAATAGGATGCTGGGACTTTCACAGAAGATGTATATAGAGGAGGTGCTAAAAAGATTTAGCATGGATAACTCCAAAAGAGGTTTATTGCCTTTTAGACATGGCATTCATCTCTCCAAGAAGATGTGCCCTAGCACACCCGAGGAGATTGAACGCATGAGAAAAATCCCTTATGCTTCGGCAATAGGGAGACTCATGTATGCCATGCTATGTACACGACCTGATATAGCCCATGCTGTGAGTGTCACAAGCAGATATCAGTCGAATCCAGGCGAAGAGCACTGGACTTCTGTGAAATGTATCCTTAAGTACTTGAGAAGGACTAAGGATATGTTTCTAGTCTTTGGGAATGGAGAACTCCAGATTCAGGGATTTATAGACTCAGACTTTATGTCTGATATAGATGATCGAAAGTCGACATCTGGGAGTCTGTTCATTTAAAATGGTGGTGCAGTTGCTAGAAGAGTTCCAAGCAAACCGTAATTGCAGATTCTACCATGGAGGCAGAGTATATTGCCGCATCAGAAGCTGCGAAGGAGGCATTCTGGTACAAGAAGTTTGCTGCAGAGCTTGGAGTAATGTCATTGGATGCCATCTCTCTTTACTGCGACAATAATGGCGCCATAGCCCTAGCTAAGGAGCCAAGGTCTCACCAGAAGTCCAAGCACATTGAGCAGCGATTCCATCTGATCCGTGATTACCTCAAAAAAGGTTATGTCAAGGTCAAGAGAGTCGACTCTACAAACAATGTGGTAGACCCGCTGACTAAGCCATTGGGCCAACAGAAGATCGAAGCCCACCTTGAGAAGATGGGACTTAGATATGTAGCCAATTGGCATTAAGTCAAGTGGGAGTTTGTTAGATGTGTGCCCTAGATGCCAGATCGGCTGACATATTCCTGTACAGAACTAAGGGCAAATTTGTAATTTTGATTATAAATGAATAAAAAGATTATTCTTCTATCACATTGTATACATTGTGTCTGTGATACATCCTTTGAGTTGGTGAGAATGTAAATTCATATTTTTAAGAGTTGAAAATTTAAGGCATGAATTTACATAACTAACTCATAAACTGCTCCTGAGCATAGGATCATCACGAGGATGGTGATTGATCTGGAAGGTTGGTGTATGATCACTTTCTTAGGGTAGATGAGTCTTGAGTCTATGGTGTGGAGACACCAGAGTGAGAGTACAGATATTCATTGAGAATGAGAGTACTGAGCGTGACCACCTCGAGCAGTCATAAGGAAGTCTACCTTCTCGTCGATGACTAGCTCGATGCTGCAGTTGTGTATCTAGTTCTTTGACCTGAGGTGTATCGATGGTTCACCTTGAGTGTGTTATAGTTTGACTATACCATAACTCAATCTCCTAGCCATTCGAAACCCTGAGGTGTATGTTGGCTGTAGCATATCCATTGTAGGAACCAGATCGCACCAAGATGGGATCTATCAACCTTGATAGATGAGAGGAGTAGTCCTATGATGATCGAAAGATCGAGTCCTTAAGCCCATGGCCATGGCAGAGTAAAATAATGGAAAAGAGTTTTCCATTGGATTTCACATCGGACTCAGATCGATCGATTGATTCATATGACTGATGTTGGGTTTGACGAGTTCACCTTAACCCTAATTCAGTTAGGACTCATGATAGAGGAATCAATCACATAGGTAGCTGCATCAAGAGGTTTATTTTTAGTTCTGATGGATTGCCACCATATACTGCTAGGTGTCACTGGTAGATTTTGGGAGCAATTAGAATGATTTTGATGATCAATCATTCTAATTATCTGAATCAGAAGAGTTCTGGTCCATCGAAAGGAGTTTCGATGATGTCAATGATGAGATCACGACATGTCTCATTACCATACAGAATTGAACCTAACTGGGTCACACAAACAAGGGTTAGGGTATGGATGTCATCAATTGGGCTACCCCAATTGATTTGGATAAGATCCAATTAGGTTCAAAGAAATCATGCTAGCACTTGATTGAGCCTAACTTTCTCCTCGTGCAATCTTTTCTATCTCTACTGAGCCAAATATGATCTGACTCATCCAGAGAATCTTGAGAAGGTTTCTCTCAGTCTAATTGAAGTTTGTCCAGCTCAGAAAAGGTATGTCTTAATTCATGAGATGAATTTAAGACAACACTTGTTAATTTCTAGCACCTGCCAATTTTATTTTAGGACATCTGTCAAAAGTTGACATATGGGTCTTAAACTGAAGAGGATTCATTGAAGAATTTTTATGGAGTGTCCACATGTCCAAACCACTTCAAATTAGGCACCATAATCAGATTATGGTATGAGCTCAATTGGATTTAAGTGGGCGCCCCAAATGGATAAGAACCAAAGAGTCCTGATAAACTTGGACTCTTTGGTGCCACCTTATTTGTGCTTATCCAATGTTGGCACCAACATAGGAGAGAGCATGGAGATTTTTATCTGATGTGATCAGATGACAACACTCAATCAATCAAAATTTTTTCAAAATTTATTGAAATTTTCTGATTGATCGAATGATGTGGCACTGCGCAGCATACATGATCTATATAAACCCTGCTACACCTATGGTTTCGTGATAGAACTTGTTTTATGCAAAAAACCCATTAGCTGCTTCCCCCTCCCCTCTTCTCTATATCCTCCCTACTCTCCTTTCTCCCCTCTTCATGTCCAAAAAGTTGGACGTTCATCTGGCAAAGGTACAAGGCGTGGTGACGCCTGGAACAGAAGGTTGTAGGACATCTTCGACAAGCTGCTGCTCCAACTTCAGAAGGAGTTCTGAAGTACTTCCAAATCAGATATTGATCTAATTTTTGGAGCATAGAATCATGAGGAGAAGACATTCTAGATCCTACCTAAGTGGATACTAGTAGAGGCCAGGCACTTACGTGGCTACATCAGAACCTCAGGCAGTGCTGCGATCATCTACAGGGTAATTAGATTACCCTTAAGATATGTCTATATTTCTCATACTTTTAGATTTAATTTTAGATTTTAAATATCAGATAATAAAATTAGATCTAATAGACATTAGATCTAAACTAGTGTAGGATAAAAAAAAAATAAAATTTATTCCACCCCAGATTTAGTGAAATCTGGAAGATCCTACACAGGAAAAAGGTAGTTTTTCCTTTCACTTAGGTGAACACCGTGTACTTCCTTCCTATGTGATTTCAGCTTTGATAGCTAGTAAGCTACTCAGAAAGGGGTGTGAAGCCTATTTAGCATGTGTAATCAATACAAAAGCAAACAAGCCAAATGTAGTAGACCTCCTAGTGGTTTGTAAGTTGTCAAATATCTTTCCAAAAGAACTTCCAGGGTTGCCACCACATAGGGAGATTGAGTTTGGCATTGATTTGATTCTGAAAACTAGATCAATATCTAGAGCACCCTATAGAATGGCTCCAGCAGAATTAAAAGAACTGAAAATACAGTTGCAAGAGTTGCTAGATAAAGGGTTTATCAAGCTAAGTTTTTTACCTTGGGGAGCTTCAGTATTATTTGCTATGAAGAAAGATAGTACCATGAGGTTATGTATTGATTATCAGCAGCTTAATAAAGTAACCATCCAAAACAATTATCTGTTATCACGTATTGATGATTTGTTTGACCAGCTTCAAGGGGCTAAAGTATTTTCAAAAATAGATCTCAGATCAGGATATCATCAACTTAAAATTAGAAAAGAAGATGTATCAAAAATAGCCTTTTGAATCAGGTATGGCCATTA
This sequence comes from Elaeis guineensis, assembly GCF_000442705.2. Taxonomy (NCBI): domain Eukaryota; kingdom Viridiplantae; phylum Streptophyta; class Magnoliopsida; order Arecales; family Arecaceae; genus Elaeis; species Elaeis guineensis. Next base: position 67,594,071 of record NC_025993.2, on the reverse strand, counting down.
TGAATTTTTAGTAATGTCATTTGGTTTAACAAATGCCCCGACAGCTTTTATGGATTTGATGAATCAGATGTTTCAGCAGTATTTGGATATATTTATGGTTGTTTCTATTGATGATATACTGATATACTCTAAAGATGAAGCAGAGCATAAAGAATATTTAAAAATTATTTTATAGATACTTTGAGAGAAACAGTTATATGCTAAATTGAGCAAAAGTGAGTTTTAGTTGGACAAAGTAATTTTTCTTGGCCATGTGATTTTAGTAGAGGGTATATTGGTAGATCCATAAAAAATGGTGCCATTGTGAATTAGGAGCCGCCCATTAGTTCGACAGAGATGAGGAGTTTTCTGAATTTGGTAGATTACTACCGGAGGTTTGTTGAGAATTTCTCAATCATTGCATTCCTAATGACAAAGTTGCTTAGAAAGAATGTTAAGTTTGAGAGGATGGATGAATCCCAAAATAGTTTTGATGAGTTAAAGAAATGGTTGACTACAACTCCAATACTTGCTTTTCCTTCTAGTAAGAGAGATTATGTGATATACAGTGTGCTTCTCACAAAAGTTTGGGTTGTGTGTTAATACAACATGGGAAGGTAATCCCTTATGCTTCCTGACAGCTTAGACCACATGAATTGAATTAACCTCCTCATGATTTAGAACTTGCTGCAGTTGTATTTGCCCTTAAGATTTGGAGACATTATTTATATGGGGAGAGATGTCAGATATTCATAGATCATAAAAATTTGAAGTATGTATTAACCCAGAAGAAACTGAATCTTAGACAATGAAGGTGGATTGAGCTTATCAAGGATTATGACTGCACCATTGATTATCATCCCAGAAAAGCTAATGTGGTAGCAGATGTATTGAGCCAAAAGTCCACAACCACTTTGTCTCATATTAAGATTGTGTATTTATCATTGATAGTAGAGTTGAGGGCACTAAATGCTGAATTATCAATAGAAAATTCTAGAGCTCTGTTAGCTAATTTTCGAGTCAGGTCTACATTGGTGGATGAGATATGTAAAGCTCAAACTCAAGATCTGCAATTAATGAAAATTATGGATGTTGTTCAGAATAGATCTTGAGCAAATTTTATAATCGAGAAAGATAGTATTTTGATGCATGGGAATTGTGTGTGTTCTAGAAGCAGAGGATCTTAGAAAGCAGATAATGAAAGAAGCTCATTATTCAGCTTATAGTATGCATCTAGGAAGCACCAAACTATACCGAGCTATTAAACAAAGCTATTGGTAGAATGGCATGAAGAGAGAAAGAGCTGAATTTGTATTTAGATGTTGGTGTGCTAGTAGATAAAGGCAGAACATCAAGGCCCAACCAGAAAGTTACAACCACTTCCTATTCCTAAGTGGAAGTGGGAGTACATCACTATGGATTTTATCTCAAGTCTTTTAAAAACAAAGAAGGGTAATGATGCAGTATGGGTGATTGTTGATAGACTAACCAAGTCAGTCCATTTTCTTCCTATTAAAATGACTTTTTCACAAGATAAGTTGGTAAAGCTATATGTAGATGAGATTATTAGCAGATATAGGGTTCCTATTTTCATTGTATCTGATAAAGATCCTAGATTCACATCATAATTTTAGCCAAGTTTGCAAAAGGCTTTGGATACTAAATTAAATTTTAGTACTGCTTTTCATCCATAAACTGATGGACAGTCAGAGAGGACTACTCAAACTTTAGAAGATATGCTATGGACATGTGTCATAGAGTTCACACACAGCTAAGATGAATATTTATCATTAATGGAATTTGCCTACAACAATAGTTATCACTCCAGCATAGGTATGGCGCCATATGAGGCTTTATACGGTAGAAAATGTGGGATTCCAGTACGTTGGGATAAAGAAGGAGAAAGAAAACTCTTAGGTTCAGAGATAGTGCAGATTACAGCTGATCAGATCAGATTAATCAGAAAAAGATTAAAGACAGCACAAGACTGACAGAAAAGCTATGCAGACCCAAAATACAGAGATGTAGTTTTCAATGTGGGTGATAAGGTATTTCTTAAAATTTCTCCTTGAAAAGGTATATTATAGTTTAAAAAACAAGAAATGTTGAGTCCAAGATATATCAGACCATATGAAATAATAGAGCGTATCGGACCAGTGGCATATCGATTGGCACTACCATCAGAACTTTCTCAAATTCACAATGTGTTTCATATTTTCATGCTATGGAAGTACATTTCAGATCCATCATATATTTTGCAGTCCAGAATAGTTGAATTGAAAGAAGATTTAACTGATCCAAAAGAACCAGTGTAGAGAAAAGAAACAGTTGCATCCGTGAATCATACCATTAGTTAAAGTTTATGACAGAATCATAATACAGAAGAAGCCACATGGAAGAGAGAAGATGAAATGAAAGATAAGTATCCACATCTGTTTCAGATTAAAGATAATAGAATTTTGGGATGAAATTCTTTTTAAGGAGGGGAAAAATGTAACACCGTGAATCAAGAATGTAGTGAACTAAAGCATTAGCATTTAGCTTTCATGTATATCTAAACGGTATAGCATTTTACTCATGTTATATTTGAGCATTTGAAACTTAATTAATTAGTATTAGTGAAGTATAAATTTGTTTGATATTTGAGGCAGAGATTGATTAAGAGATTTAAGTGATAATAATGACATTGAAGTTGAAATTGGATGACTAATTAAAATAGAATGAGCTGATATTTTGAAAGACATCTAGGTATATATATTTTTTGTGGCAAAGTGTGTCGAGCCGACTTGAAATCTAGGCAAGCCGACTAGACTGCAGGATGACAGCAAAAATAAAGTGGGTCCCAAATATTCTGTGTTTTGATTTAAAAGGGTTCTTAATGGGGTTAACTCAGTAGCTTCAAAACTTAAACAAATGGGCTGAAATTTCTTTTAGCAGCACCTCAGCAAGTACATTAATTGCATGCTTTCAATGGGGGTAACATGTGGCTAGCTGCTCTATTATTTTAATTCAGTCCTAAGCCTTGACTATTAGTTCTTTTCTACTTCTGATTTAATTCCTCAGTTAAAACATGTAGAATAGAGAGAGAGGGGACTGTAGAAGACCATTTTCTCAACTAGAAATTCAGAAGAATTCAATAAGAAAAGGGTGATTTCAAATTAAAAAGAAGAAGATTGCTAAAATTGCTGATTTTAAAAAAGGAAGAAACTTGTGTTGAGTTCAGCAGAGTTTTAATCAATTAAGGTAAGGATTTTAATCTCTAAATTAGATCTAAATTGAATCTTAAATAATTACCATCAGATGTGATATTCTGATAAATCAAATTATAGATTTAAACTTGAATTGAGGAGAATTTTTTTGCTGTAATTTTTTGAAACCAGAAAATGGTCTAGAATCTTTTAGCAAATAAGTTGAAATTTGTGTCGAATGAACTTAGGATAAATTATAAGAATGAAATACAATTAAATTGCTAAAATTTTGAGTTTATATTGAGGTTTAGCTAATCCTAAAATAAAGAAAAATAAAATTAACAAAAGCAAAAGTTAGAAGGGCTAAAGAATAGGCAGAACAAGCCAAGAATGCATTCTTATGTTTGTGCATCATGTAAGTATTAGATGTATGTTCTAGAAGCCAATATGGCTGACATATTATAATAAGTCTAGAACATAATTTTATACTTAATATATTAATTTAATCAATAAAAGGACAAGTTTAATTTTCATTCAAGAGTAATGTGTCTTTGAATCGTCTATGGAATTAATACTAATTCGATGTATATTCTTAATATGTTGAGAATTAGAGGTATATATAATTATTTTTTAAATACTTTCAATCATAGTATCATTATGAGGATGATGATCGATTTGGATAGACCAATGCACAGATCATTTCCTTCAGGATAGATGAGTTTCTGATCTATAGTGTAGAAAAATAGAGCGATGAGTATGGATAGTTGTTAGAGAACAATTAGTACTGATCATATGAGAGATCACTTAAATTTCTAATCAATCATCAATAATCATCTCGATATTGTAGTTGTGTGAATAATTTTTTGATCTGTGATGGTATGACTGCTCATAGTGAGATCGCTGGAGTTTGACTGATATATAAACATGACCTCATTGCGATCTTGTAGTAAATATTGGCGATAATTGATCCACTGTAAGAGTAGGATGTGTATCTAGATAGAATCTATCGATTTTAATAGAGAGGAGTAGTCCTATGAGATTTGAGAGCCTAAATCTGAGAGTTTGTGGCCACAGCAATGTGATTGATGAAAAAAAATTCTATGAGAATCACAATTAGACTTGAGCTAATCGAATTTATTATATGATTGATGATGAAGTTTGATAATTTATCCATGATCTGCCATCTAATCAGAACTCATGATAGAGGGACTGAATCACATGTGAACTACATCTTAAGATTTTTTTTTAATTCTACTGAGTTTTCATTATATACTGCTAGGTATCACTGATGGATTATGAGAGCTCACTAAGATTGCTCAGAATCGACAATCCTTGATAAGCTAGAGTAAAATCATTTTGACCCATTGAAAAGAGTTTCAATGATACTATAATAGAGATCATTGTATATCTCACTGCTATGTAGAATTGAACCTATGGGATCACATAACAAAGGGATTAGATCTGAAATAAGCAATTGGGCTTATGAAGTCTTAATTAGATTTAGAAAAATCCTATTGGGTTCAGGATAACCTTACTAGTGTATGGTTGAACTTAATTTTCTCTTTGCACTTGAATTTTTTATTTGATAAGATTAATTTGAGTTAATTATCTACTAATAACCTTAGTGAATTAGATTCATTGGGCTCCAATTATTGGGTGCTTAAGATTTTAGATCATATAAATTAAAGGTTTAAATCTTTAATTAATTTTCTTGATTGTTTGCATAGGATGCCACTTGATTTGATCAAGTTAGGTGTGCCCACCTTAAAGAGGGCATGTGAGACCAGCATGGGGTGTCTCCTAAGCCCCATGTGGTATATGAAAAAGTGGATAAAAAGGCTCCAATAGTTGGCACCTAATAGATCTCCTAAAGGAGGTCAAATATCTAAGGCAACAAAGATTCCTAATGCAAATAGGACTTGTATTAAAGGCTATTTAATTTTGAATAGGATTCAAATATTTTGCCTATTTAGGAGCCTTCTCTAAGGCTCTTATGATTAGAATTTCAGTAGCTCTCATGCCTCCTAAGAGTCCCTACGTCTCTCCCTCTCTTCTCCCTTCTAGTTCCAATGCCCAAAGGTTGGGCATCCTCCATCTCCACGCCCAAGAAGAGCTTGGGCATCTCCTTTTCTTTACTAATTTTTAGACCTTGGTTGCTTCATAATTAAGAAAAGAAGAGTAAGAGAAGAAGAGAAGAAAAAGATCAAGAAAAGGATCAAAGAGTGGATCGCGATCCAGACTTCATTCATATTCACAAGGTGATTATTCTTAGAGAAGAAAGATCAACACCAAGAGGGCTATTTCAGGCTGATCCGGAGTGGATACCCATAGAGATCAGATATTTACATAGCTAAGAAAAAATTTACTCTCTTCCAGATTCAAATTTGAAGAAAGAAATTATAAAACAGGTATATAATGCGATCATATATTTAATTTCAGTATGAAATTCAACATGCGTTCAATTTCAGCATATAAAGTAGATCCATGTGTTCTATATTTTATGCATGTATAATTTAGATTAAAAAATATTTTAATCTTCTATTCTACTATGTTATTTAGAAAAAAAATTTTAAAATACACATGCATGCTCCAACATGAAATTTCAATAGTGGTATCAGAGCCATGGATTTCATATATATAAAATTGACATACATATTTTTGAAAAAAATTTTAAAATTTAATTTTTCTTGGTACATGAGATGTATAGATGATTACTTTGAATCTAAAATTTATTTTAAATTTAATTTTTAGTTTATATATTCGATATGTGAAGGTAGTATGGATCTGAAATTTATTTTAGATCAATTTCTAGTTCATATATATGTGATATATAGATGCATGTATAAATCTAAAAATTAATTTGATCTGATTTATGATTCATATATGAGATATATGATTGTATATTTAGATCTAAAAATTAGTTTCAATATGATTCATAATTTATATATGAGATATATAATATTATGTTATGATCTAAATTTTTATTTAGATCTGAATTTTATATGCATATATGAGATATATGCTTGTATATTAAATTTAAAAATTAGTTTTATAATTTAAAACTTATCTTTCATGCAAAAAATTTGAATTTAAAATTTAATTTTAGAATCTAAAATTTATGTTTGTGCATGAGAATTTTAGTCATGAAAAATTCAAAAATTAGGTCATGAATTAGATAGCATCTAGAATTTTTGATTTGAACAAAATAGATCTAATTCGATCAAATAATTAATCAAACTAAGTCAAGTGTTGATTAGAATTAAGTCAATTAAGTTTAAGATCATGCAATTATTATTGATCAAATCGATTAAATATCATATGTAGAATCGATTAATTTAAGGACCTAATTCGGCTCGATAGCATGAGCCTGATTCGCTTAAGCTAACCTACTTGGACCAATTAATCTATTACTGTCTAAGGCAAGTAATTAAGAGGTAGTTATTTAATTGGTTTCATTTGCTGATCTGATTAATTTATTGATGTCTAAGAAAAGCAACAGTGGGACCCCCACCGATCTCCACCTACCTGATCAATTTGGAAGATTAAGTCTTGAATAAGGTTACTTGATAGTTTGGTTTAGCTCATGCCAATTAAATCGATCATATGATGACTGATTAGATGAGATCTAAACTTAAATCTCTCCATAAATATTAAGTCCATAGATCTTTCACTATTGTAGATGTACAAGTGTGGTATTGATGTTCATTGTTCTCGACTGGTCACAGTGGTTCAGTTGCATCAAGAACATGCAACCACTCTATTAGCAAAGAGTTGCTCCAGGATAAGGATGGGGTTGGATCCAATAACTGTTAGGTGAGGGTTCTAATGATAGCTTTGTACCTACTTGTGAATGGTGGGTCAAATTTAACTAAGGAGTATAGTCAATAACTGTTAGGTGAGCCTATATAACTTAGAAACTAATTGACTGTAACATACTTAGAGAAGCATCTGGATAAAGATTGTCCATGCATTGGTGTGCATGTTACCAATAACTGTTAGAGGAGGTGCATGATATCGATGGGACTGCAGCACCCACTAAAAATCCAATTGTCGTATTAGGATTTTCATTTTTCACTCAGAAAGTGGAGGGATCCAAAAGATTAGTAGGAGTCATTATTTGCTTCTTAAAATTTCTAGAGTAAATATAAATTTAAAGTATAAAATGTCTAACTTAAATCTCTACTCTCGCAGTTGAACACTGTCAGCTTCAAACCCTTTAGCCCGCATCCTTGAGTCCAATTATTTGACCAGAACGAAGTATAAAGGCTGGCTTAGAAACCTCAAAATTATTCTGACTTCTAAAAAATTAGGCCATGTACTTGATAAAAAATCTCTAGTGTTACCAAACTGTCCTACTACTAAGTAAAGAACAGCATATGAAAAATGGATAGATGAAGACAGTTGAATTAAGTGCTATGTGCTGGCTTCAATATCAAAGGAGTTGCAGAGCCAGCGTAAGCATATGCCCACTGCTAGGGCTATGATCACTCATCTACAAGAGTTGTATGGTAAGTAAAGCTGCATAGCGTGCTTCAAAGTGTCCAAAAGACTCTTCAATCTGAAGATGCACGAAGGGCAATCAGTCCATAAGCACTGTATGATAGTGATCAAGGACATTGAGGAGCTTGAAAAGCTCAGATTTGATATGCAAAAGAAATTGCAGATGGATTTGATCCTTCAATCTCTTACAAGTTTATATAGTCAATTTATTATAAATTTTTATATGAACAAACTTGATTGTACCATACCTGAACTGGTCAACATGTTGGTCACTACTGAGGAAACCTTGAAAAGTTCAAAGAGCACTATTCTTCCTATGGAGCAAACTTCTTCGTCTAAAAGAAAGTCTAGTTGGAAGAAGAAGAGTAAATCCACAAAGAAGTAGAAGAAAGAGAGCAAGCCAAAGAAGGACGTTCCGAAGAAGGCTGAAGCAAAGAGAAAGTATTTTCACTATGATGCTGAAGGCCATTGGAGGAGGAACTATCTACTCTACCTGAAAAGCCTGAAAACCAAAAAGAGTGACAAATCTTTGAAGGTATGCTCATAATTAAATCTAACCTTACGATTTTTTTACTTCTAGTTGGGTATTGGACTCTGATTCGAATGCTCATATATGTACTTCAATACAGGATCTAATAAAAAGTAGGAGGCTGAAAAAAATGATATGATCCTTCGGGTCGATAATAGAGCAAAAGTTGATGTAAAAACTGTTGGCACTTGTCCTCTTCAATTATTGTCAGAATTTATATTAGATTTGAAAGATTGTTATTTTATTCTTGTAGCTAGTCAGAATTTGATTTTTGTATCTGTGCTAGCATAGGATGATTATGATTTTAATTTTGAAAAAAAAATTTATTTTATTTATTTATAAAATAAATTGATTGCACATGGTCTTTTAATTAATAATCTTTATCACTTGCATATTGATGCAAATATGAATTTGAACAAGCTAGTAGTGAGTGCCATAAGTCAAAAAAGACCCAAAGATAAAATTAATAAAAGTACTTATGGCATCATAGACTAGGCCATATTAGAGAGGACAAGATAAACAAACTGAAAAAGAATGAGATCTTTGGCTCTTTTGATTCAGAGTCATATGCAACTTATAAATCTTGTCTTTGAGAAAAAATAACTAAGTTACCCTTTATAGGATATGGAAAAAAGATCACCGAGCTACTTGCCCTGGTACACATCGATGTATGTGGGCTATTTGATGTGCAGGCCAATGATGGTTATAGCTACTTCATCACCTTTAGCGATGATCTGTCATGGTATAGATATGTGTATCTAATGAAACATAAGTCTGAAGTCTTTGAAAAGTTCAAAAAATTCAGAAACAAAGTAGAAAAACAAACAAACAAACCCATTAAGGTTCTTCGATCTGATCGAGGAGGTGAATATCTTAGTCGAAAATTTTTATGATATCTTAAAGACAACGGTATAGTCTCTCAATGGACTCTTTTTGGAATATCTCAGCTCAATGGAGTATCTGAAAGGAAAAATAAGATCCTATTAGATATGGTCAGGTCCATGATGAGCTTCACTGATTTATCCTTATATCTTTGGGGACATGCCTTATTAATTATAGTTCACCTATTAAATAGGGTTCCATCAAAATCCATTCCTACCACACCATATGAGATATGGCACGGTAAGAAACTGAGTCTAGGTTATCTTAAGATTTGGGAATGTCAGGCCTATGTCAAAAGATAGATGGCTAATAAATTAGAAGATAGATCTGTAATAGATCATTTTATAGGGTATCCAAAAGAATCAATGGGATACTACTTCTACTTTCCATAAGATCACAATATAATTGTGAGTCAGAATGTCATATTCTTAGAAAAATAGTTTATCCAAAATGGTAATAGTGAGAGATTAGTTGAGCTTGAAAAGAAGGTCTTTGAAGAATAAATAGCTATGGATCCTCAGGAACTCATTATTCATGAGCTAGTAGTTATTGTTCCTCCACCACCTCGTAGACCTAGCAAGATCTTCCGACCTCTAGAAAGGTACATAGATATGCTTATGGAGGAAGTAAAAGAAATGTTTCTTATGGAAGATAAGAGTCATGGTGATGATCCTAATACCTTTGATGAGGTGATCTCTGACATCGATTTTGAAAAATATTAGATGCAATGAAGTCAGAGATTGACTCTATGCACTCGAACTAAGTATGAACCTTAGTGAATCTACCTGAGAGTATAGTATCCTTTGGGTGTAAATGGATTTATAAAAAAGAAAATAGGTGCCGATGGTAAGGTAGAAGCCTATAAAGCTAGGCTCATGGCAAAAGATTATAGTCAGTGCGAAGGCATTAACTATCAATAAATCATCTCGTCCGTAGCCATGCTGAAATCTATCTGCACTCTACTTACTGTTGCAGCTTACTATGATTATAAAATTTGATAGATGGATGTGAAAACTACTTTTCTGAATAGATATCTTGAGGAAGATATCTACATGGAGCAGCCTTTGGGTTTCACATCAGGTGGTGATAATCACTGAGTCTACAAGCAACAAAAGTTCATATATGGATTAAAGCAAGCTTCTCGAAGTTGGAATCTTCATTTTGATGAAGCGATCAAATCATTTGATTTCATCAAGAGCAAAGAGAAACCTTGTGTATACAAGAGGATCAGTGGGAGTGCAATAATATTTCTCATATTGTATATGGATGATATTCTCCTTATTAGGAATGATATTCTCATGCTGACCTCGATCAAAAGATGGTTGTCTAAGGAATTCTTCATGAAAGACCTAAGGGAAGCATCTTATATTCTTTGAATAATAGTCTATAGGGATAGATCTAAAAGGATGCTAGGCCTGTCACAAAAGCTGGATATAGAGAAGTGCTGAAGAGGTTCAGCATAAAAAATTCTAAAAGAAGATTTTTACATTTTAGGCAAGGTATTCATCTTTTCAAGATGATATGTCCGATCATATCTGAGAAAGTTCAACACATAAGTAGGATTCCTTATGCCTCGACCATAAGGAACCTCATGTATGCCATGTTGTGTACTCGATTTGATATTATCTTTACTATGAGTGTCACAAGCAGGTATCAGTCAAATCCAAATGAGGAGCATTGGATAGTTATGAAAAATATCCTTAAGTACTTGAGAAGAACTAAAGATTTATTCTTGATCTTTGGAGGAAGTTCTGAGTCACGAATCGAAGGGTATACTAATTCAGATATGTGTTCGCATGCAATGGTGGTGCAGTCAACTGGAAGAGTTTCAAGCAACCCATCATAGCGGATTTGATCACAAAAGCTTAATATGTCGCTGCTTTGAATCTTGCAAAGGAAGGCTTCGGGTTCAAGAAGTTCATCGTGAAGCTTGGGATAATGACATCAGATGCCATAACACTTTATTATGACAATAATGAAGCCATAACACTTGTTAAGAAGCTGAAATCTCATCAGAAATTAAAGTATATCGAGTAGCGATTTCATATCATACGCGACTACCTAGAAAAGAAATATGTCGCATTACGAAAAGTAGACTCTGCGGATAATGTGGTAGACCTGCTAACAAAGCAATTGAGCTAGCCCAAGATGAAAGTCTACTTTGAGAAGATGGGACTTAGATTAGTGACCAATTGACTTTAGTCCAAGTAGAAGATTGTTAGATGTATGTCCTAGAAGTCAATATAGCTGACACATTATAATAAGTCTAGGATATAATTTTGTACTTAATACATTGATTTAATCAATAAAAGGACAAGTTTAATTTTCATTCAAGAGTGATGTATCCTTCAATCATCTATAGAATTAATACTTCGATACATATTCTCAAGGTATTGAGAATTAGAGACATGTATAATTAATTTCTAAATACTCTCGCTCGTAGTATCATCCTGAGAATGGTGATCGATCTGGATAGACCGACGTACATATCGCTTCCTTCGAGATGGATGAGTCTCTTGTCTACAATGTAGAGACACTGAGCGACGAGTGCGGATAATTGTTAGAGAACAACTAGTACTGAGCATGACCACACAAGAAATCACTTAGATTTTTAATCAATCATCAGTGATCGTCTCGATGCTGTAGTTATGTGAATAGTTTTTTGACCTGTGATGGTCCGACTGCTCGTAATGAAGTTATTGGAGTTTGACTGACACATAAATACAGCCTCATTGAGATCTTATAGTAGATGTTGATGACAGTTAATCTACTGTAAGAGTAAGATATGCATCTAGATGGATTTTATGGATCTTGATAGAGAGTAGGCCTATGGGATTTGAGAGACTAAGTTTGAGAGTCTGTGGCCATAGTAGTGTAATTGATATAAAAGAATTTTCATGAGGATCACAATTGAACTTGAGCTAATCGAATTTATCACAAGATTGATGATGAGGTTTGACGATTTATCCATGATCTGCCATCTAGTCAGGGCTCACAATAGAGGAATTGAATCACATGTGAACTACACCTTGAGATTTTTTTCGATTCTACTGAGTTGCCACTACATATTGCTAGGTGTCACTGATAGATTATGAGAGCTCACTAGGGTTGCTCAGGATCGACAATCCATGATGAGTTAGAGTGGAATCATTTCGATCTACTGAAAAAAATTTCAAAGATACTATGATAGAGATCATTGTATATCTTACAATCAGATAGAATTGAACCTATAGATCACACAACAAAGAGATTAGACTTTGAATAAGCAATTGAATTTACGAAGTCTCAATTGAGTTTAAAGAAACTTTATTGGATTCAAGATAACCTTATTAGCACATAGTTGAACTCAATTTTTTCTTTGCACTTGAATTCTTATTTGATAAGATTAATTTAAGTTAATTATCTACTAATAACCTTGGTGAATTAGATTCATTGGACTCCAATTATTGGGTACCTAGGATTTTGGATCATATAAATTAAGGGTTCAAACTTTTAATTAATTTTCTTGATTGTTTGCATGGGGTGCCACTTGATTTGATCAAGTTGGCTGTGCCCATCTTAAAGAGGACATGTGAAACTAGAATGGGGCATCCCCTAGGCCCCATGTGGCATGTGAAAAAGTGGATGCAAAGGCTCCAATAGTTGGCACCTAATAGATCTCCTAAAGGGGGTCAAATATCTAAGACAACAAAAATTTCTAATTTATATTAAGGGGCTATTTGATTTTGAATAGGATTCAAACCTTTTGCCTATTTAAAGGGGCCCTCTCTAAGGCTCCTATGATTACAATTCTAGCAGCTCCCATGCCTCCCAAGAGTCCCTATACCTCTCCCTCTCTTCTCCCTTCTAGTTCCAATGCCCAAAGGTTGGGCGTCATCCATCTCCACACCCAAGAGGAGCTTGGACGTCCGCTTTTCTTTGCTAATTTTTAAATCTTGGTTGCTTCATAATCAAGGGAAGAAGAATAAGAGAAGAAGAGAAGAAAAAGATCAAGAAAAGGATCAAAGAGTTGATCGCGATCCAGGCTTCATCAGATTCGCAGGGTGATTGTTCTTGGAGAAAAAAGATCAACATCAAGAGGACTGTTCCAGGCTGATCCTGAGCGGATACTTATAGAGGTCGGGTACTTACATGGCTAAGAAAGAACATACTCTCTTTCAGATCTAGATTTGAATAAAAAAATTGTGAAACAGATATGTGATACGATCACATATTTAATTTCAGCATAAAATTTAGCATGTGTTCAATTTTAGCATATGAAGTAGATCCATATGTTCTATATTTTATACATATATAATTTAGATTAAAAGATATTTTAATCTTCTATTCCACTGTGTTGTTTAGAAAAAAAAAAATTTAAAACACACATGCATGCCCCGATATGAAATTCCAACCGTAAGCATAACATTTGTCAGTGTGTACCAAATTTTATAGGAGGGGCAGAAGACTCAAGGACTATTTTGGGAGAGTCAAACACAAAAGAGGTGGAATAGCTAGCAAAAGGTGAGTGATTTTTCATCTAACTTTGATACTTTTTCACTGTATTTTGCTATGAAAGGATCTACTTTAAAAGAAAGTTGGATATCTATTATTCTACAGCTCATGTATGTGTATGCAAGCAAAGAAATAGGGAATGATTTTCTGTTGACAGATTATTCTAGAATATGTATATAAATATGTAACCAGTTTGGATAGCATAGTATTTTTTGACTTGAAAATATTTTAAATTAGCTTGTCAGTTTTTGAAAATTTATTGAGCATATTTTTCAATAGGCTATCCATAGGAGTGATCAACCTATAGGGTGTGCTATAGCATCAGCTTGAGAGACAGCAAAAAACAGCCAGCACCTCCTTAACGAAACATCATGCCCAGTGGGGCTCAGTAGTATTAGATGCTCCATATCGATTATCCATGATAGGGGTGTGCTGTGGTGTAATCGGTGGTAGGCAGCAGATTTTTTTGGTTTAAAATTATCTTTTACATGGTTTATTCCTATTTAGCAAATAACATGTTTTGGAAATGTATCAATAGTATATGGTATGTTATGTTATTATGAGTATCACAACTAAATTTTTCTGTTGCTCCATTATTAGATGGTTTATCCACTCATTAAGACTTAGGTCTCATTCCCTCTCACATCTTTTTTGCAGATTTGGAGGATTATAACTAGGCACAGAAGTAAGATATTAACATCTTCATCAGCATACATCTTAGCGAGCTTGGTCATGTCAGTAAAGTGAGGAGTATTTTGGTCATATCAGTTGGAGAGAGATGCATTTTGGTTATATCTGCTATTGAGGAGAGCATTTTAGAGGATATGTTGTATATTTTGGATTTATTCAAATCAGAAAGATATAGATGTATTATATTTTGAAGCCATATGTATTGTTAGGTATAAAGTGCCCCCCCGGCCGAAGTCTGCAGAGGATTGATCCTTCGGGGCTCCTCCGGCTCCCGACCTTGTACGTGACGCCTCTCCGAACTCCCTCGGCCGTCCGGACTTCTTCGACGATGGGCCTCAGTGTTCACCCATCGGGCCGCCCTAAAGGCCCTCTGAGCCTCGCTGTTAGCCATCCTTCTACAGCAATCGACTACCCCCGAACTTCTTTCGGGCTTCGTCAGCATCTGAGCTTCTCCGACAATGAGATTTCTACAGTAACCAGGCTCCTTCCACATTTCTAAGGTGGTCGACCGCCTTCAGGATTCCAGCCGAGCTCCTGCGATAGCCGAACTTCTACCGCGAGCAGCCTACTCTGAACTTTCACTACGAGTGGTCTGCCCCAAACTCCTGCTGCGAGCAGTCTACTCCGAACCCTTACAGTGGACGGCCTACCTCGGATCCCTACTATAAGCAAATCCCATCCGAGCCTCTGCTGTAAACATATTCCTTCCGAACTTTCATTACAGGTAGACTTCAGCTGAGCTTCTTCGTAATCGGGTCTCGCGACAATCGATCTTCGACCGAACTTCTGCAATAAGCTGTCTCCTTTCAGCCTTCTACAAGAACCAAACTTCGACCGAACTTCCATAGCGGTTGGACATTGGATGAGCTTCTACGATGATCGGGCTCCAGCAGCTGGATTCCTACAACGACCGATCACCTCCGATGTCTGCCAAACCTCCCCAACGCCATCCGAAGTCCATCACCCGCCGACCCTCCATCAGATCCTTCATAAAACCGAACTTCCCCAATGGATCATCTTCAGGCAAGTTTCCACATCGGGCGAATCACAGACAGACTTCTCTAGCAATCGGATTCCTACTGGGCTTCACCAATAGAAAGTCTCTATCCGAGCTTCTACAGCAGGTGACTCCCACCTGTAGTATCAGTGCCTAAGCTACCCGATAATAGTAGCCTTGTCAGCAACTTCGGGGACATCCGAGCTTCTCCCAGACCAACGATAAAGAGCCACTCCGCTCCATCAGATGTCCCAGCCGAGCTCCAGCCGACGAATCCGAGCTCTCTGACAAGTCACGACAAGAGCCACCCTCCTGCTCCACTCCCTACAACAGATTCCATGCAGCTCCACTACTCTCTGGCAAGTCCCGACAACAGATACTGCTCCACTCTCCGCAACAAGCTCCACGTGGCCCTGAACGACCCCTGACGTCACTACTCTCTGTAACAAACTCCATGCGGCTCTGAGCAGTCCACTACTAGACAGTTACAGACGTCGCTGTCGGTCAGTTACATCCTCCGTCTATAAATAAGGAACCCCCAGACACGTTCTTCTCTAAGCTAGTAAATCTATCTCGAAACTCTGCCAAAATTTTCGCTCGAGCATTCTGTTGGTGCAAAAATCTGCCGCGCCAGAGAAACTGGAGTCGAGGGAGTTGCGATCGCCATCAGGACCTGCAAAAGAAGTCTAAACCGGAGGTGGGGTTGCTCCGGTAAGAGCCTCCGACGCTCAAGTCAGTTCTCTGCCTCAACAAGAATGGAGTGCTCGAATGGAAATTTTAGCAGAGTTTTGGGATAGGAATTAGAGCTTAGAGAATAATGTATCTGGGGTCCCCCTTTTATAGGCGGAGGGAGCAACAGACTGATAGCGATGTCTGTAACCGTCTGGCAGTGGACTGCCCAGAGTCAGGAGGAGTTTATTGCGAAGAGTAGTGGAGTGGAATCGTGGCTACCACCGGGACATGCCACATAGAGTCTGTCGTGGGGAGTGGAGCAGCGTCCGTTGTCGCGACTTGCCAGAGGAAGGAAGAATCGCACGGTATCCATCACAGGAAGTGGAGCAGGATTGTGGGCATCATTGGGGTCTGCCAGGGAGTAATGGAGCCATGCAGAATCCGTCGTAGGAAGTGGAGCAGAGTCGTGGCCGTTACTGCGGCCCGCCAGGGAGTGATGGGGCCGTGCAAAATCCATCGTAGGAAGTGGAGCAGGATCATGGCCATTGCTGCGGTGCGCCAGGGAGTGCAGGCCTGTCGGTTGAAGTTCGGCCGGAGTGTCCGACGGAGAGAGGTGGTTAGCTACCCGTATGAGAGGAGCCCGGAGTTCGGCTCCCGTAGGAGTCCGGACGAAGTCTTCCTTCAGCTGAAGTCGGAGATGAGGTCCGGCTCCCGTGAGAGTCCAGACGGAGTCTTCCCGCAGCCGGAGTTGGAGACGAGGCCCAGCTCCCGTAGGAGTCCGGGCAGAGTCTTCCTGCAATTAAAGTCAGGGGCGAAGTCCGGCTCCCGTAGGAGTCCGGACAAAACTTACCAGCAGTTAAAGTCGGGGATGGAGCCCAGATCTCATAAGAGTCCGGGCGGGGTCTATGTGCAATTGGAGTCATGGGCGGAGTCCGGCTCCCGTAGGAGTCCGGGCGAAGTCTGGCTCCCGTAGGAGTCCGGGCGAGGTCTGCCTGCAGCCAGAGTCGGGGACGAGGCCCGGCTCCCGTAGGAGTCCGGGCGGAGTCTTCCTGTAATTAAGGTCAGGGGCGAAGTCCGACTCCCATAGGAGTCCGGACAAAACTTACCAGCTGTTGAAGTTGGGGACGGAGCCCGGCTCCCGTAGGAGTCCGGGCGGAGTCTACTTGCAGTTGGAGTCGTGGGCGGAGTCCGGCTCCCGTAGGAGTCCGGGCGAGGTCTTCCTGCAATTAAAGTCAGGGGGGAAGTCCGACTCCCGTAGGAGTCCGGACGAAACTTACCAGCAGTTGAAGTTGGGGACGGAGCCCGACTCCCGTAGGAGTCCGGGCGGAGTCTACTTGCAGTTGGAGTCGTGGGCAGAGTCCGGCTCCCATAGGAGTTTGGGCGGAGTCCGGCTCCCGTAGGAGTCCGGGCGAGGTCTGCCTGCAGCCGGAGTCGGGGATGAGGCCCGGCTCCCGTAGGAGTCCGGGCGGAGTCTTCCTGCAATTAAAGTCAGGGGCGAAGTCCAGCTCCCGTAGGAGTCCGGACGAAACTTACCAGCAATTGAAGTTGGGGACGGAGCCCGGCTCCCGTAGGAGTCCGGGCGGAGTCTACTTGCAGTTGGAGTCGTGGGCGGAGTCCGACTCCCGTAGGAGTCTGGGCGGAGTCTGGCTCCCGTAGGAGTCCGGGCGAGGTCTGCCTGTAGCCGGAGTCGGGGACGAGGCCTGGCTCGCGTAGGAGTCCGGGTGGAGTCTTCCTGCAATTAAAGTCAGGGGCGAAGTCCGACTCCCATAGGAGTCCGGACGAAACTTACCAGCAGTTGAAGTTGGGGACGGAGCCCAGCTCCCGTAGGAGTCCGGGCGGAGTCTACTTGCAGTTGGAGTCATGGGCAGAGTCCGGCTCCTATAGGAGTCCGGGCGGTGCAATGGGAGTTCGCCATCAGCAGCCGAAAGCCGGAGGAGTCTTGCGAGGGTCAATCCTGTTAAGAACTTCGGCTGAGGATATTTTATACCCAACACCAGTCCCCCTACTTTCGAGTTCGAATTTCGAATGAAAAAAGTACAGAAAAATTTTTACAGCCGAAGTTATCTCCTTGAATCCTGTGCACGATCGCCCCCCAGATATTTTGGCATTAAATGCACGTGTGCTGGAGTCTTTTCGAATCAGGGCGATTCGAAGGGACCTTTCAGAATTCCCGCTGGTACACTGGCCCAAGCACGGTGCAGTAATAGCTCTGTCAGCTATCAGCCACTTTTAGCCGCCTGCTGTGGCGAGTGGGACACGTGTCGAGTGCGGATCGGCCTGGGGGGATTCGCGATCATTATGGCGCCAGATCCCAGGGTCTATTTAAACCCATCCTTCCACCTTTAGGGGCCCTATTCTGCCTGAGAATTCTATCGATGTCCGCCTTTTCTTCGAGAGCCCTGACCCTCCTTGGCGTCTTCCTTGGCCCTAGGCATCCTTCGAGTCGTCCCTGTCCTCACCCCTCTGCATCCTTCAGAGCGATCTAGGTTAGTCCCAGAACCTTCATCTTTCTTCTTGCCATTTAGGGGCCTCTTCTCTTCCATTTTCTTCTATCGCATTCCTCTGATCTGGTCTCTCGCAACCTCTCGTCCCTTGTCTCTCCTGATTTCTCCGGGTTCTTTAGGGCCTTCGTTTGAAATCGTTCGAAATATCTTCCGGCACCTCCACTTTCAGTGGTTCTGGGAGTTCTTCCACCTCAGCCCCCCAGGACCCCCACTCTGTAGATGAACCCACATCTGGGGCTGGGCTTTGCCCGATTTTTGCATCGGGTGCCATTCCCTGCTCCCTGACTCCAGATGAACTCCTACTGATAAGGGTTCAGTATGGAGTTCCTCCGGAGTACGATCTGGAGCTTCCTGGCCCCTCCGACCGGGCTAGCACTCCCCCACCCGATCGTTTCTGTCTGTATCAGGAGGCCTTCCATGCCGAACTCTGGCTTCCGCTTCCACCCTTTGTCGTCGCCCTTTTCCGCTTCTTAGATATCTCTTTAGCTTCAGTTGCTCCGAATTCCTTTAGATTTTTGATAGGGTTTCTCTCTCTTTGCCATGTAGTCGAAGTTCAGCCATCCCTTTCTTTGTTTAGGCATTTTTACACCTTCAAGCATCACCCTTCGGCGAAGGACTGGTGGTATTTCTTCCCTCAGTTTGGCAAGAAGGGGTTACTGAAAGGTGCTCCCTCTTCAATCCATAACTGGAAGGAAAAGTACCTCTTCATCCACTGCCCGACCTTGAGGCTTGGACTGCCCCCTTGGGGCTCTCTGAGGGACACTGTCCACCGGGCTCCCAGCCTAGGGAAGGACGACCTTCAGGCCGCCCGAAATCTTCTCGACTATTCCGCTCCTTCCCTTCCCAATCTTCTGAAGGAGCAATTTTTGTTCAACATCGGCTTGAGCCCCCAGGATCCCACGAGTATTCCATCTTTTCTTTTCTCTTCTTTTCTTCCATCCTTCTTCTTTCTTTTTCTTTCTCTTTCTCTTTTTTTTTTGTTTTTCTTTCTGTAATGAGGTGCACCTTAACGCTTTTGTCTCCCGATGGCAGTGTCCTGCTGAAGCGCTTCTCCTACCACAGGAGATTTCACTGAAGTCTACAATCCAGCGGCTGAAGAAGGAAGTCCTTCATTTAACAAAAAGGTCAAAGAAGACGAAAGGCGAGCTTCGCAAGTTGAGGGAGAGTCACTCTGAAGCCACCGCGGAGGTCACCCACTTTCGAAATCTCCACGTGAAGGGGATCATGGAGTACAGTCAGAGGAAGGTGAACTTTGAGAAGGAGCTTGAGGAACACAAGAAGCACGCCAGCGATCAAATTTGGGCTCAAGCTACCAAGATCAGTTCTCTCAGGGTGGAGCTGTCGGCTGCCCAGGAGAGGATTGGCCAGCTGGGGGGAAGTTCATCCAGACTTTTGACTCGGGCCGACAGCGACCGGGAGTGGTCGAAGAAGGTCTCCGACCTCCAGCAACAGCTCCAAGATGCCGAGGCGAGCTATGATGCATACCGGATCGACTGGCGCAAGCAGGTGGATGAGTACAAGGGGAGGCTCAGGATGGCGACCGACGAGGTGGCCCACCTTCGAAGGCAGCTAGCTGAGGGGGCTCAATCTGCTTCCGCTCGGGATTTCGACAAACTCCAATCCCTGAGGAGGAGCGCAGAAGAACTATCCGTCGCTCTTGGAGAGGGGAAGGCCGAGCTACAGCAATTGAAGATCCAGTTGGTATGCGAGCAGCAGGCCGTCAAGGATGCGGAGACGGAATCCGAGGTCCTGAGAAAAAGGCATCGAGAGGTGGAGAACGAAAGCCAGTGATTTCATCGAAGATACATGGAGATATTAATGAGAGAGAGGGAATTCGAAGCAGAAGTCGAATGTTTAAGGGGTTCCCTGACGAGGGTCGAAGCCGAAAGTCCGAGGTCGGAGGAGGTCGGGTCCCCTTGGGGCTCTTTTTATCCTTTGTTCCTCTAAGTGTCTTCTTTTGTCGCTCGTCTGTTTGTCGTCGCCGTTGCTGTCGTTGTTGTTTTTGTTGTTTTATTTTTGTTCCTTTAGCCTTCTGGGCTTTATAGTATATATTTCACGAATGAAATGAAAAGGAGATTTTGTGTTACCTCATCCATGTATTGTATTAAATTATCGTCCGTCGAACTTCTCTTGTCTTTTGACTTTTTGACGTCGATGTCGTTTGGAGGTGCCCAGTCGTTGCCACACTGATTTGCTTTTCTTGTCATCCATGGCCGTAGGCTCGAGCTTGGTGGTCCGAACTTCACATTACCCCGAAAGAGTCATTATTTTCTTGACCTGTGTCGAGAGCCCTCCTGAGGACCAGGGGTGTCCGGTACGAACTCCCATCTTTGTGGAGACGAGGTCTCCTATGTCTTTGGCGTAGTTTGTCTTTCATCTATTGCCGATGTAGTTCATCGCTTTCTTTTTTAATTTCCCTCCTCTTTTCGGAGTGAGGGTCCTCCCCTTGCTTTTTGCGGGGTTGTGTAGAAGTGTAGAGGTGCAGTTGAGGGGCCTTTCCCCTTCATCCGATCTTGTTGGGCAGTCGGGTTTTTGTCACCATCAGGACGAGGTTCTCCTTCTGTTCCTGACGTAGTCGATCTCAGCTCAGGTTAGGATGAAGTTCTCCTCCTGCTCCCAACGAGGCTGTGGGGGCACATAAAGGTCATTGCAAGGGCCTCTCCCCCCATCCGATCTAGAAGAATCGGGCCTTCAATTTTGCTCATGTTAGGACGAGGTTCTCCTCCTGTTCCCAACATGGCTGTGGGGGCACATTAGGGCATTATAGGGCCTCTCCCTCCATCCGATCTAAAAGAACCGAGCCTTTGACTTTGCTCATGTTAGGATGAGGTTCTCTTCCTGTTCCTAACATGGCAGTGAGGACACATTAGGGCATTGTAAGGCCTCTCCCCCCATCCGATCTAAAAGAACCGGGCCTTTGACTTTGCTCATGTTAGGACGAGGTTCTCCTCTTGTTCCTAACATGGCTGTGGGGGCACATTAGGGCATTGTAGGGCCTCTCCCCCCATCCGACCTTAAAATAATCGGACTTTCATTTTATTTATGTTAGGACGAGGTTCTCCTCCTGTTTCTAACATAGTCATGGGGGCACCTAAGGGCCGTTATATGGGCCTCTCCCCCAATCCGATCTTAAAATAATCGGACTTTCATTTTATTTACGTTAGGATGAGGTTCTCCTCCTGTTCCTAACATAGTCATGGGGGCACCTAAGGGCCATTATATGGGCCTCTCCCCCAATCCGATCTTAAAATAATCGGACTTTCATTTTATTTATGTTAGGATGAGGTTCTCCTCCTGTTCCTAACATGACCTTGTTTTAATTGTTTGAAGGGGTTATCCCCAGTCGTGACAAGCCCATGCAAAGTCAAAAAGAATTTTAATTCAAAGCAAAGTCGTTAGTAATACATTTACAGGTTTATCAAGTCCCATGGTCGTGGAAGGTCTGCTCCTCCTTGAGGTCCTCCGGTGACGGAGTTGATGGTCCCGATTGGAGGCTGATCTCCGGGCTGCTCTTCCCTCCTCGGTGGTTCAGGTGGCCGTAGGGCCCTTGGCCGATCCTCTCTACCGTCAGGCCGGCGTCGAATGAACCTATCGAGTCAACCTAGCCGGATGAGCTCCTCGATCTCGTCTCGGAGCTGGATGCATTCCTCCGTGTCGTGGCCGTGGTCGCGATGGTAGAGGCAGAACTTGTTAGGATTGCGCTTTCCAGGGTGTGTGCGCATCCTCTCTGGCCTAGGGAGCTGCTCTCTGACCTCCATCAGTACCAGGGTTGTCGATGCGTTGAGGGGGGCATAGTTGCGGAACCTTCCTGGGGGAGAGCCCCGTCGAGCTCGACGTTTCGGGCTTCCCTGCCTGCACGCTCGTGGAGGAGTCGGGCGCGCTTATGCCCGGGAGGAGTTCGAGAACGGGGCCGAGCTTTTCTCGCCCCTTTTTCGACTGCGGACTTACTCGAGTCTCCCGCCTGCCTCTCTCTCGCGGTCTCCTCATCCTTCATCTTGAAGGCTTCTTCCGCTCGGGCATACCCTTCGGCCCAAGCCAACAGGTCAGCAAAATCTTTGGGGTACTTCTTCTCTAGGGAGAACAAAAGGTCGTTCTTTTGAAGGCCGCCCTTCAGAGCGGCCATTGCTACCGACTGGTTCAAGTTCCGAACCTCCAGTGCGGTGATATTGAAATGGTTGATGTAGGCCCGAATGGATTCCCCCTCTCTCTGCTTGATGTTGATGAAGGACGCTGAACCCTTCCGGAGGTGCCGGCTGCTGACAAAATGAGCCACAAATTGGTGGCTCATCTGATCAAAGGAAAAGATGGTACTCGGCTTCAGCATCGAGTACCAGTTTCTCGCCGCTTCCTTCAAAGTGGATGGGAAGGCTCGGCATAGAATGGCGTCGGGCGCGCCATGAAGCAGCATCATCGTTGGATTCATCTTTTCGGGAAAGAATGGGCGGCTGGCCCAAGTGGCCCATCCCACCATCGGATTTTGAAGTTCTGGCGATGCTCTTTCCGATCGCACTGATGCCTGCAGCTGCTGTTGCTGTTGCATGGCCTGCACGGCTTCAGTGAGGCCTCTGACCTGCTGCACCAACAGGTCGAATTGCTCTGCGCCAACCGCCGCTGCCGAAGGAGGGGGTAGAGGCTGGGAGACCGGAGGTGAGGCTGGAGCCTGGGATCTGGCCGCGGAGGCCGTGGATCGCCGTGTGGATGCTCTGCGGGGAGGCATCGGGCGAAGACCAAGTAAGAAAAGGGGGAGTGGATGTCGGAGAAGATGGCCAGAGGCGGTCCCGTTGAGCGCTCCTTTAAGAACAAGGGTACTGCGAAGACACAGTCGCCCTTCCTCTAGCGCCAAACCTGTTGGTACAAAAATTTGCCTGCATCGGAGAAACTGGAGTCGAGGAAGTCGCGGTCATCGTCGGGACCTACAAAAGAAGTCTAAACCGGAGGTGGGGTTGCTCCGGCAAGACCCTCTGATGCTCAAGTTAGTTCTCTGCCTCAACAAGAATGGAGTGCTCGAATGAAAATTTTAGCAGAGTTTTAGGATAGGAATTAGAGCTTAGAGAATAACGAATCTGGGGTCCCCCTTTTATAGGCGGAGGGAGCAACAGACTGATAGCGATGTCTGTAACCGTCTGGTAGTGGGCTGCCCAGAGTCAGGAGGAGTTTGTTGCGAAGAGTAGTGGAGTGGAATCGTGGCTACCACTGGGACATGCCACGTGGAGTCTATCGTGGGGAGTGGAGCGGCGTCCGTTCTCGCAACTTGCCAGAGGATGGAAGAATCGCGCGGTATTCGTCGCAGAAAGTGGAGCAGGATCGTGGGCATCATTGTGGTCTGCCAGGGAGTAATGGAGCCATATGGAATCCATCGCAGGAAGTGGAGCAGAGTAATGGCCATTACTGTGGCCCGCCAGAGAGTGATGGGGTCGTGCGGAATCCATCGTAGGAAGTGGAGCAGGATCATGGCCGTTGCTGCGGCGCGTCAGGGAGTGCAGGCCAGTCAGCTGAAGTTCGGCCGAAGTGTCTGGCGAAAAGAGGTGGTTAGCTACCCGTCTGAGAGGAGCCCGAAGTTCGGCTCCCGTAGGAGTCCGGACGAAGTCTTCCTTCAGCCGAAGTCGGAGATGAGGTCTGGCTCCCGTGAGAGTCTAGACGGAGTCTTCCCGCAGCCGGAGTTGGAGACGAGGCCCGGCTCCCATAGAAGTCCGGGCGGAGTCTTCCTGCAATTAAAGTCAAGGGCGAAGTCCGGCTCCCGTAAGAGTCCGGGCGGGGTCTACGTGCAATTGGAGTCATGGGCGGAGTCTGGCTCCTGTAGGAGTCCGGGCGAAGTCCGGCTCCCGTAGAAGTCCGAGCGAGGTCTGCCTGCAGCCGGAGTCGGGGATGAGGCCTGGCTCCCGTAGGAGTCCAGGCGGAGTCTTCCTGCAATTATGGTCAGGGATGAAGTCCGGCTCCCGTAGGAGTCCGGACAAAACTTACCAGCTCTTGAAGTTGGGGACGGAACCCGGCTCCCGTAGGAGTCCGGGCGGAGTCTACTTGCAGTTGGAGTCGTGGGCGGAGTCCGGCTCCCGTAGGAGTCCAAGCGAGGTCTTCCTGCAATTAAAGTCAGGGGAGAAGTCCGGCTCCCATAGGAGTCCGGACGAAACTTACCACCAGTTGAAGTTGGGGACGGAGCCCGGCTCCCGTAGGAGTCCGGGCGGAGTCTACTTGCAGTTGGAGTCGTGGGTGGAGTCCGGCTCCCGTAGGAGTCCGGGCGGAGTCCGACTCCCGTAGGAGTCCGGGCGAGGTCTGCCTGCCGCCGGAGTCGGGGATGAGGCCCGGCTTCCGTAGGAGTCCGGGTAGAGTCTTCCTGCAATTAAAGTCAGGGACGAAGTCCGGCTCCCATAGGAGTCCGGACGAAACTTACCAGCAGTTGAAGTTGGGGACGGAGCCCGGCTCCCGTAGGAGTCTGGGCGGAGTCTACTTGCAGTTGGAGTCGTGGGCAGAGTCTGGCTCCCGTAGGAGTCCGGACGGAGTCCGGCTTCCGTAGGAGTCCGGGTGAGGTTTGCCTGCAACCGGAGTCGAGGACGAGGCCCGGCTCCCGTAGGAGTCCGGGCGGAGTCTTCCTGCAATTAAAGTCAGGGGCGAAGTCCGGCTCCCGTAGGAGTCCGGACGAAACTTACTAGCAGTTGAAGTTGGGGACGGAGCCCGGCTCCCGTAGGAGTCCGGGCGGAGTCTACTTGCAGTTGGAGTCGTGGGCGGAGTCCGGCTCCCGTAGGAGTCCGGGCGGTGCAATGGGAGTTCGCCATCAGCAGCCGAAAGCCGGAGGAGTCTTGCGACGGTCAATCCTGTTAAGAACTTCGACTGAGGGTATTTTATATCCAACACCAGTCCCCCTACTTTCAAGTTCAAATTTCGAATGAAGTACAGAGAAATTTTTGCAGCCGAAGTTATCCCCTTGAATCCTGTGCACGATCGCCCCCCAGATATTTTGGTATTAAATGCGCGTGTGCTGGAGTCTTTTCGAATCGAGGCGATTCGAAGGGACCTTTTGGAATTCCCACTGGTATACTGGCCCAGGTACGATACAGTAATGGCTCTGTCAGCTGTCAGCCACTTTTAGCCGCCTGCTGTGGTGAGTGGGACACGTGTCGAGCACGGATCGACCTGGGGGGATTCGCGATATTATGGCGCTGGATCTCAGGGTCTATTTAAACCCGTCCTTCCACCTTAGGGGCCCTATTCCGCCTGAGAATTCTATCGGTGTCCGCCTTTTCTTAGAGAGCCCTGACCCTCCTTGGCATCTTCCTTTGCCCTAGGCGTCCTTCGAGTCATCCCTGTCCTCACCCCTCTGCATCCTTCAGAGCGATCTAGGTTAGTCCCAGAACCTTCGTCTTTCTTCTTGCCATTTAGGGGCCTCTTCTCTTTCATTTTCTTCTGTCACATTCCTCTGATCTGGTCTCCCGCAACCTCTCGTCCCTTGTCCCGCCTGATTTCTTCAGGTTCTTTAGGTCCTTCGTTTGAAATCGATCGAAATGTCTTCCGGCACCTCCACTTCCAGCGGTTCCAAGAGTTCTTCCGCCTCTGCCCCTGAGGACCCCCACTCTGTGGATGAACCCACATCTGGGGCTGGGCTTCATCCGATTTTTGCACCGGATTCCATTCCCTGCTTCCTGACTCCGGATGAACTCCTACTGATAAGGGTTCGTATGGAGTTCCTCCGGAGTACGATCTGAAGCTTTCTGGCCCCTCCGATCGGGCTAGTACTCCCCCACCCGATCGTTTCTGCCTGTATCAGGAGGCCTTCCGTGCCGGACTCCGGCTTCCACTTCCGCCCTTTGTCGTCGTCCTTTTTCGCTTCTTAGATATCTCTTTAGCTTCAGTTGCTCCGAATTTCTTTAGGTTTTTGATAGGATTTCTCTTCCTTTGCCATGTAGTCGAAGTTCAGCCATCCCTTTCTTTGTTTAGACATTTTTACACCTTCAAGCGTCACCCTTCGGCGAAGGACTGGTGGTATTTCTCCCCCCAGTTTGGCAAGAAGGGGTTACTGAAAGGTGCTCCCTCTTCAATCCACAACTGGAAGGGGAAGTACCACTTCATCCACTGCCCGACCTTGAGGCTTGGACTGCCCCCTTGGGGCTCTCTGAGGGACTCTGTCCGTCGGGCTCCCAGCCTAGGGGAGGACGACCTTCAGGCCATCCATAAGCTTCTCAACTATTCCGCTCCTTTCCTTCCTAACCTTCTGAAGGAGCAATTTTTATTCAACATCGGCTTGAGCTCCCAGGATCCCATGAGTATTCCATCTTTTCTTTTCTCTTCTTTTCTTCCGTCCTTCTTCTTTCTTTTTCTTTCTCTTCCCCTTTTTTTTTTGTTTTTCTTTCTATAATGAGGCACGCCTTAACGCTTTTGTCTCCCGATGACAGTGTTCTGCCGAAGCACTTTTCCTACCACAGGGGATTCCGCTGAAGTCTACAATCCAACGGCTGAAGAAGGAAGTCCTTCATTTAACAAAAAGGTCGAAGAAGATGGAAGGAGAGCTTCGCAGGTTGAGGGAGAATCACTCTGAAGCCACCGCGGAGGCCACCCACTTTCGGAATCTCCACGTGAAGGGGATCATGGAGTACAGTCGGAGGAAGGCGAACTTTGAGAAGGAGCTTGAGGAACATAAGAAGCACGCCAGTGATCAAATTTGTGCTCAAGCCGCCAAGATCAGTTCTCTCAGGGTGGAGCTATCGGCTGCCCAAGAGAGGATTGGCTAGCTGGGGGGAAGTTCATCCCAACTTTCGACTCGGGCTGATAGCGACCGAGAGTGGTCGAAGAAGGTCTCCGACCTCCAGTAACAGCTCCAGGATGTCGAGGCGAGCTATGATGCGTACCGAGTCGGCTGGCGCAAGCAGGTAGACGAGTACAAGGGGAGGCTCAGGATGACGACCGACGAGGTGGCCCGCCTTCGAAGGCAGCTAGCTGAGGGGGCTCAATCTGCTTTCGCTCGAGATTCCGACGAACTCCAATCCCGGAGGAGGACCGCAGAAGAACTATCCGTCGCTCTTGGAGAGGAGAAGGTCGAGCTGCAGTAATTGAAGATCCAGCTGGTATGCGAGCAGCAGGCCGTCAAGGACGCGGAGGCAGAATCTGAGGTCCTGAAAAAAAGATGTCGAGAGGCGGAGAACGAAAGCCAGCGATTTCATCGAAGATACATGGAGATATTAATGAGAGAGAGGGAATTGAAAGCAGAAGTCGAACGTTTAAGGGGTTCCCTGATGAGGGTCGAAGCCGAAAGTCCGAGGTCGGAGGAGGCCGAGTCCCCTTAGGGCTCTTTTTTTCCTTTGTTCCTCTAAGTATCTTCTTTTGTCGCTCGTCTGTTTGTCATCGCCATTGCTGTCGTTGTTGTTTTTGTTGTTTTGTTTTTGTTCCTTTAGCCTTCTGGGCTTTGTAGTATATATTTCGCGAATGAAATGAAAAGGAGATTTTGTGTTACCTCATCCATGTATTATACTAAATTATCATTCGCCGAACTTCTCTTGTCTTTTGACTTGTTCGACGTCGATGTCGTTTGGAGGTGCCCAGTCGTCGCCATGCTGCTTTGCTTTTCTTGTCGTCCATGGCCGTAGGCTCGAGCTCGGTGGTCCGAACTTCACATTACCCTGAAGGAGTCATTATTTTCTTGACCTGTGTTGAGAGCCCTCCTAAGGACCAGGGGTGTCCGGTAGAAACTCTCGTCTTTGTGGAGACGAGGTCCCCTATGTCTTTGGCATAGTTTGTCTTTCATTTATTGCCGATGTAGTTCGTCGCTTTCCTTTTTAATTTTCCTCCTTTTTTCGAAGTGAGGGTCCTCCCCTTGCTTTTTGCGGGGTTGCGTAGAAGTGTAGAGGTGCCGCTGAGGGGCCTTTCCCCTTCATCCAATTTTGTTGGGCAGTCGGGTTTTTGTCACCGTCAGGATGAGGTTCTCCTTCTGTTCCTGACGTAGTCAATCTCAGCTCAGGTTAGGACGAGGTTCTCCTCCTGTTGCCAACGGGGCTGTGGGGGCACATAAGGGTCATTGCAAAGGCCTCTCCTCCCATCCGATCTAAAATAATCGGACCTTCGACTTTGCTCATGTTAGGACGAGGTTCTCCTCCTGTTTCCAACATGGCTATTAGGGCGTTGTAGGGCCTCTCCCCCCATCCGGTCTAAAAGAACTGGGCTTTTGACTTTGCTCATGTTAGGACGAGGTTCTCCTCCTGTTCCTAACATGGCTGTGAGGGCACATTAGGGCGTTGTAAGGCCTCTCCCCCCATCCGATCTAAAAGAATCGGGCCTTTGACTTTGCTCATGTTAGGACGAGGTTCTCCTCCTGTTCCTAACATGGCTGTGGGGGCACATTAGGGCGTTGTAGGGCCTCTCCCCCCATCCGACCTTAAAATAATTGAACTTTTATTTTATTTATGTTAGGACGAGGTTCTCCTCCTATTCCTAACATAGTCATGGGGGCACCTAAGGGCCGTTATATGGGCCTCTCCCCCAATCCGATCTTAAAATAATCGGACTTTCATTTTATTTATATTAGGATGAGGTTCTCCTCCTGTTCCTAACATAGTCATGGGGGCACCTAAGGGCCGTTATATGGGCCTCTCCCCCAATCTGATCTTAAAATAATCGGACTTTCATTTTATTTATGTTAGGACGAGGTTCTCCTCCTGTTCCTAACATGACCTTGTTTTAATTGTTTGAAGGGGTTATCCCCAGTCGTGACAAGCCCATGCAAAGTTAAAAAGAATTTTAATTCAAAGCAAAGTCGTTAGTAATACATTTACAGGTTTTTCAAGTCCCATGGTCATGGATGGTCTGCTCCTCCTTGAGGTCCTCCGGTGATGGAGTTGATGGTCCCGATTGGAGGCTGATCTCCGGGCTGCTCTTCCCTCCTCAGTGGTTCAGGTGGCGGCAGGGCCCTTGGTCGATCCTCTCTACCGTCAGGCCGGCGTCGAATGAACCTATCGAGTCGACCTCGCCAGATGAGCTCCTCGATCTCATCTCAGAGCTGGATGCATTCCTCCGTGTCATGGCCGTGGTCACGATGGCAGAGGCAGAACTTGTTAGGATTATGCTTCCCGGGGTGTGTGCGCATCCTCTCTGGCCTAAGGAGCTGCTCTCTGACCTCCATCAGTACCAGGGCTTTCCATGCGTTGAGGGGGGCATAGTTGCGGAACCTTCTTGGGGGAGAGCCCCGTCGAGCTCGGTGTTTCGGGCTTCCCTGCCTGCGCGCTCGCGGAGGAGTCTGGGCGCGCTTGTGCCCGGAAGGAGTTCGAGAACGGGGCCGAGCTTCTCTCGCCCCTTTTTCGACTGCGGGCTTACTCGAGTCTCCCGCCTGTCGCTCTCTCGCGGTCTCCTCATCCTTCATCTTGAAGGTTTCTTCCACTCGGGCATACCCTTCAGCCCAAGCCAACAGGTCAGCAAAATCCCTGGGGTACTTCTTCTCCAGGGAGAACAAAAGGTCATTCTTCTGAAGGCCACCCTTCAGAGCGGCCATTGCTACCGACTGGTCCAAGTTCCAGACCTCCAGTGCGGCGACATTGAAACGGTTGATGTAGGCCCGAATGGATTCCCCCTCCCTCTGCTTGATGTTGATGAAGGACTCTGAACCCTTCCGGGGGCACCGGCTGCTGACAAAATGAGCCACAAATTGATGGCTCGTCTGATCGAAGGAAAAGATGGTACCTGGCTTCAGCGTCGAGTACCAGTTTCTCGCCGCTCCCTTCAAAGTGGATGGGAAGGCTCGGCATAGAATGGCATCGGGTGCGCCATGAAGTAGCATCATCGTTGGATTCGTCTTTCCGGGAAAGACTGGGCGGCTGGCCCAAGTGGCCCGTCCCACCGCCGAATTTTGGAGTTCTGACGATGCTCTTTTCGGTCGCACTGATGCCTGTGGCTGCTGCTGCTGTTGCATGGCCTGCACGGCTTCAGTGAGGCCTCTGACCTGCTGCACCAGCAGATCGAATTGCTCTGCGCCAACCACCGCTGCCGGAGGAGGGGGTAGAGGCTGGGAGACCGGAGGTGAGGCCGGAGCCTGGGATCTGGCCGTGGAGGACGTGGATCACCATGTGGATGCTCTGCGGGGAGGCATCGGGCGAAGACCAAGTAAGGGAAGGGGGAGTGGATGTCAGAGAAGATGGCCAGAGGCGGTCCCGTTGAGCGCTCCTTTAAGAACAAGGGTACTACGAAGATACAGTCGCCCTTCCTCTAGCGCCAATCCTGTTGGTGCAAAAATTCGCCTGCATCGGAGAAACTGGAGTCGAGGGAGTCGCGGTCGCCACCGGGACCTCCAAAAGAAGTCTAAACCGGAGGTGGGGTTGCTCCGGCAAGACCCTCCGACGCTCAAGTCAGTTCTCTGCCTCAACAAGAATGGAGTGCTCAAACGAAAATTTTAGCAGAGTTTTGGGATAGGAATTAGAGCTTAGAGAATAACATATCTGGGGTCCCCCTTTTATAGGCGGAGGGAGCAACAAACTGATAGCAATGTCTGTAACTGTCTGGCAGTGGGCTGCCCAGAGTCAGAAGGAGTTTGTTGTGAAGAGTAGTGGAGTGAAATCATGGCTACCACCGGGACATGCCACGTGGAGTTTGTCGTGGGGAGTGGAGGGGCGTCCGTTGTCGCAACTTGCCAGAGGATGGAAGAATCACGCGGTATCCATCGCAGGAAGTGAAGCAGGATCGTGGGCCTCATTGCGGTCTGCCAGGGAGTAATGGAGCCGTGCGAAATCCATCACAGGAAGTGGAGCAGAGTCATGGCCGTTACTGCGGCCCGCCAGGGAGTGATGGGGCCGTACGGAATCCATCGTAGGAAGTGGAGCAGGATCATAGCCGTTGCTGCGGCGCGCCAGGGAGTGCAGGCTTGTCGGCTGAAGTTCGACCGGAGTGTCTGGCGGAGAGAGGTGGTTAGCTACCCATCTGAGAGGAGCCCGGAGTCCGGCTCCCGTAGGAGTCCGGATGAAGTCTTCCTTCAGCCGAAGTCGGGGACGAGGTCCAGCTCCCGTGAGAGTCCAGACGGAGTCATCCCGCAGTCGGAGTTGGAGACGAGGTCCGGCTCCCGTAGGAGTCCGGGCAGAGTTTTCCTACAATTAAAGTCAGGGGCAAAGTCCGGCTCCCGTAGGAGTCTGGATGAAACTTACCAGCAGTTAAAGTCGGGGATGGAGCCCAGCTCCCGTAAGAGTCCGGGCGGGGTCTACATGCAATTGGAGTCATGGGCGGAGTTCGGCTCCCGTAGGAGTCCGGGCGAGGTCTGCCTGCAGTCGGAGTCGGGGACGAGGCCCGGCTCCCATAGGAGTCCGGGCGGAGTCTTCCTGCAATTAAGGTCAGGGGCGAAGTCTGGCTCTCGTAGGAGTCCGGACAAAACTTACCAGCTGTTGAAGTTGGAGACGGAGCCCGGCTCCCGTAGGAGTCTGGGCGGAGTCTACTTGCAGTTGGAATCGTGGGCGGAGTCCGGCTCCCGTAGGAGTCCGGGTGAGGTCTTTCTGCAATTAAAGTCAGGGGGAAGTCCGGCTCCCGTAGGAGTTCGGACGAAACTTACCAGCAGTTGAAGTTGGGGATGGAGCCTGGCTTCCGTAGGAGTCCGGGCGGAGTCTACTTGCAGTTGGAGTCGTGGGCGGAGTCCGGCTCCCATCGGAGTTCGGGCGAGGTCTGCCTACAGCCGGAGTCGGGGATGAGGCCCGGCTCCCGTAGGAGTCTGGGCAGAGTCTTCCTGCAATTAAAGTCAGGGGCAAAGTCTGGCTCCCATAGGAGTCCGGATGAAACTTACCAGCAGTTGAAGTTGGGGATGGAGCCCGGCTCCCGTAGGAGTCCGGGCGGAGTCTACTTGCAGTTGGAGTCGTGGGCGGAGTCTGGCTCCCGTAGGAGTCCGGGCGGAGTCCGGCTCCCGTAGGAGTCCGGGCGGAGTCCGGCTGCAGCCGGAGTCGGAGACGAGGCCCGGCTCCCGTAGGAGTCCGGGCGGAGTCTTCCTGCAATTAAAGTCAGGGGCGAAGTCCGGCTCCCGTAGGAGTCCGGACAAAACTTACCAGCAGTTGAAGTTGGGGACGGAGCCCGGCTCCCGTAGAAGTCCAGGCGGAGTCTACTTGCAGTTGGAGTCGTGGGCGGAGTCCGGCTCCCGTTGGGGTCCGGGCGGTGCAATGGGAGTTCGCCATCAGCTGTCGAAAGTCGGAGGAGTCTTGCGAGGGTCAATCCTGTTAAGAACTTCGGCTGAGGATATTTTATACCCAACACATTCTATTTCTGTTGAAGCAGAGTACTGACTTGAGCGTCGAAGGGTCTTACCGGAGCATCCCCAACTCTGATTTAGACTTTTTTTACAGGTCCCAACGACGGTCGCGGTCATCCCAGCTCCAGTTTCTCCGACTTCGATGGAATTCTGCACCAATAGAATTGGCGCTAGAGGAAGAGGCGGCTGTGTCTTTGCAGTTCCCTTGTTCTTAAAGGAGGGCTCAATGGGACCGATTTCGGTCATCTTCTCCGACATTCTCTTCTCCTTCTTCTACTAGATTCTCACCCGATGCCTCCTCGTAGATCATCCACCAGGCGATTTACAGCCTTCGCGGCCAGATCTCAAGCTCTGACCTCACCCCCAATTTTCCAGGCCCCTCCCCCTCCTCCGACAATAGTGGTCGACAGATCCATCCGACGCCGGCCTAAAGGCAGGAAGAATCAGCCGAGGACCCTACCACGACCGGTGCCATCGAGGAGGGAAGAACAACCCAGAAATCGGCGTCCAATCGGGATCGTCTGCACCATCTCTGGAGAGCCCCGGAAGGGAGCGGCCAGTGGATCGATCGGACTGCCCAAGCGGCAAAGGACTGAAGGACCCATAACCTTTACTGAAGAAGACGCTCGAGAGGTCCAGTTCCCCCACAACGATGCGATTGTAGTTTCTTTAAATATTGCTGATTATGATGTACGCCGCATTCTTGTTGATAGTGGAAGCTCGACTGATATTTTGTTTTACAACATCTTCTCAAAAATA
This sequence comes from Elaeis guineensis, assembly GCF_000442705.2. Classification (NCBI taxonomy): domain Eukaryota; kingdom Viridiplantae; phylum Streptophyta; class Magnoliopsida; order Arecales; family Arecaceae; genus Elaeis; species Elaeis guineensis. The sequence continues at coordinate 67,560,689 of NC_025993.2, read as the reverse complement.
TCCATCCCTGACGGTCGTTTGGGGCCGGTTGGCTCCCCTTTAGTAGGGTTTACCGGCGATGCTATCCCAATGGAGGGAGTAATAACTTTGACTGTAGTTGCAGGTCGATATCCAAGACAATCCAGGGCTCTGGTGGATTTTTTGGTGGTGAAGGCACCGTCAGCCTACAACACAATCCTCGGCCGACCTGGCCTCAACGCCCTCCGGGCTGTGGTGTCAACCTACCATCTGAAATTGAAATTCCCTACTAACCAGGGGGTCGAAGAAGTCAAGGGAGATCAAGCCCTGGCAAGGCACTGCTACAATATAGCCCTGCAAAGAAGTGGTCAGCCTGACCCCTGTCCGGTTAATGGGTTAGATACCCGCGATGACCTGACAGAAGAATGGGGCGGGCCAATGGAAGATCTTGTCTCAATTCCTTTGAATGATGGGAACGAGGAACACATGGTGAAGATTGGCTCCAACTTGGGGAAAGAGGTGCAGACGCAGCTTATTAATTTTCTGCGAAAGAATGCAGACGTTTTTGCTTGGATTCCGACGGACATGCCAGGGATCGATGCTGAAGTTATGCAGCACCGTCTGGCCGTCGATCCCAAACACCAGCCGACAAAGGAAAAAGTTCGAAGTCATGCACCGGAGAGACAGCTGGCCATAGCCGAGGAGGTTGATAAACTCCTAAAGGCTGGGTTTATCAGAGAGGTCAACTATCCGAGCTGGGTTTCCAATGTCGTCTTGGTTAAGAAGGTGAATGGCAAATGGAGGATGTGTATAGACTTCAAAAAACTGAATAAAGCCTGCCCGAAGGATAGTTACCCTCTGCCCAGAATCGACCAACTAGTAGATGCAACCTTGGGCCACGAGCTTCTCACCTTCATGGATGCGTTCTCCGACTATAATCAGATCAGGATGGTGCCAGAGGACGAAGAAAAAATTACTTTTATAACTAACCATGGCCTTTATTGTTACAGGGTCATGCCTTTTGGCCTCAAAAATGCAGGGGCGACATATCAGTGGCTAGTGAATAAGATCTTCAAAGAGCAGATCGGCTGCAACATGGAGGTCTACGTGGACGACATGCTCATAAAGAGTAGATCCTCAGTGAACCACATCATCGATCTTGAGGAGACCTTCAGCGCCCTTCGAAAATACAAGATGAAGCTGAACCCAGCCAAATGCGCTTTTGGAGTAACCTCAGGAAAATTCCTGGGCTTCATGGTATCGGAGCACGGGATCAAGGCAAACCCAAAAAAGATTTACGCCATCTAGGAGATGACTGCCCCGAGATCGATAAAGGAGGTTCAGCACCTCACCGGGAAGGTAGCGGCTCTAAATCGCTTCATCTCGAGATCGGCCGAGCGATGCTTACCTTTCTTTCAGACCCTCAAGCAGCCCAAGAACTTCTGTTGGACCGTTGAATGTCAGCAGGCGTTCGAGGAGCTGAAGACCTACCTCGGCTCATCACCATTATTGGCAAAGCCTGAGCCTGGAGAGGAATTGTTCCTATACCTGGCGGTTTCCCCTGTGGCCCTCGCTGCAGTTCTGATTAAGGAAAAAGCAAAAATTCAACAGCCGATCTACTACATAAGCTGAGTATTAAGAGATGCCGAAACCAGGTATACTAAGTTAGAGAAACTAACTTATGCCTTGTTGATTGCAGCTCGAAGACTCCGACCTTACTTTCAGGGACACATCATAACGCTGCTCACCGACCAGCCGATCAAGACGGTCCTGCATCGAGCGGATGCCTTCGGAAGAATCGCGAAATGGACGGTCGAGCTCACAAAGTTCGACATCAACTATCGACCTCGGCCAGCGATCAAAGCCCAAATATTAGTGGACTTCATGGTGGAATGCACTATCCCAGAGGAGGCCGAACTCGGACAAGATGAAGCCGATAATCCAGGGCTCTGGTCGAACTTCCCCGAGGAAAGAGTCGATCTCCCTGATGGTTCTTGGGCACTCTACGTGGATGGTTCCTCCAACATGTCAGGCGCAGGCGCGGGCCTGATCTTGGTCAATCTGGATGGGATTGTCGTGGAGTATGCACTGCGCTTCGAGTTCCCCGCAACAAATAACGGAGCAGAATATGAAGCTCTGATTGCAAGACTAAAGGTTGTCAAAGAATTAGAAGTAGATCGGCTTCAAGCCTACAGTGATTCTCAATTAGTAGTGGGACAGGTCAGTGAAAATTATGAAGCTCGAGAGGATAGTATGGCTAGATATCTTGAAAGGGTAAGGGAGATCATCCATACCTTCGGCAGCTTCGACATCAGGCAGATCCCGAGATCGAAAAACGTCAGGGCCAACCTTCTCTCCAAGTTGGCTACACTGGCTCCGATCGAACTACCTAAGGAAGTCTTCTTCGAGGTTCTGAAGCATCCAAGCACGGAAGAATCACAGTCTGTGATGAAGGTCAGCTACGAACCCAGTTGGATCGACCCACTAGTTACATACCTCAAGGACGGAGTTCTTCCTCCTGATGCAAAAGAGGCTCGGAAGCTTAAGAATCAGGCCTCTCGATATATCCTCTACGAAGGCAAGCTATACAAAAGGTCATACTCCTTGCCCCTCTTGAAATATCTCTGGCCTTCTGAAGCCGATTTTGCCTTGAGGGAGGTACATGAGGGAGTCTGTGGAAGTCACATGGGGCCAGGTCTTTATCCCATAAGCTGCTCCGACAAGGCTACTATTGGCCTACCATGTACCATGACTCTGTCGAATATGTCCGAAGATGTGACCGATGTCAGAGATATGCCAATATACAAAGGCAACCTGCCTCTGAACTGGCACCGTTGAGTGCCCCGTGGCCATTCGCACAGTGGGGGATGGATATCCTCGGACCCTTTCCCATGGCATCAGGGCAGCGGAAGTTCCTCCTGGTGGCAATAAACTATTTCACCAAGTGGGTCGAAGTTGAACCCTTGGCAAAAATCACGGAAGCCAAAGTGCGGGACTTCGTCTAGAAGTCGATTGTCTGCAGGTTCGACTTACCCAGAACCCTCATCACTGATAATGGGCGATAATTTGCTGGAGCAAAGTTTGCTGAATTTTGTGAGGACCTAAACATCTCCCACAACTTCACTTCGGTGGCCCATCCTCAGGCAAATGGCGAGGCGAGGTAACCAATCGGACTCTGTTGCAGGGCATCAAAGCGAGACTTGAAAAAGCAAAGGGAGCTTGGGCTGACGAGCTCTATCATGTGTTGTGGGCATACCCGACTACTCAGAGATTGCCTACGGGGGAGACCCCCTTTGCCTTAGCTTTCGGGACAGAGGCCGTGATCCCAATAGAACTCAAGCTTCCGTCAGCACAAGTCGTGACGTTCGACGAACAGCGCAACCCACAGGATCTCAAGGCCAACCTCGACTTGTTAGAAGAAAAGCGGGAGACGGCTCGAGTTTGGATGGCAGCCTACAAATAGAAAGTAGCCCGCTACTACAACTCCCGGATCAAAAGCAAAGTCTTCAGAGCGGGGGATCTGGTGTTACGGCAAGCCGCTGTCTCACAACCTCAGAATCAGGAGAAACTTGCCCCAAACTGGGAAGGCCCGTATGAAGTCAAGGAGGTAGTCCGGCCCGGAACATACTATTTAAAAGAGCTTGGAGGAGCAGAGCTCTCGCGCCCGTGGAACTCAAAAAATCTACGAATGTATTACCAATAGCTTCACCATAAATAAAAGTTTCATATTCGCATATTTTTTTTTTAGCATGAGTTTATAACGACGGGGAAAAACTCTCCCATGCAATCGGAGTTAAGCTTGTTAGGAACAGGAGGAGAACCTTGTCCTAACATGAGCAAAGTCGAAGGCCCGATTTTCTAAAGATCGGATGAGGGGAGAGGCCCTCACAACGGTCCTTATGTGCCCCCACAGCCTTGTTAGGAATAAGAGGAGAACCTCGTCCTAACATGAGCAAAGTCGAAGGCCCGATTTTCTAAAGATCAGATGGGGGGAGAGGCCCTCACAACGGCCCTTATGTGCCCCCACAGCCTTGTTAGGAACAGGAGGAGAACCTCATTCTAACATGAGCAAAGTCGAAGGCCCAATTTTCTAAAGACCGGATGGGAGGAGAGGCCCTCACAACGGTCCTTATGTGCCCCCACAGCCTTGTTAGGAACAGGAGGAGAACCTCGTCCTAACATGAGCAATGTCGAAGATCTAGTTTCCTAAAGACCGGATGGGGGGAGAGGCCCTCACAACGGCCCTTATGTGCCCCCACAGCCTTATTAGAAACAGGAGGAGAACCTCATCCTAACATGAGCAAAATCGAAGGCCTAATTTTTTAAAGACCGGATGGAGGGAGAGGCCCTCACAACGGCCCTGATATGTCCCCACAGCCATGTTAGGAACAGGAGGAGAACCTCGTTCTAACATGAGCAAAGTCGAAGGCCCGATTTTCTAAAAGATTAGATGGGGGGAGAGGCCCTCATAATGGCCCTGATGTGCCCCCACAGCCTTGCTAGGAACAGGAGGAGAATCTCATCCTAACACGAGCTGAATCCAACTGTCGAGAACACGGGGAAGACTTCATCTCGACGCAAACAAAGGCTTGGTTGATCAGCAGGAAGGAGACCTTCCTCAACGATACCTCTATGCCTTCACGACCCCGTTAAGAGCAGGGGGAAAAATCCTCACTCAAACATGAAAAGGAAAGGGGAAGATAAAAGAGAAAGGCCGACGAACTACTTCTACGATAGGTAAGAGCAAGCTGCATCAAAGACATAAGGAACTTCATCCCAGCTGCTAAGAGGGAACCTGACATGGGCCGAGGATAAATCGATCTCTTCAAGGTAACGAGAAGTTCGGACCTCCGAGCTCGCGCACCGTGAGAAAGCATCAAACTCAAATAGCCTCGAAAGAACCTACGGCCATAAACCAAAGGGCAAATCGACACTGCAACAACCGGAAACCCCCAAATAGCGTCGGCATCGAACACGACGAAGGCCAAAAAGAGTCTGATAAATAATCGATTAATACCAGAATGGGTGAGGTAATAAGCAATTTCTCTTCTCATTCCATTGGCAAAGTGCATGCTACAAAGCTTTAAAAAAAAAAAAACAAAACAAACAAAAACACATATACAAAATAAACAGCTCTAAGGAAGCTCGGCTCCATCAGACTTCGAACTTTCGGTTCCAGCCATCGTCGAGAATTACTTCAAGTACTTGGCTTCTTCTTCCAGTCCCCCTCTCGGATCGATGATTACTCCAGCATTATCTTCGAAGTACACGTAGATGCCATGATGACAGCGGGCATGATCGGCGATTACTCCAGCATTATCTTTGAACTACACGTAGATGCCATGATGACGGTGGGCATGATCGGTGATTACTCCAGCATTATCTTCGAAGTACATGTAGACGCCGTCTATGTCGCGCCATGGCTTCTGCTGCCTCACGGTGACAGCGGGCATGACCTTCTTTCTGAGGTTAGGTTCCCCGTCACAGTGACAGCGGGCATGACCTTCTTCCTAAGGTCAGGTTTCTCCTCATGGTGATGCGCACCAGGAAGCCCTCGCAGTCGAAGATGTGGCATAAGCACGGGCTCTGAGCCGTCAAGGCGAAACATGGCCAGATCTGTCTCTTCTACCCTCACCTTCTTCGCCAACCCAGAAGTTGCAGCATCTTCCCGCTCGTGGACTTTCAGGCTCTGGGTTAACATCAGAGCCGCATCCTTGCCCATATTGGCAACGAAGGAAGGCCAGTGCCATCTACAAATGGGGCTGCGGAAGCAAAGAAAGCTTTGAGGCTAACCCAAGCTGGTCTGAGAAATGTGAGGGTACAGAGATGAGGACGACTCGACGGACGCCTAAGGCAAAGAAGGGAAGACTGAAGAAGCTCCCGTACAAAGTGAGATCCCAAAAAAGGGGGGAGGCAGGTTTAAATAAGCAAGGAGAGCCGGTGCAATAATGATTGCAAGACTCCTCAGACCAGTCTGCGACCGCTGCGTGGCCCACTCACCGTGGCAAGCGGCTAGAGGTGGCCGACAAATAGTAAAACCATTATGGCACCGTACCTGAGACTGCGTTCCGACTGGAATTCCAAAAAGGAGAAGCCTTTTTCGAAAAGGATCCAGTACCAACGTACCGAGCGTCAAAATATCTGGCGACCGCTGAGTACGAAAATCGAGGAGAGCAGCTTCGATCGTGAAAAATTCTCTGTACTTCCTTCATTCGGAATTCAAACTCGAAAGTAGGAAGACCGGTGTTAGGTATAAAGTGCCCCCCGACCGAAGTCTGCAGGGGACTGATCCTTCGGGGCTCCTCTGGCTCCCGACCTTGTACGTGATGCCTCTCCGAACTCCCTCGGCCGTCCGAACTTCTTCGACGATGGGCCTCAGTGTTCACCCATCGGGCCGCCTTAAAGGCCCTCTGAGCCTCGCTGTTAGCCATCCTTCTACAGCAATCGACTACCCCCGAACTTCTTCCAGACTTCGTCAGCATCCGAGCTTCCCCGATAATGAGATTTCTACAGTAACCAGGCTCCTTCCACATTTCTAAGGTGGTCGATCGCCTTCAGGATTCCAGCCGACCTCCTGCGATAGCCGAACTTCTACCGCGAGCGGCCTACTCCGAACTTCGACTATGAGTGGTCTGCCCCGAACTCCTGCTGCGAGCAGTCTACTCCGAACCCTTATAGTGGATGGCCTACCTCAGATCCCTACTGTAAGCAAATCCCATCCGAGCCTCTGCTGTAAACATATTCCTTCCGAACTTCCATTACAGGTAGACTTCAGCCGAGCTTCTTCGTAATCGGATCCCGCGACAACCGATCTTCGACCAAACTTCTGCAATAAGCGGTCTCCTTTCAGCCTTCTACAAGAATCAAACTTCGACCGAACTTCCATAGCGGTTGGACATTGGATGAGCTTCTACGACGATCGGGCTCCAGCAGCTAGATTCCTACAATGATCGATCGCCTCCGATGTCTGTCGAACCTCCCCAACGCCATCCGAAGTCCATCACCAACCGACCCTCCATCAGATCCTTCATAAAATCGAACTTTCCCAACGAATCATCTTCAGGTGAGTTTCTACATCGGGCGAATCACAGACGGACTTCTCTAGCAATCGGATTCCTACCGGACTTCGCCAACGGAAAGTCTCTATCCGAGCTTCTACAGCAGGTGACTCCCACCTGTAGTATCAGCGCTTAAGCTATCCGATAACAGTAGCCTCGTTAGCAGCTTCGGGAACATTCAAGCTTCTCCCAGACCAACGATAAAGAGCCATTCCGCTCCATCAGATGTCCCAATTGAGCTCCAGCCGACGAATCCGAGTTCTCTGACAAGTCACGACAAGAGCCGCCCTCCTGCTCCACTCCCTACAACAGATTCCATGCAGCTCCACTACTCTCTGACAAGTTCCGACAACGGACACCACTCCACTCTCCGCAACAAGCTCCACGTGGCCCTGAACGACCCCTGACGCCACTACTCTCCGTAACAAACTCCACGCGGCTCTGAGCAGTCCACTACCAGATGGTTACAGACGTCACTGTCGGTCAGTTACATCCTCCGTCTATAAATAAGAAACCCCCAGACACGTTCTTCTCTAAGCTGGTAACTCTATCTCGAAACTCTGCCAAAATTTTCGCTCGAGCACTCCATTTCTGTTGAAGCAGAGTACTGACTTGAGCGTCGGAAGATCTTGCCGGAGCACCCCCAACTCCGGTTTAGACTTTTTTTGCAGGTCCCGACGGCGGCCGCGGTCATCCCAGCTCCAGCTTCTCTGACTTCAACAAAATTCTGCACCAACATGTATAAAGTTATGAAATGATAAATGAAAGCATAAAGTTGTTTGTGAATCATGTTAAGTGGATGTGTGATCTATGTTCGATTTAACTGTAGCAGGATATGATAGCTGAACAAGATTTACTAGTGGCTTATGAACTGTGATATAAGGTATTGATAGACTCTGCTCAACTATTATACCCTTGTTCGATTTAAGAAGTGGGGTGTCATTGTTACCATGTGCTTCAATTCTTCTATCATGAGTCCCGATATGATAGAGGTTATAAAAAATTCATCAAATACTATCATCTGTTATATGTAAAATTTACTTGAGTTCATTTGTAAAATCTGATGGAAACTCCTTTCCATTATTCACACTGTCCTGATCAAGATCTTCAGAACTTAATCTTATAAATCACATAAGACTGCTCCTTAACTACTAAGATCGATAGATTCCATCTAGATGCATATCCTATTCCTACAATGAATCTACAGCAGCTAACATACACCTCAAGATTCTGTACGGCTAAGAGATCGAGTTATGGTGTAGTCAAACTACAGCAACCTTATTGTGAACAGACAAGGCACCGCAGATTTAAAAACTAGTCATATAACTACAGCATCGAGAATGTCACTAACGAGTGAATAGACATCTAAGTGATTTCTCCTGTTGATCATGCTCGGTATCTTTGTTCTCTAATAAATACCTATCTCTTGCTTCAGTGTCTCTGCACTATAGACTTAAGACTCGTCTATCCTTAAGAAAGTGATCCGTGCATCAATCTTATCGGATCAATCATATCCTTGTGATGATCCTTCGATCTGGAATAATTTAAGAATTAATTATCAATGATACATGTCTCAAATTTTTAACTCTTGAGAATATATGTCATCATCTTATTAATTCTCTGGATAATTCATGGACACATATACTGCATGAATAAAATTAACTATTCTAATTAATTAAATTAAGTATAAAATTATATCCTAGAAAGAATTAATTTGTTAGCCTGATTGGCTTTTAGGACATACATCTAATGGATCCTAGAGCTGATGTAGCCCCCTATTCATATGATCCAACCATTATGTCAGTAGTGAAACATTTTTGAATAGGTCGAGTCTCGAAAGAAAGTTTCAGGAAAAATATATGTACTAGAATAGGAGCATTACCAAGTATGAACAAAAAGGGTTGAATAAAAAATGAATTTTCATTTCACATCAACCCCTATAGATTTATAATGGTTGTTTAAAAAGCTATTGTCCAAAACAACTGGAACACTTGTGTATGACATATTCTAAACCAAAAAAAAATTATAAAGACATTTACAAACTATCCAGAACAACTGAAATAATTTACTACAATAAACACTCTACTAACTCTCCTTTTCTCCCTGGCTTTGCTAAGTCTGAGTTAATGAAGAGCTTTGGCTATCCTCAAAGCTCTCTATGATTGAAGTATTTTCAAGTGATGGTATGGTGACACCTCTAACTGCAAATTGATGGTAGTATCTCCAAGGGTCTAAATGGTGCTACTTCAAGGCATCTTTAGATCACAAACATTGGTAATATCTAGGGACAACATTACTATAGACTCACTACACAATAAGATACCTAGCATAACTTAGTCCAGTCTTAGACTCCATAACCTTGTATGACCTGTTATAAAGAATGTATGCAATTTTAGCATTATAGTGCATAAAATTATAATTAGAAAGAACTAACATTCGTATTGAAGTAAATATGAAACAATGTTATCCTTTGACTACCACTTGCAATTAGATTTTGCCTTCCTTGCCTATGTGGGACTCTTGGCCTCCTTGCACTCATTGGTATTTGACAAGTGGCTCCTACACCTTGATTCTTTCATGGTCTCCCTCTTCTCCTAATGTACAAGATTTGCATAAAATTTTATAGGGTTGTTGTGACTTATGTAGAACTATAAGGCATCATATATTATATTCTTTATACATGCTTGGAGTTTCTTAGGTCTAGATCCTTTAGATTGGTCTTTGTGCTTACATATTCTTTTATTATGGCCCTATTGGCTACAAGCCTTGCATTGCATTTTCAATCCAGTCCTAGCTAGCTTGTTATTGTTCTTGGATTTTTTATCTTTGTCCTTCCTTCCATTCTTCTTAGACCTTCTAGGCATCTTCTTGATGGGAAGGGACAAGATAGAGTCTCATTATTATTTTGGGGCCATATCCTTTGGCCATTCAATGATTACAATACATACTAACAAACTATCAAGTATAATTTCTTCTTGTAGCAATCATCTACATACATATGTCCATCTTGTTTCATCCAATTGATGTATGAGATTTAATGAATGCAAGCCGATTAAGTCCTACTATCTACATGAGCAAAAACTTCTTACTAAGGTCGATAATACACCTATCATCTAAAACTCTAACTTCAAATTTTAACTTCCATTAGGCCCTGGAGTGTAGACTATGGATTCCACTTTAGCATTTTCCAACTTCTTTTTTAATTTTTGGATATATATTGTCATTTGAGTTTACCATCATATATTTCTTCTCAAACATCCTCTCCATCAATACAACTCTTATTTCTTCTAACATATCTATTATATGTTTATGTCTTACCTGAACAATGTAACCATTAAAAGTCTTTGCTATATATTGTCAATTATGCCACTCTTTTAAAAGATACTGATAAATGCCAGATAGAAGTGGGCTATATTGGGAAATATATCCCAAAAACCAATCGTCAAGCTATTGACGGTTGAGCAACCAAGTATTGTAATTAATTTGTTAATAAATAAAATATAATTTTGATATTTTCATCATAAGTTTTCATCTTCTAACGAACTCCGTTGTTATGATGAAGTCCTTAGGACTATTCAAATTCGATAAAGAGAGAATTTATCGATTAGTCCTTAAAACTGTTCACGACCAAATGATAGACTGTTAATAAGGACGACAGCTTCTATCGAGCATAGATTGTTGTAGGCCATATGGGTTGGTTGTCCTCTTAACCAAAGAGTGTGAGACACTGGTATGGCATACAGGTGAGATGTAAGAGTACATCATCATTGAACGTGACCAACTCCAGAGCATTCTGCTGTCAAGAATGTCTCTGACGGGATATAGGTATAAGTATTCCTTAGACCTAAGATCACCTCAATGACTTGCAAGCAACTCACTGTACTTTGGTACTAGACTAACAGAATTTCTAATTTAGTGATGGAAGGATTCTGGGCATAGTCAAGTACTTGCGAAGTCAGAGTGTGATCGAGATGGAATTGACCACTCCAAGAGTTGGAGAAGAATGAGTCACTGTATCTCAATTTAGCAAAACTTTGACCAGGATAATCCATCAGATGGATTTGATATTTTGAAATACAATATGGACAACCTGATCAGAGTTGACAGTTGAACTATAAGGTGTCCTATGATCATTTTGGTCAAGGGGATGAATTATATGAAAACTATATCCGCATGGGTTCTAAGGATGTTGTTCTACACATTCGATCTATCCGATCATCGGGTACCATTGCTAGATAATCACTTTGATTGATACAGAAATTTATTCTTATGCTACCGACTTAGGTTCGAACCTATGAGATCAAACACATTAGAGTTCATGATCCGATCGGATGGTTGATCAGTGATTAAGAATCATTCTAGGGTTAAATGATCAATACGATTGATATTTAACCTAGTGCAAGTATTGCAGGAGGATCGATTAGTAATTCGATTGCTAATTGACTTAATTTGATTAAGCTAATAGACTGAAATTAAGTCTAATTAAATATAATTTAATTAGATTTAGTTTGGGCTTGATTGGATCAAGTTCAGTTGATTTATTGGATAAGCCAAGTGCAAGGAAAAAACTAGTCCTAGTTCAATTAGGACTTGGGTCAACTTAATTTCTAATTTGATTAAAAAATTAAATCAGATTTAAATCTAATTTAATCTGATTAAATTAAGTTTTTAATTAGGTTAAGATCTATTTGAATTGAGTTGATCTAATTTTGATTTGATTTGATTTAAGAAACCAAATTAAAACAAGTCAAAAGATAGAATCCTTGTAAGACTAGGATTCCACCTTGCGCCACATAAGCCCCCCCATGCCCTCTCTCTTATTCCACATCAATCCCCTCTTATTTTGTGCAACAAAAGCCCTCTCCTAGGTCTTTCCCATATCCAAAAGGTTTTCTCTCTTCTTTCATACATGGAAAGTGGTTGTGGATCAAATCAAAATAGGAATAAGTTTGGATTTCAAATTCTATGAGATAGAATTTTAGAAATCCAAAACTCTTTCCTTTTTGCACCGAATTTACCTAGATTTTTTTTGGAGTTTTTATGACTTTTAGGGCACATATTGTCCACCCTTTTTTGGTAGTCCATGCACAAAAATAAGGAGGAGGCACCCAAGAGTTGGGCGCCCCTTATCTTGCCATGTTTGGATTAGCCTTGACTAGGTATTTGACCTAGACAAGGACTCTATCATATCTCTCTCTATAAAATGAGTTTCTTCATAATATTTTTGAAGAACATAGAGATTTGAGAGACCTTTTGGGTATCCAAAAATTATAGAGAAAAACCTTTGGGTCATGGAGATATAATAGACATAAGACAGGGTGTCTAGGAGAGAGTAAAGAGAAGAAGAAGAGGGTCTTCTTCTAGGATTGTTGGTTTCATCTCTTCTCTTCCTCCATCTTGAGTTTTCTGAGAGTATTTTAGATTTAAAACTCCTCCTTATACTTCTCATCTTTGAAAAAGCCTAAATCAAGAAGAAGGAGGCACCTGATCAACCATCGAAGAAGGATCAACGCAGTACTAGCATACTGTGCTGATTTTCTGAAGCAAGACTTCTGGTCGAGATTCATGGGCTCGTGTGGATGACTCCTAGAGATCGGATGCATATGAGGTTTGCAACATCATCCTCAAGTCTGGATCAGTAAGGTTAGAATATCTAACTTGCAAGGTAATAGATCTGATCTATTGTTTAATACATACATTAGATGTAGTATAGAAATATGTTGATATGATCAACATGTAGTTCATGCTCTATATATTTTAATTTTTGATTTAATACTATGTAATAATTATATAATAAAATCTTAGATCTAGAGATTTTTTAATTTTAAAAAATAAATTTTGATTTATTTTAGTATTCCGCTGCCTGATCTTGAAAAAGTTTCAAGATCTAATCCTGAAATCCTAGATCTGGTTCCTTCAATTGGTATCAAAGCCTAGGTTGTTTATTACATGATTATTTATACATGCTTAGATTATCTCTTAGATTAGATCTAATTTATAATCTGATTATTAAATCTAAAATTAAAATTTTAGATCAATCACGAACTGCAAGGTTATCCTGATGTAAGGTTTACCCCTTATAGTGCAAAGATTGTCCTAGTTCGTATAGATCTATCTTTAATCATAAATTTGTTAGATATGATCTAGATTAAATTTATGATTTATTAGATTTAAAAAATATTTATATCTAAAATAAAATCTCTTTGTTAATAATTTTTGTGCAAAAAAATTGTTTAAAGTTGAAATTGTTTCAATTACATGAACTTGTTTATATTAGATCTAAAGTAGTTTCATATTTATTTTACTTGCATCTTGATTATGAATCAAACATGCAATATGGTTGATAGAACTATATTATAAAATTATTTTATAAATATGAAATTTATTTTTGAAAAGTCGAACCCAACCCTCAGCACAAAACTTAATTAAGAATTAAGAAGTTGTTTGATTAGGTTCTAGGATTGTGAATTGAAGAACCTAAGACACACAAACCATAACACATTGGATTAATGGGTTAGTGGGAATTAGGTCAATTAATTGGGTTAGACCTATGGTTAGATTGAAGATGGACTTAATTAGAGAATTGACTAAATCTAATCAATTGTTGTCTTTGATTAGGTCAAGGATTCTCTAGATCAATTACAATAGTTGTAGTTGGTCAAGTCCATGTCTTTAACGAGAACCAAATGGACTTGATTCTTGGCTAAGCGGTCTAGCACGAACTGTTAGGTTGATCTAATCGAAACTAATTAAATCAATTGATGTCTAAAGTAAACCAGATCGGTGATTTTTAATTGGGAGCCCGCTTACCTAGCCATTTTTGATGGTGTCTAAGACAAGCTTTGGCCGACCCTCTCACTGATCAAACTTACCTAGCCTCTTGATGAAATTATGTTTTGATCGGATCACTTGACTATTCGAGCTGACCCATGTCAGCTAGGTAAATCAGTGTGATTGATTTAGGTGCTCCTAGACCAGCCCTTTTAATGGTCTCCCTTAAGCTGACTTGGTGAAGCCAGTGAGAGGATCATGATAAGTTGGTTCATCTGACCTCATCCTCTAAATCATTTAAATCCTCTAAAATTATTAGGTCCTTAAAATGACAAAGTTATGGAGATAACTGAGTCATAGCCTCCCATTAAGGTGTTTGATAATGAGTCCATTAACTCAATTATCATTGCAGACCAAAAGGCCTGGTGCTTGTTGACTAATGGAATTATCACTCATCATATGATGACTTGAAAGTGCCTCTCTAATGGTGGTTAGGTGAGCCAACCAAAGTTGGACTTAATCATTCATTGGTTAGATGCACCAAGTATGGTCATATTAATGGTTTGACCTAACTGAATCCTTACAGTGGAGGTCAAAGTCTACTGATTAGGTTTCTGGGGCAAAATTAAAATTACTAGAAATTATTTAGAGAAATAATTGGTTATGAACCTACCCTTAGAAGTATATGGATTGGCCAACCAAAGTTGGGCTTGTGTGCAGTCTAAGTGAATTTTAGTACCCACTAAGAAATTAGGGTAATTCTTCGAATTGAAGATAGAGGCTACCAATTCGAATAAAATAGTAAGAGAAATCTTTTAATTAAATCTAAATCTTTAGATTTAATGAATCAATCACTAATTAGGTTATGATTTTCTTTTATGCAGAATGGCCACTTTCCTATCGCTCCAATCATTGTTGGACAATGATAAGTTGGTGGGACCCAACTTCGATAGCTGGTACTGAAAGTTGAAGATAGTCCTGGAGCATGAACGGATCCTATATGTGATAATGGATCCTGCACCTGAGGAGTCAGCTGCCAATGCACATGGAACAGTCAGAGACACTTATCAGAAGTGGCTCAGTGATCGGACCACGGTGTGCTGTATTATGCTGGCTGCCATGAGCGACGAGTTCAGTCGCAGATTCGAGATGGCTCAGCCAAAGGACATGCTTCAAGTGTTGGCGGATACCTTTGGCACATCCGATGATGTGGAGAGGCACAAGACTAGTTGTGCCATCTTCAATGCTAAAATACGGGATGGTGCCTCTATCACTGATCATGTATTGTACATGATCGAGCTGATGGAATGATTGAGCAAGCTCAGCTTTTTCTTGCATGAGCAGCTTGGGAAAGATGCAATACTAAACTCGCTGTCCAAGTCTTATCTCCCATTCCTCACTCATTATAGAATGACAAAGCCTGAAGTGAACTACCACGGGTTACTGGGGTTGCTTCAGAACTTTGAGAAGGATCACCAACTCAACAAGGAGTCGGTGAACTTAGTGGGAGGTTCATCTTCTGGTTTTCGACCCATTGAGAAAAAAAAGAAGAACAAGAAGAAGAAAATAAAGAAGATGCAAGTTCAGGCTGGGAATCAGTGCAGGGCCAGACCAGAAAGATCAAGCCCAACAAGAGTCTATTCTACTGGCAAGCACCCTATATTAGATAATGTGTGTCAAATATCTACTTATGGCACTATAGGCTAGGTCATATAAACAAGAACAGAATAAACAGGTTGATTCAAGAGAGAATCCTCGAAGTCAGTGATTGTGAATCACTTCCAACCTGTGAGTCTTGTCTTCTTGATAAAATGACCAAGTCACCTTTTACTGAAAGAGGTGAGAGAGCTACTGAACTCTTGGGCCTAGTACATACTGATGTATGCGGGCCCATGAGCACAAGTGCTAGAGGTGGATATTTTTACTTCATAACTTTCACGGATGATCTATCCAGATATGGATATGTCTATCTGATGAAACATAAGTCGGATTCATTTGAAATATTCAAATGATTTCGAAGTGAAGTAGAAAAACAAACTGGAAAGAGTATTAAAACTCTTCGATTTGACCGAGGAGGGAATATCTTTCTAGTGAGTTTTTCACATATTTAGGAGAGAATGGGATTCTCTCCCAATGGACTCCTCCAGAAACACCACAGCATAATGGTGTGTCTAAAAGGAGAAATTAGACTCTGTTAGACATGGTCCGATCCATGATGGATTTTGTCAGCTTGCCGATATCCTTCTGGGGTTATGCACTCGAATCGGCCTGTTATCTGTTAAATAGGATTCCAAGTAAGTTTGTAATTAAGACTCCATATGAGATATGGACAGGGCTAAGCCAGCACCTTCACATCTTAGGGTCTGGGGGTACCCGGTCTATGTCAAACGATTAGTCACAGACAAACTTGGACCTAGGTCTGACAAATGCACATTCATAGGGTACCCCAAAGAGACCAAAAGATATTTTTTCTACCATACTGATGAACAAAAGGTATTCGTCAGTCTTAAGGCAATCTTTTTAGAAAAGGAGTTCCTTGGTGAAGGAACCATTGCCTCTAAGGTTAAACTAGATGAAGTTCAACAGGTAGAAGGACCAACACCAATAGCTGAACCTGAGTCGGATTTGATTAGATCAGATCTGGAGCCCAATGTACCTGCACCATTAAGACAATCCGGTAGAGTATCACATCAGCCAGATAGATACTATGATTTCTTGATCCGAGATGGTGATCCCATCGAACTCGATGAGAACGATGAGGATCCGATCACCTATATGGATGCAATGCAGAGACCTGATTCCAAGAAATGGCTTGAAGCCATGAAATCTGAAATAGAGTCCATGAAGGTCAACGATGTATGGATATTGGTTGACCCACCTGAAGGGGTTAAACCCATTGGGTGTAAATGGGTGTTCAAAAGAAAAAGGGGCGCAGACGGAAAGGTGGAGACCTATAAAGTCTGTTTGGTTGCCAAGGGGTATCATCAACGTTATGGTATTGACTATGATGAGATATTTTTTCCTGTGGCAATTCTCAAATCCATTCGGATAATGCTTGCAATAGCTGCCCATCTGGATTATGAGATCTGACAAATGGATGTAAAGACAGCTTTCCTGAATGGAGAGCTGACCGAAGAGTTTACATCCACAGATGAGTCCAAGGTGTGCAAGCTTCAGAGACTATTTATGGATTGAAGCAAGCTTCTCAGAGTTGGAACATACATTTTGATAAGGTGATCAAAATGTATGGCTTCGTTAAGAATGGAGAAGAGCCCTGCATCTGCAAATGGGCAAATGGTCCAGTTGTGGTGTTCCTTGTCTTGTACATGGATGACATTCTCTTAATCAGAAATGACATCCCCGCACTACAGGGAATAAAAGTTTGATTGTCATCATAGTTTTTCATGAAGGACTTGGGTGAAGCATCCTACATCCTAGGAATGAAGATCTATAGGGATAGATCTAAAAAGATGCTTGGGTTATCCCAGTCCACGTACATAGACACTGTGCTGAAGAGGTTCAGCATGAAGAATTTCAAGAAGGACTATCTATCGATAGGCCATGGAATTTCTCTCTCTAAGAAAGATTATCCGATAACTCCTGAAGAGAGAGAGCGTATGAGTAGAGTCCCATATGCTTCGGTCGTGAGATCTATCATGTACGTCATGACATGTACAAGATCAGATGTGGCATATTCACTAGGAGTAGTGAGTAGATTCCAATCTGATCCTGGAGAAAACTACTGAAAAGTGGTTAAAGCCATCCTTAAGTATTTGAGAAATACTAAGGACCAATAGTTGGTTTATGGCGAGTCAGATCTGAAACTTGTGGGGTTCACAAACTCCAACTTTCAATTTGACCATGATGACAGCAGAAGCGTGTCGGGTTATATCTTTACTCTGAATGGTGGAGCTATCTGCTGGAAGAGTTTCAAGCAGCATACTATGGCAGACTCTGTTTGTAAAGCAGAGTACATCGCAGCATCGGATGCCGCGAAGGAAGCTGTGTGGCTTAAAAAATTCATCAACGAGCTCGGAGTAGCACCCTCCCTCGATGGTCCGGTCCTGCTCTACTGCGACAGCACTGGTGACATAGCTCAGGCAAAGGAACCCAAAGCACACCAGTGGACGAAGCATATTTTGCGTCGCTTCCACTTGGTCTGGGAGATCGTGGATCGAGGTGACATCGATCTTCAGAAGATCCATGGAAAAGAGAACTTGGCCGATCCCTTCACTAAAGCCCTGGCAATAAAGAAGTTCGACAACCACAACTCGAAGATGGGTATTAGATACTGTGTCGAGTGGCTTTAGGACAAATGGGAGTTGTTGGAAAAAATATCTCAAAAGTCAATCGTCAAGCTGTTGATGGTTGAGCAACCAAGTATTATAATTGATTTGTTAATAAATTAAATATATTTTGGAAATTTTCATCATAAATTTTCATCTTCTAACGAACTCCGTTGTTATGATGAAGTTCTTAGGACTATTCAGATTCGATAAAGAGAGGATTTATCGATTAGTCCTTAAAATTATTCATGATCAAATGATAGACTGTTAATAAGGACGACAGCTTCTATCGAGCATAGGTCGCTGTAGGCCATATGGGTTGGTTGTCCTTTTAACCAAGGAGTGTGGAGACACTGGTATGGCATACAGGTGAGATATAAAGGTACATCATCATTGAACATGACCAACTTCAGAGCATTCTGCTGTCGAGAATACCTCTGATGGGATATAGGTATAAGTGTCCCTTAGACCTGAGATCACCTCAGTGACTTGCAAGCAATTCACTATACTTTGGTACTGAACTAATTGAATTTTTAATTCAGTGATGGAATGCTTCTGGGTATAGTCAAGAACTTGCGAAGTCAGAGTGTGATCGAGATGGGATTGACCACTCCAAGAGTTGGAAAAGAATGAGTCACTGTATTTCAATTTAGCAAAACCTTGGCCAGGGTAATCCATCAGATGGATTTGATATTTTGAAATACAATGTAGACAACCTGATCAGAGTTAATAGTAGAACTCTGAAGTGTCCTATGATCATTTTGGTCAAAGGGATGAATTATATGAAAATTATATCTATATGGGTTCTAAGGATGTTGTTCTACACATTCGACCTATCCGATCGTCGGGTACCATTGCTAGATGGTTACTTTGATTGGTATAAAAATTTATTTTTGTACTACCGACTTAGGTTCGGACCTATGAGATCACACACATTAGAGTTTATGATCCAATCGGATGGTTGATCAACGATGAAGAATCATTCTAGGGTTAAATGATCAATACGATTGACATTCAACCTAGTGCAAGTGTTGCAGGAGGATCGATTAGCAATTCGATTGCTAATTGACTTAATTTGATTAAGCCAATAGGCTGAGATTAAGTCTAATTGAATATGATTTAATTAGATTTAGTTTGAGCTTGATTGGATCAAGTCTAATTGATTGATTGGATAAGCCAAGTGCAAGGAAAAAACTAGTCCTAGTTCAATTAAGACTTGGGTCAACCTAATTTCTAATTTGATTAAAAAATTAAATCAGATTTAAATCTAATTTAATCTGATTAAATTAGGTTCTTAATTAGGTTAAAAACTATTTTAATTGGGTTGATCTAATTTTGGTTTGATTTGGTTTGAGAAATCAAATTAAAACAAGTCATAAGATAGAATCCTAGTAAGACTAGGATTCCACCTTGCGCCACATAAGCCCCGCCCACGCCCTCTCTCTTATTCCACGCCAATCCCTCTTATTTTGTGTGACAAAAGACCTCTCCCAGATCTTTCCCACATCTAAAAGGTTTCCTCTCTTCTTTCATACATGGAAAGTGGTTGTAGATCAAATCAAAGTAGGAATAAGTTTGGATTTCAAATTCTATGAGATAGAGTTTTAGAAATCCAAAACTCTTTCCTTTTTGTACCGAATTTATCTAGATTTTTTCTGAGATTTTTATGGCTTTTAGGGCACACATTGTGCACCCTTTGCTAGTGGTCCATGCACAAAAATAAGGAGGAGGCACCCAAGAGTTGGGCGCCCCTTATCTTGCCATGTTTGGATAAGCTTTGACTAGGTATTTGACCTAGACAAAGACTCTATCATATCTCTCTCTATAAAATAAGTTTCTATATAAAATTTTTGAAAAACATAGAGATTTGAGAGACCTTTGGGGCATCCAAAAATCAAAGAGAAATACCTTTGGGTCATGGAGATATAATAGACACAAGATATGGTGTCTAGGAGAGAGTAAAGAGAAGAAGAAGAGGGTCTTCTTCTAGGGTTGTTAGTTTCATCTCTTTCCTTCCTCCGTCTTGAGTTTTCTGAGAGCATCTCAGATCTAAAACTCCTCCTCCTACTTCTCATCTTTGGAAGAGTCCAAATCAAGAAGAAGGAGGCACCTGATCAACCATCGAAGAAGGATCAGCGCAGTACTAGCATACTATGCTGATTTTCTGAAGCAAGCTTCTGGTCGAGATTCGTGGGCTTGTGTGGACGACTCCTAGAGACTGAATGCATGTGTAGTTTGTAATATCATCCTCAAGCCCGGATCAGCAAGATTAGAATATCTAACTTGTAAGGTAATAGATTTGATCTATTGTTTAATACATACATTAGATGTAGTATAGAAACATGTTGATATGATCAACATGTAGTTCATGCTCTATGTATTTTAATTTTTGATTTAATGCTATGTAATAATCATATAATAAGATCTTAGATCTAGAAATTCTCTGATTTTAAAAAATAAATTTTGATTTATTTTAGTCTTTCGCTGTTTGATCTTGAAAAAGTTTCAAGATCTAACCCTGAAACCCTAGATCTGGTTCCTTCGGGCTAGACCTTGGTTCATTAAGTCTTTAACAGCCTTGTCTAGTAATTCTTGCATCTCCTTAATGGCATCATTAAAAGTTGCCTGATTTATCATCCATACAACTACCCAAAACCATTTTTTAAGTGTATGGCTAGGACTGGATTTTCTCTAATTGGCATTTATATGCCTCATATAGTTTCCATGCTCTACATATAGAATCAATTTTCTAACTGGATTAAGAAGGCCCCATGGCAAACAAATTTATGTGTTAAGTTATTAACATAATATAAAAATAATAATCAATTAAAATGGAAAATAAGTTATTAAGGTACTAACAAAACTATCTTCTCCTAGTCACTAATTATTGTGTAGCCATAGCCATCATGAATTCCAAAATTATTAAGCAGTAGTTTTAGGAACCAATTCCAAATATTCTCACTCTCACCCGCAATAACTATCCAAGTTATTGGGAGCATTTGCTTATTCTCATCTCTTTCTATAGTATAAAGAAGTTAGACTCTTAGAAATATCTTTAAGAAACAACCATCCAATCCAATAATTGGCCAACATCTTGCTAGCCAACCTCTTTTCAGAGCATCAAATCTCATATAAAATCTATAAAAATATGACTTCCCCCTAGCAATTACCCTATCAACTTTAATCTTAAAATCTTATTCTTATTTATCCTTCTCAACTCTACAGTATAGGACCATAATTTGCTATAATGGTCCTCTAGAGTATCGATAATCATTATCAATACCCTCCACTTGGCTTTATAACTGTTAGATTTGTGTCCTAGAAGCCAATTGTTGGCTGACACATTATGTAATTCCAGAGCTTAAACTTATACTTATAATTTTTTATTATCAATAAAGGGCTTTGTCATTCCAATCATATTTATGTGTCCATGATTTATCCTAAAAATTAATAAAGATGATTTTTATATATTTTTAAAGTATTAAGAATTTAAGACATACATTAATTAGTGATTAATTTCTAAATGCTCTCGATCAAAGGATCGTCACGAAGGATAGTGATCAATCCATTTGAGATCGGTGTATAGTTCATCTCTTTTGTGCGCAGATGAGTCTTGGATCTGCAGTGTAGGGACACTAGGATGAGGATATGGGTGGTAGTTAGAGAACAACTTGCACTGAGCATGACCAATACAATAATCACATAGATGTCTACTCACCGTCAGTGGTCTTCTCAATGCTGCAGTAGTGTGAGTGATCCTTTAATTTACGGTGTCATTGACTATTCGCAGTGAGGCTACTGAGTTTGACTGCACGTTCTCTCGATCCCTAACCATTTAGATCTTTGCTGTGTATGTTGGCTTCAGTAAGTTCAGGTTCGCTGTTTGGAGTAGGATGCATCTAGAAAGAATCTATCAACTTTGATAGAAAAGGAGAAGTCTTATGTGATTTTTTAGATTGAGTTCAAAAAATCTTTGACCAAAGCAAGTACGAATACTAAAAAAAAATTTCTACGAAATTTACAAATAAACTTGAGTCAAGCCAATCAAGTATATGACTGACGATGGAGTCTGATGAGTTCTCCATGACCTCCATCAATTCGAAACTCACGATAAAAGGACTGAAACATACGATAACTATATCTAAAAATTTATATTTTTATTCTACTGGGTTGTCACTACATACTGTTAGGTGTCACTGGTGGATCGTGAGACTCATCGGGTGTCATTTTGATGATCGATGGTCCTAAAAGAGTAGAATTAAAAATATTTCAATCCATCGAAAAGAGTTTCGATGATATTGTGATGGAGATCACAATATATCGCACTACCAATAGAATGAAATCTATGGGGTCACATATTAAGGAATTTAATCTCACATTTGCTAATTGGACTTATGAAGTTCTAATTAGATTAGGATTTATTGAAATCCTATTAGGTTAAATAGAACCAAGCTTGCACATGGGTAAACCTAATTCTTCTAGGAACTTTGATTGGATCAAGGTCCATAGCCTTGAACCTAACCTAAATCTATTTGGATTTAACTGGGCTCTTAATTGTGAGCCCAAAAAAATTTGATTAAGCCAATTAGTTGGCTAAATTATCTCCTTATTATCTCTACATTATCTCCTAATTATCTCTAAGTGGTGTGTGGATAACTGGAAAGAATGGGTGGTGCCTACCTTTATTTTTGGCAAGACCATGGGGCGCTAATCCCATGGATATTGCATAAGGGGCCCACCCCCTTATGTGGCATGGCATGGAGGAGAGAGAGAAAGAGGGGCCATGCCACCTCTTATGAACCAAGAAACCTTAAGGGATGCCAAGTGTTGGCACCCCATCTACATGCTTTTCATAACATAAGGTGTCCAATCAGATTGGAGTGCCCCATATATTTACCAAAGGAGGCTAATTATATACCAATTAAGTCTGATTTTATTGAGAAAAAAATTAGATTAAAAAGGTAAAGTTTTTTATGAGATAAGAATGTACTTTTTAAGTTAATTAGATTCCTCTTTTAAGTCAAGATAGAGTCTATGTAAGAGAAGGTCTCTTAGGGTTTCCAGTTAATATAATTTTGTGAAATCAAAATACTCTCCCTCTCCCTTCTCCATGTCTCCCCTCCTCCCTCTTTTCTCTTCCATGCCCAAGGCTTGGGTGTCCCACTATTCTACACGCCAAGGTGGAGGTAATCTTCTTCAAGAGCGAAGAACGAGGAGAAGAAGACTGCTAGATCAAAGAGTTGATTTTGTAGTCTGGATCAAAAAATTGATCGAGATTCTTAAGGTCGAGATTCTACTTGGAGAAGAAGAATCTATTATGAGAAGATCAGTTCAAGATTGATTTCGATGGATATCCGTAAAGGTCGGACATGTGTGCAGCTCAAGAAACCTTAAATCAGTGATCATCAATTACAGTGAATATCTCCCTGCACTAAGGTATTAAGATTCGATCTCATACTTACTTTTAATTTCAGATTATATATGTATGTCCTTTCTTCTAGGCTTGGATAGGATTAGATATGATCTTATGCATATGGGGTTTGTTGGTGCAAAAATCCACCTGCGCCGGAGAAGCTGGAGTTGAGGAAGCCGCGGTCGCCGCCGGGACCTGCAAGGGAAGTCTAAACCGGAGGTGGGGTTGCTCCGGCAAGACCCTCCGACGCTCAAGTCAGTTCTCTGCCTCAACAAGAATGGAGTGCTCGAACGGAGAATTTAGCAGAGTTTTGAGATAAGAAAAATGAGCTTAGAGAATAACGTATCTGGATCCCCTTTTATAGGCAGAGGGGGCGACGGATTGATGGTGACACCTGCAACCGTCTGGTAGTGGGCCGCCCACGGTCAGGGAAATTAATTGCGGAGAGTGGTGGGGCAGACTCGTGGCTGTTGTCATAGTCTGCCACGTATGGCCTGTTGCGGATAGTGGGACGGCGTCCGTTGCCGCTAGCTGTCAGTGAGTAGTGGGATCGTGCAGCACCTGCCGCAGGGAGCGGGACAGAATCGTGGCCGTTTGCTACAGCCTGTCAGGGAGTAATGGGTCCGCTGCTGGAGCCGCGTAGAATCCGCTGTAGGACCTGGAACAGAATCATGATTGTTGTCGCGGCCTGCCGAGGGGGTGCGGATCTGTCGATTGAGGTTCGGCCGCGATTGGAGTCCGACCTCCGTAGGAGCCCGGGCGGAACCGCTCTGATGTCGAAGGTGGAGTCCGGCTCCCGTAGGAGTCCGGGCGGAGCCGTTCTGATGTCGGAGGTGGAGCCCGGCTCCCGTAGGAGTCCGGGCGGAGCCATTCTGATGTCGGAGGTGGAGCCCGGCTCCCGTAGGAGTCCGGGCGGAGCCGTTCTGATGTCGGAGGTGGAGCCCGGCTCCCGTAGGAGTCCGGGCGGAGCCGTTCTGATGTCGGAGGTGGAGCCCGGCTCCCGTAGGAGTCCGGGCGGAGCCGTTCTGATATCGGAGGTGGAGCCCGGCCCCCGTAGGAGTCCGGGCGGAGCCGTTCTGATGTCGGAGGTGGAGCGATCTCGTAGGAGCCCGGCTCCCGTAGTTGTCCGGGCGGAGCTGCGCTGCAAACAAAGTCAAGGATGAAGTCCGGCTCTGATAGGAGTCCGGATTGAGCTTACCAGCGATTGATATTGAGAGCGGAGCCCGGCTCCCGTAGGAGTCCGGGCGGAGCTGTTTTGATGTTGGCGGCAGAGCCCGGCTCCCGTAGGAGTCCGGGCGGAGCAGCGCTTGCTGATGGCGGTGGAGCCCGGCTCCCGTAGGAGTCCGGGCGGAGCAGCGCTTGCTGATGGCGGTGGAGTCCGGCTCCCGTAGGAGTCCGGACGGAGCTGCACTTGCTGATGGCGGTGGAGCCCGGCTCCAGTAGGAGTCCGGGCGGAGCCGTACTTGCTGATGGCGGTGGAGCCCGGCTCCCGTAGGAGTCCGGACGGAGCCGTTCTGATGTCGGAGGTGGAGCCCGGCTCCCGTAGGAGTCCGGGCGGAGCCGTTCTGATGTCGAAGGTGGAGCGATCTCGTAGGAGCCCGGCTCCCGTAGGAGTCCGGGCGAAGCCTTTCTGATGGGAATTTTGGCCGCGGGTATTTTATACTCAACACCAGTCCCCCTACTTCCAAGTTTGAATTTCAAGCGAAGGAAGTACACAGAGAGAGAGATGCGCAGCCGAAATTGCCCCCTCGATCCCTGTGCGCAGCTGCCCCCACTTAATGTGCGCGTGTCAGAATCCGTTTTTTGGCAAAAGCGACTTGAAAAGTCTTTTCGAAACCCCCGTTGAAACGCGATCCCAGGCGTCGCTCTGTGGAAATCTGTGAGCGGTCAACCCTCGATAGCAACGAAGCGGATAAGCGCGACGCGCGGCACACACCATCTGGCCCAGGAATTCTCACCGTCATAACTGCGCCAGGATCCGCCGGCTATTTAAACCCTTCGATCCATTCACGGTCTCATCCTGGCGTTCTTCTTTTCCCCTGAGAGTCTTGCTCCCCTCGTGCCAATTCTCGCCGCCTTTTGCCCATCAATCCTTCTCTGAGGGTTTCCACACCATGTCCTCAACTCTGGAGGCTGTTCTTGAGGGGATTGTTAGGGCTCGGAGGAAGGTGAGGAGGAGGACGACAGTCGGTGAGAATCTCTGTCATCTCAGAGGGGGCCCAAGGAAGAATTCCTTCAACAACAGGGGTTTAATATCGGGGGCTGTTGTAGAAGCTATTCTGCCTGCGAATTTTGGAGCAGTAAGGCGGGGCAATACCGGTCAAGAGGGCAGAATAGACGTCACAAGTCATGACGGGATCCTTGACGCCGTCGGGGCCAAGGGACCAGAGACGGTCGACGGCGGGGCGGTAGAACTTGTTGCGGAGACGGTGGAAGTAGCGCATGCCGACCTTGCCGGAGCATCTCAGGTGGCGGCCATCATGGCTACGGCTCTTCTTGAAACAGGTCTTCGTTACTGCCGTTGTTACCCCCGCCGCCTTCGGAGATCAATCCCACCCCTTCCTCGCTAAGGTCGGAACTTTGGGGACAGAATGAAGAGAGATGGGGCGAGAGATGTTACACGCACTGGAGAATGCGACTGAGAAGAACAGAGACGGGAAGAGGAATTTGCAGCTTGGATCGGCTTCCAGTTCATCCTGCCCGAACCGTGCTTTGCGAGACATGTATTTTCTTTTTCTCTTTTTCCTGACCCGCCGGGTCCTGTAACGTGTGCTTCTATCAAATAAAATAGTGATTTCAGTACCTTGTTTACCTCTCATGTCAAATAATTGTCTGCCGAACTTCTTTCCTTCTTTTTGCCTGTGTCATGCCGTTCCAAGACCGTCGGCGACCTTTTCAGTTCATGTGGGGTCGTCCTTCGCCGGGCTTCTTTTCGGTTTTTCCTGCCGTTAAGAGATATCCACTTGTTAGGTTTGCTGGGATCTTTCTCCGCTGGAGTTGGGGCTAGGTTCGAAGAAGCTCCTGGAAGTTGAAGCAGCATAGTTTTCATAAGAAGTAGGGCAAGGTCTTTCTGTAATCAAAGTCATAAGTAAAGTCCAGCCTCCGTAGAAGTCCGGGCGGAGCCGCTCTGATGTCGAAGGTGGAGCCCGGCTCCCGTAGGAGTCCGGGCGAAGCCTTTTCGTGGCGGAACCCGGCTCCCGTAGGAGTCCGAGCGAAACCTTTTGGTGGCGGAACCCGGCTCCCGTAGGAGTCCGGGCGAAACCTTTTGGTGGCGGAACCCGGCTCCCGTAGGAGTCCGGGCGAAACCTTTTGGTGGCGGAACCCGGCTCCCGTAGGAGTCCGGGCCTTACTCCCCGCTCATGTCAGGACGAGGTTCTCCTCCTGTTCCTGACAGGGCTGCGGGGGCACGTATGGGCGCTGCGAGGCCTCTCCCCCCGTCCGGTCTAAAGAAACCGGGCCTTCGACTTTGCTCAAGTTAGGGCGAGGTTCTCCTCCTGTCCCTAACAGGACTGTGGGGGCACATATGGGCGTTGTGAGGCCTCTCCCCCCATCCGGTCTAAAGGAACCGGGCCTTCGACTTTGCTCAAGTTAGGACGAGGTTCTCCTCCTGTCCCTAACAGGGCTGTGGGGGCACATATGGGCGTTGTGAGGCCTCTCCCCCCATCCGGTCTAAAGGAACCGGGCCTTCGACTTTGCTCAAGTTAGGGCGAGGTTCTCCTCCTGTCCCTAACAGGGCTGTGGGGGCACATATGGACGTTGTGAGGCCTCTCCCCCCATCCGGTCTAAAGGAACCGGGCCTTCGACTTTGCTCAAGTTAGGGCGAGGTTCTCCTCCTGTCCCTAACAGGGCTGTGGGGGCACATATGGGCGTTGTGAGGCCTCTCCCCCCATCCGGTCTAAAGGAACCGGGCCTTCGACTTTGCTCAAGTTTGGGCGAGGTTCTCCTCCTGTCCCTAACAGGGCTGTGGGGGCACATATGGGCGTTGTGAGGCCTCTCCCCCCATCCGGTCTAAAGGAACCGGGCCTTCGACTTTTGTAAGATTGCGTTCTCGTTTTTGATACCGTCTGCTTGAATTGTCCCTAGACAAGTGGGCACACATTTTTCGATTAGGATGAAATCACTGGTAGTATACCCGTAAGTTTTCTGAGTTCCAT
This sequence comes from Elaeis guineensis, assembly GCF_000442705.2. Taxonomy (NCBI): domain Eukaryota; kingdom Viridiplantae; phylum Streptophyta; class Magnoliopsida; order Arecales; family Arecaceae; genus Elaeis; species Elaeis guineensis. Next base: position 67,533,049 of record NC_025993.2, on the reverse strand, counting down.
GGTCGCGGGAGGTCGGCCCCTCCGAGCTCCTTAAGATAATAAGTCCCAGGTCGGACTACTTCTTTGATCTCATAAGGTCCTTCCCAATTTGGGGCTAGCTTCCCCTGGGCCTGCGGCTGTGAGACAGCAGCTCATCGGAGTACAAGATCCCCCGCTCTAAATGTCCTGTTCTTGACTCGGGCGTTATAATATCGGGCAACCTTCTGTCTGTAGGCCGCCATTCGGACCTGAGCGATCTCCCGCCTTTCTTCCAGTAGGTCGAGGTTGGCCCTGAGATTTTGTGCATTCTGGGGTTCGTCGAACGCCACGACTCGTGCCGATGGGAGTTTAAGTTCGATCGGGATGACGGCTTCTGTACCAAAGGCTAGAGCAAAGGGAGTCTCTCCCGTAGGCAACCTCCGGGTAGTTTGGTACGCCCATAGCACATGGTAAAGCTCGTCTGCCCAAGTTCCTTTCGCTTTTTCAAGCCTTGTCTTGATTCCCTGCAAAAGGGTTTTGTTTGTTACCTCGGCTTCGCCGTTTGCCTGGGGATGGGCCACTGATGTGAACTTGTGGGAGATGTTTAGGTCTTCACAGAATTCAGCAAATCTGACTCCCGCGAATTGCCGTCCATTATCAGTGATCAGTGTTCGAGGTAAACCGAACCTGCACACTATTGATTTCCAGACGAAATCCTGCACTTTCGCTTCTGTGATTTTGGCTAGTGGTTCGGCCTCGACCCATTTGGTGAAGTAGTCGATTGCTACAAGGAGGAATTTCCTTTGACCAGACGCCATGGGAAAGGGGCAAAGAATATCCATCCCCCATTGCGCAAAAGGCCATGGGGCACTCAGGGGTGTGAGCTCGGTAGCAGGTTGTCTCTGGATGTTGGCGTACCTTTGGCATCGATCGCATTTTTTGACATATTCGATTGAATCATGATGCATTGTGGGCCAGTAGTACCCTTGGCGGAGTAGTTTGTGGGATAGAGATCTGGCACCCAAATGGCTTCCGCAAACTCCCTCGTGCACTTCCCATAAAGCGTAGTCGGCTTCTGAGGGTCGGAGACATCTCAAGAGAGGCAAGGAGTACGATCTCTTGTACAATTTGCCCTCATAGAGGATGTACCGGGATGCCTGATTTCGGAGTTTTCGGGCCTCTTTCGCGTCTTGGGGGAGAATCCCATCTCTAAGATAGGTTATCAGCGGGTCGACCCAGCTGGGCTCGTGGTCAATATCCATTACGAGCTGCGGTTCTTTCGTACTTGGGTGCTTTAAAACTTCAAAGAGGACGCCTTTGGGCAATTCGGCCGGAGCCGATGTTGCTAGCTTGGAGAGAAAATCGGCTCTGGCATTCTCCGATCTTGGAATTTGCTTGATGTCGAAATTGTTGAAGGCGGGGGTGAATTCCTTCACCTTCTCAAGATATTTGGCCATACTGTCCTCCCGCGCTTCAAAGCTCCCGCTGACTTGTCCCACTATAAGTTGGGAATCGCTGTGCACCCGGAGTTGGTTTATTCCAAGCTCCTTAGCGACCCTCAATCCTGCGATTAGAGCTTCATATTCTGCTCCATTGTTTGTTGCGGGGAATCCGAAATGCAGAGCGTACTCTGCGACGACTCCCTCCGGGCTGGTCAAGATCAGGCCTGCACCAGCGCCCGCCATGTTGGAAGATCCGTCCACGTGGAGGGTCCAAAAGCCATCGAAGGAACTGGCTTCTTCGTCGGAGGAGTCCGGTTGAGTCTTCAGGTCGTCAATTTTGCTTTGCTCAGGTTTGGCCTCCTCAGGGACGGTGCATTCTACTATGAAATCCGCCAATACCTGGGCCTTTATTGCCGGCCTAGGCTGGTAGTTGATGTCGAATTCTGTGAGCTCGATTGCCCATTTCGCCATTCTCCCAGAAATATCAGCTCGGTGCAAAACCGCTTTGATCGGTTGGTCGGTGAGCAACGTCACCGTGTGCCCTTGAAAGTAAGGTCGGAGTCTCCGAGCTGCAATCAACAAAGCGTAGGTCAGTTTCTCTAATTTAGTATACCTGGTCTCGACGTCCCTTAGCACGCGGCTAATGTAGTAGACCGGCCGCTGGATTTTTATTTCTTCCTTGACAAGGACTGCCGCGAGGGATGTGGGAGAGACTGCCAGGTACAAAAATAACTCCTCCCCAGGTTCGGGCTTTGCCAGTAGTGGAGGTGAGCTAAGGTAGCTCTTTAATTCCTCGAATGCCTGTTGACATTCAGGGGTCCAACAGAAGTTCTTCGGCTGTTTGAGGGTTTGGAAGAAGGGCAAATATCGCTCAGCCGACCTCGCGACAAAGCGATTAAGAGCTGCGATCCTCCCAGTGAGGCACTGAACCTCCTTGATCGACCGCGGGGCGGCCATCTCCTGGATGGCGCGAATTTTCTCCGGATTGGCCTCAATCCCACGCCCCGACACCATGAAGCCCAGGAACTTTCCTGAGGTTACCCCAAAAGCACATTTGGTCGGGTTCAGCTTCATTCTGTATTTTCGAAGAGCGCCAAAAGCTTCCTCGAGGTCGGCAACATGATTTCCGGAAGATCTACTTTTCACGAGCATATCATCCACGTACACCTCCATGTTTCGGCCGATTTGTTCTTTGAAGATTTTATTTACCAACCGCTGATAGGTTGCGCCTGCGTTCTTGAGGCCGAACGGCATAACCCTGTAGCAGTAAAGGCCACGACTAGTGATAAAAGCAGTCTTTTCTTCATCTTTCGATGCCATCCTAATCTGGTTATAGCCGGAGAATGCGTCCATGAAAGTGAGAAGCTCGTGGCCCGAGGTAGCGTCCACCAGTTGGTCGATCCTGGGCAGGGGTAGCTGTCCTTTGGGCAAGCTTTATTCAGCTTTTTGAAGTCGATACACATCCTCCACTTGCCGTTTGCTTTCTTGACCAAGACAACATTGGAGATCCACTCTGGATAATTGACCTCCTTGATGAATCCGGCCTTGAGAAGTTTACCACTTCCTCGGCTATCGCCTTCTGCCTCTCCGGGGCATGACTCCGGATTTTTTCTTTTGTTGGCCGATGTTTAGGGTCGACCGCCAGATGATGTTCCATGACCTCTGTCTCGATCCCCGGCATATCCGCCGGGACCCATGCGAAAACGTCCGCATTTCTTCGGAGAAAGTCCACGAGATGCGTCCGCACCTCCTCCTCCAGGTTGGAGCCAATCAACACCACGTGCTCCGCATTCCCATCATTCAAAGGAATTGGTATTAGGTCCTCGATCGGGCCGCCCCTCTCTTCAGTGAGGTCGTCGCGCGCATCCAACCCGTCGACTGGACAAAGGTCCGCTTGATCGCTTCTTTGCAGGGCAATATTGTAGCAGTGCCTGGCCAGCGCCTGGTCTCCCCAAACTTCTCCAATCCCTTTGTCAGTGGGGAACTTCAACTTCAAATGATAGGTTGAAACAACGGCTCTGAGGGCATTGAGGCCGGGATGGCCAAGAATTGCATTGTAGGCAGATGGCGCCTTTACCACCAGGAAATTCACCAGAGCCCGGGACTGCTTTGGATGCTGACCCGCGGTCACAGTTAGAGCTATCGTTCCTTCCGTAGGAACGGCGTCACCAGTAAACCCTATCAAGGGGGAGCACATCGGCCTTAGATGACCGCCAAGAGTGGTCATTCTTGAAAAGGCGTTGTAGAACAAGATGTCATCCAAACTTCCGTTGTCGACGAGAACGCGACGGACATCATAATTTGCTATGTTCAAGGAAACTATGACCGCGTCGTTGTGAGGGAATTGGACTCCCTGGGCATCTTCTTCAGTGAAGGCTATGGGTTCCACGACTTTTTGCCGCTTGGGGGGTGCAGCTGATTTGCCGATCGCCTCCTGCTGGGATTCCCCCGAGACGACATTAACGGAATCCTGCGGAGACTGGTCGCCCGACCACCCATTATCGGCGGTCATAGCCAGAGGTAGTCGTGCAGAAACCCCGCGAGAAGGCATCGGACAGGGAAAGGAGGCTTGGGTGCCGGAAAAGATGGTCGGAAGCGGATCCGTTGAGCGCTCCTTTAAGAACAAGGGTGCTGCGAAGGTTCAACCCCTTCCTCTAGCGCCAATCCTGTTGGTGCAAAAATCCACCTGCGCCGGAGAAGCTGGAGTTGAGGAAGCCGCGGTCGCCGCCGGGACCTGCAAGGGAAGTCTAAACCGGAGGTGGGGTTGCTCCGGCAAGACCCTCCGACGCTCAAGTCAGTTCTCTGCCTCAACAAGAATGGAGTGCTCGAACGGAGAATTTAGCAGAGTTTTGAGATAAGAAAAATGAGCTTAGAGAATAACGTATCTGGATCCCCTTTTATAGGCAGAGGGGGCGACGGATTGATGGTGACACCTGCAACCGTCTGGTAGTGGGCCGCCCACGGTCAGGGAAATTAATTGCGGAGAGTGGTGGGGCAGACTCGTGGCTGTTGTCATAGTCTGCCACGTATGGCCTGTTGCGGATAGTGGGGCGGCGTCCGTTGCCGCTAGCTGTCAGTGAGTAGTGGGATCGTGCAGCACCTGCCGCAGGGAGCGGGACAGAATCGTGGCCGTTTGCTACAGCCTGTCAGGGAGTAATGGGTCCGCTGCTGGAGCCGCATAGAATCCGCTGTAGGACCTGGAACAGGATCATGATTGTTGTCGCGGCCTGCCGAGGGGGTGCGGATCTGTCGATTGAGGTTCGGCCGCGGTTGGAGTCCGGCCTCCGTAGGAGCCCGGGCGGAACCGCTCTGATGTCGAAGGTGGAGCCCGGCTCCCGTAGGAGTCCGGGCGGAGCCGTTCTGATGTCGGAGGTGGAGCCCGGCTCCCGTAGGAGTCCGGGCGGAGCCGTTCTGATGTCGGAGGTGGAGCCCGGCTCTCGTAGGAGTCCGGGCGGAGCCGTTCTGATGTCGGAGGTGGAGCCCGGCTCCCGTAGGAGTCCGGACGGAGCCGTTCTGACATCGGAGGTGGAGCCCGGCCCCCGTAGGAGTCCAGGCAAAGCCGTTCTGATGTCGGAGGTGGAGCGATCTCGTAGGAGCCCGGCTCCCGTAGGAGTCCGGGCAGAGCTGCGCTGCAAACAAAGTCAAGGGTGAAGTCCGGCTCTGATAGGAGTCCGGATTGAGCTTACCAGCGATTGATATTGAGAGCGGAGCCCGGCTCCCGTAGGAGTCCGGGCGGAGCTGTTTTGATGTTGGCGGCAGAGCCCGGCTCCCGTAGGAGTCCGGGCGGAGCAGCGCTTGCTGATGGCGGTGGAGCCCGGCTCCCGTAGGAGTCCGGGCGGAGCAGCGCTTGCTGATGGCGGTGGAGCCCGGCTCCCGTAGGAGTCCGGACGGAGCTGCACTTGCTGATGGCGGTGGAGCCCGGCTCCCGTAGGAGTCCGGGCGGAGCCGTACTTGCTGATGGCGGTGGAGCCCGGCTCCCGTAGGAGTCCGGGCGGAGCCGTTCTGATGTCGGAGGTGGAGCCCGGCTCCCGTAGGAGTCCGGGCGGAGCCATTCTGATGTCGGAGGTGGAGCGATCTCGTAGGAGCCCGGCTCCCGTAGGAGTCCGGGCGAAGCCTTTCTGATGGGAATTTCGGCCGCGGGTATTTTATACCCAACAGGGTTAAAGGGTTTAACCCAATCATTAGTTCACTGTAATTAAAAAATTTTAAAATCTACATATGCTGCCTATCCGATTTTCTAACAGTAGTATTAGAGCCACTGATTTTTAAAGATACATATGATCTAATTTTAGTTTAGATCTGAAAGTTTTAATGATTTAAAATCAATCTTGTGCTGATATAAGATTGTCTTGGTGTAGGATTTATCTCCTATATTGTAAAGATTGTCCTAGCACAAAATTGATCAATTTTGAAAATTATTTTCAAAGTAATTAAATCAATCTTTTAGATCTAAAAATTAGCATATGTAATATGTTTAATTCTAAGTTTAGATCTGAAATTAGAATGATTAAAAGTTCACATCAAATTGATATAAGGTTGACCTGATATAGGGTTTACCCTTTATATTGTAAAGGTTGTCCTAGTTTGACGTGAATCAATTTTTAAAAAAATATTTTTAAATATTTTAATCCTTATTTTAGATATGGTTTTATATGTATTTGACATGTGTAATTTTAGTTTTAGATCTAAAATTTAATGTATATGTGATATATATTTTAATTTAGATCTGAAACTATATATATATATATGATATATGACATTAGGTTTAAATCTGAAATAGTTTCAAAATCATGAGCTACTAATGCATGCAATAGAATAAAATTTAAAGATTATTTTTAGATTTGAAATTATGTTGTTGCATGAGGGTATAGGTTGAATAAATTACATCCAATGATCAAACTACAATTAGGATCAAATTGAAAAAATCAGACTAGAACTCATTTTTGATTTTGAGCAATTGATTAAACATAATCGATGGTTGCTTAGGATTAGATCAAAAGAGCTTAAAGTCAAGTTTAGTTGTAGTTGGTCGCATCGATTCATATTTTGATGTGAGTTGATTGATTCAAGACCAAATTTGGCTCAGTGGTTCGAGCTCATTTCAATAAGTTAAACCAATCGATTCTAATCGACCAATTTGGTGTCTAAGGTAAGTATTTAGATGGTGGTTATTTAATTGATTTTGTTGTCTGATCTAGTCAATTTTGATTGGTGTTTAAAAAAAATAATGGGGAGACCCCCACACATCTTAACTTATCTGACCATCTTGAGAGATTCAGTTTCATGTTAGATTACTTGTTGACTCGAGTTCACCCATGCTGACTAGACTGGTTAGACATGTTGATATGCTAACCTGAATATAATCAGTTGGATATCAGATCTGCTGATTTAAAAAAGATCTAAACCTAAATCTTCTCACTAAATATTAAGTCTATAGATCTTCCATCATTGTAGAGATGTGGGTGCCTTCCTAGCGTTGATCGTTCTCGACTGGTTACAGTGATTTGGTTGCATCGAGAAGGTACAACCACTTTATTGATATTTGATGTCTCGGGGTAGAGATGGGTTTGGGTCTAATAACTGTTAGGTGAGGATCTCAATGATGGTTTTGTACCTGTTGGTGAACGATGGATCTGACTTAACTAAGAAATATGCCAATAACTGTTAGGTCAGGCCATAGTTTTTAGAGACCAAGCCTACTGCATCTTGCTTAGTGAATCAACGGACAAACTGTTCTCCACTCATTGGTCTGTACTCACCAATAACTATTAGGTGAGGTGTGTATAGATTAATGGGACCGCAGTATCCACTTGAAACCGATCGCATATAGGTTTTCATTTCTCCATTCGAGGAGTGTGGGAGATTCGAGAAAATGGTGGGAGCCTTTGTTTATTTTTTAAAATTCTTAAAATAAATATTCTTATAAGTACAAACATCTAACTAGAAACTATTCTCTCTGTAGATAACTATATCGAATACCAACCCCTTAGCTCGTGTCCTCGATACCAATAGGTTAACCAGTATCAACTATAAAGACTGACTCCGAAATTTGAGAATTATTCTCAGCTCTGAGAAACTCACCCATGTCCTAAATCAGGATGCATCTGTGTTACTTGCTCATCCATCCCCTAATCAATGAGCCGTACTTAAGAAGTGGATGGATGAAGATAATAAGGCAAAGTGTTATATATTAGCATCCATGTCCAATGATCTTCAGCGACAGTGAGAAGACATGAGGATTGCCAGAGAAATGCTGACTCACCTGCAAAAGTTGTATGGTGAGCAAAGTCACACAACTCGCTTTGAGATCTTCTGAAGACTTTTCAGAGCGAAGATGCATGATGGACAGTCCATCAATGATCATTGTTTGACAATGATCAAGGACATCGAGGAGCTTCAGAAATTTGAGATGAACATGGATAAGAAATTGCAGGTAGATTTGATCCTCTGATCTCTTTCTGAATCATATGGGCAGTTCATTATGAACTACCATATGAATAAAATCGATAACACTTTGTCCAAGTTATTGAATATGCTGGCAATAGTAGAGGATACCTTGAAGAGTTCAAGCGGCACAGTTCTAGCTGTGGAGCGGGCTTCCTCCAAAAGAAAGTCTTCTTTTAAAAAAAAAAAAAAGCCCACAAAGAAGCAAAAGAATGAGGCCAAGCCCAAAAAATAGGTTCTAAAGAAGGCTGATGACAAGAAAAAATATTTTCATTATAATGTCGAAGGCCATTGAAGGAGGAACTATCCGAACTATCTGACAACTGTCAAGAACAGGAGGAAGGATGAGCTTTCTGAAGGTACATCTGAATTGTTCATTATTAAAACTAATCTAACGATTTTCTCTTCTTCTAGTTGGGTTCTAGATTCTGGATCAAGTGCTCATTTGTGCACTTTTATGTAGGGTCTTGAAAAAGTTAGGGGTAGAGAAAAGATGAGATCACTCTCCGGATCGATAATGGAACAAGGATTGCTGCTGTGGCCGTCAGGACCTACCCTCTGCGACTACCATTAGGACTTAGTTTAATTTTAAAAAAATGTTATTATGTATTTGTAGCCAGTAGAAATTTGATTTCTATCTCTGTGCTGGCACAAGATAATTATAATTTTTATTTCAATAAAGATATGTATTTAATTTATTTTAAAAATAAAATTATTACATATGCTTTCTTGATTAATGGTCTTTATCATTTGCATATGTATACGAGTGTAAATATTAACGAGCAAATTGTGAATGCCATAGGATCTAAGAGATTTAGAGATAGGATTAGCCAAAAATATCTGTGATACCTTAGGGTAGGCCATATTGGAGAAGACAAACTCAATAAATTGAAGAAAGATGGTCTTCTCGGATCATTGACTTTCGAGTCTTATCCGGTTGGTGAATCGTGTCTTTAAAAAAAAATGATCAAGCTACCCTTTGTGGGATAAGGAGAAAGGATCACTGAGATATTAGCCCTGGTATACACTGACGTGTGTGGTCTATTCGATGTACAAGCCAGGAGTGGCTATATCTACTTCATAATCTTTACTAATGATTATTCATGGTATGGGTTTGTATATTTGATGCACCGAAAGTTTGAAGTTTTTGAAAAGTTTATAGAGTTCAGACATGAAGTAGAAAAATAGATCGAAAAATCCATAAAGATTCTTCGATCAAATCGAGGAGGAGAATATCTTAGTAAAAAATTTTGGGCCTATCCCAAGGATAATAGTATAGTCTCATAGTGGATACCTCTAGGGACATCTCAGCTCAACGGGGTATTTGAAAGGAGGAATCGAACCCTATTAGATATGGTCCAGTCTATGATGAGCTTCATAGACCTTTCTATTTTTCTCTAGGGATGTGCATTGCTTTCTGCAATTCATCTTTTGAATCGAATTCCCTCTAAATCCATTCCTACCACACCATATGAGTTATGGCATGGTAAGAAATCAATTCTTGGATACCTCAAGATTTGAGGATATTCGATATACATCAAGCAACAACAGGAAGCCATGTTAGAGATTAGATCCTTTGGGATTCACTTTATAGGGTATCCTAAGAAAACTATGAGATACTACTTCTATCTTTCTAAGGATTACAATGTGATTATGAGCCGTCATGTCGTCTTCTTAGAAAAAGAGTTTATCCAAGATAGAAGCAGTGGGAAGAAGATTAAGCTCGAAGAGAAAGTCTCTAAAGAATATCGAGTCCAAGAACCTGAACCTAATAATGAGCCAGTAGATGTGTTACCTCCACCTCGTAGATCAAGTAGGATCTCCCATCCTCCTGAAAGGTACTTAGGTATTCTTATAAAGGATTTAGAGGAAGCATTTTTTATGGGAGATAGGGACATTAGGAATGATCCCAAAACCTATGATTAGGCAATGTTAGATATAGACTCTGAGAAATGGATGGAAGTGATGAAGTCAGAAATTGACTCCATACATTCCAACCAAGTTTGGTCCTTATTAGATCTACCTGAAGATATTGTACCTATTGGGTGTAAATATATTTATAAAAGAAAAATTAGATTAGATGGAAAGGTAGAGATCTATAAGGCAAGGCTAATTGTGAAAGGTTATAGTCAACGTAAAGGCATTGACTATCATGAAATCTTTTCATCTGTGGCCATATTGAATCCATCCGTACTCTGCTTGTGATAGCAGCTTTTCATGATTATGAAATTTGATAGATGGATGTGAAAACTGTCTTCCTAAATGGATATCTTGAAGAAGATATCTATATGGAGCAGCCTCTAGGTTTCACGTCTAGTGATAGTGATCACAAGGTCTACAAGCTGCAAAGATCCATATATAGACTCAAGCAAGCATCTCAAAGTTGGAATACTCGCTTCAATGATGTAATCAAAATGTTTGATTTCTTCAAAAATGAGGAGCCGTGTGTGTACAAAAAGGTCAGTGGGATCGCTGTCACATTCTTCATATTATACGTAGATGACATCCTCCTAATTGAAAATGATATTCCCATGCTGACATCGATCAAAGTATGGTTGTTGAAAGAGTTCATCATGAAAGACCTAGGAGAAGCTTCCTACATTCTTGGTATAAAGGTCTATAGAGATAGATCTAAGATAATGATAGGACTCTCACAGTGAATGTACATAGAGGAGGTGCTGAAGAGGTTCAGCATAAAAAATTTTAAGAGAAGTTTTTTACCCCTTAGACATGGCATTCATCTCTCCAAGAAGATGAGTCCTGACACACCTAAGGAGATCCAATGCATGAGCAAGATTTCTTATGCTTTGGCAATAGGGAGCCTCATGTATGTCATGTTATGTACACGTCCTGATATAGTACTTGCCGTAAGTGTCACGAGCAAATATCAGACGAATTCAGATGAAGAACATTAGATTGCTGTTAAAAATATCCTTAAGTACTTGAAAAGGACTAAAGATTTCATGTTGATCTTTGGTGGAGGATCGGAGCTGAAAGTTAAGGGATACACCGATTTAGACTTTATGACTGATGTCGATGATAGAAAGTTTACATTGAGATGTATCTTCCTGTGTAATGGTGGTGTGGTTAGCTGGAAGAGTTTCAAGCAGTCGATCATTACAGATTCGACCATGGAAGTCGAGTACATTGCCACCTCTGAAGCTACTAAGGAAGCCTTTTGGTTTAAGAAGTTCGTTGTGGAGCTAGGTGTGATGCCATTAGATGCCATTACACTGTACTGTGATAACAACGATGTCATAGCCCTCGCTAAGGAGTTCAGATCTCATCAGAAGTCCAAACATAAGGAGCGGTGGTTTCATATCATACGTGAATACTTCGAGAAGAAGTCCATCGATGTGCAAAAAGTTGACTCCGCGCTAAACGTAACGGACTCACTGACCAAGCCTCTCAGCCAGCAGAAGATCGAAGCTTATCTTAAGAAGATGGATCTTAGGTATATGACCAATTGGCTTTAGATCAAGTGGGAGTTTGTTAGATTTGTGCCCTAGAAGTCAATTGTTGGCTGACACATCATGTAACTCTAGGGCTTAAACTTGTATTTGTAATTTTTCATTATCAATAAAGAGCTTTTTCATTTCAATCATATTTATGTGTCCATGATTTATCCTAGAAATTAATAAAGATGATTTTTGTATATTCTTAAAGTGTTAAGAATTTGAGACATACATTAATTAATGGTTAATTTCTAAATACCCCCGCTCAAAAGATCATCACGGAGAACAGTGATCAATCCATTTGAGATCGGTGCACAGTTCACCTCTCTTGTGGGTAAATGAGTCTTGGGTCTGTAGTGTAGGGACACTAGAGTGAGTGTGCGGGTGGTTGTTAAAGAATAATTTGTACTAAGCGTGACCAATACGAGAATCACATAGATATCTACTCACTCGTCAGTAGTCTTCTCGATGCTGCAATAGTATGAGTGATTCTTTAACGTACGGTGTCATTGGCTATTCGCAACAAGACTACTGAGTTTGACTATACTTCTCTTGATCCCTAGCCATTCGGGTCTTTACTGTGTATGTTGACTTCAGTAGGTTCAGATTCGCTGTTTGGAGTAGGATGCACCTAGAAGGAATCTATCGACCTTGGTAAAAAAAAAAGTCCTATGTGATTTGTGAGACTGAGTTCAGAAAGTCTTTGGCCAAAGCAAGTATAAATATTGAAAAAAAATTCATGAGATTCACAAATGAACTCAAGTTGAGCCAATCTAGCATATGACTGATGATGGGATCTGACGAGTTCTCCATGACCTCCATCAAGTCGGGACTCACGATAGAAGGACTGAATCATATGATAACTGTACCTAAGAGTTCATACTTTCATTCTATTGGATTATCATTACATACTGCTAGGTGTCACTGATGGATTGTGAGACTCATCGGGCATCGTTTTAATGATCGATGGCCCTCGAAGGATAGAATTGAAAATATTCCAATCCATCGAAAAGAATTTTGATGATATTGTGATGGAGATCACAATATATCTCACTACCAGATATAATGAAACCTATGGGGTCACACATTAAGGGATTTAATCTCAAATTTATCAATTGGGCTTATGAAGTTCTAATTGAATTAGGATTTATTGAAATCCTATTGGGTTTAATAGAACCATGCTAGTACATGGTTAAACCTAATTCTTCTTGAGACTTCGATTGGATCAAAGTCCATAGCTTTGAACCTAACCTAAATTCATTTGGATTTAATTGGACTCTTAATTGTGAGCCCAAGAAGATTTGATTAAGCTGATTAGTTGGCTAAATTATCTCTACATTATCTCCTAATTATCTCTAAGTGGTGTGTGGAATAAATGGGAAGAATGGGTGGTGCCTACCTTTATTTTTGGCAGGACCATGGGGTGCCAATCCCATGGATATTGCATGAGGGGCCCACCCCCTTATGTGGCATGGCATGGAGAGGAGAGAGATAGAGAGGCCACGCCATCTCTCATGAATCAAGAAACCCTAAGGGGCACCAAGTGTTGGCACCCCATCTACCTGCTTTTCATAACATGAGGCATCCAATCAGATTGGGACGCCCCATATATTTACCAAAGGAGGCTGATTATATACCAATTAAATTTGGTTTTATTGAAAAAATAATCAAATTAAAAAGGTAGAGTTTCTTATGAGATAAGAATATACCTTTTTAAGTTAATTGGATTCCTCTTTTGAGTCAAGATAGAGTCTATTTAAGAGAAGGTCTCTTAGGGTTTCTAGTTAATAGAATTCTATGAAATCAAAATACTCTCCCTCTCCCTTCTCCACACCTCCCCTCCTCCCTCTTTTCTCTTCCACACCCAAGGCCTGGTGTCCCACTATTCTACACGCCAGGGTGGAGGTGATCTTCTTTAAGAGCGAAGAACGAGGAGAAGAACACTGCTAGATCAAGGAGTTAATTTCGCAGTCTAGATCAAGGAGTTGATCGAGATTCTTAAAGTTGAGATTCTACTTAGAGAAGAAGAATATATTATGAGAAGATCAATTCGAGGTTGATCCCGATGGATATCCGTAGAGGTCAGACATGTATGCGGCTCGAAGAACCTTGAACCAGTGATCATCGATTGCGGTGAATATCTATCCGCACTAAGGTATTAAGATTCGATCTCATACTTACTTTTAATTTCTGATTATATATGTGTGTCTTTTCTTCTAAGCTTGGGTAGGATTAGATATGTCTTATGCATATGGGGTTAAAGGGTTTAACCCGATCATTTTTTCGCTGCAATCAAAAAGTTTTAAAATCTACATATGTTGCCTACTCGATTTTCTAACAATAACACTGTATCTTTGTTACAGTTAGGGTATATTTTTCTTTTACATCTTCTTTCATCTCTTCCACACTCCAATTAAAATTGACGTTAAACTTATTAACATATTTATTGGCAAGCCATTCAGAATTAGCTTATCTATTTCTCAAACTTGTGCAACATTTGTGTTCATTTCCAAGTGTTTTTACAACAATTGTCTCCTCCATCTACATCTAACTTGCATATATTTTCAAGGATACTTGCCCACACATTTGGTCTCCATTTTTTACCTACCACTACTTTTTCATTAAATATTGTATCCATTTATTATAGCATATATCTGAACAACATCCTTAAATTGCTTAGGGCTCTCGAACTTCATCCCCAATTCAAACTTTACATTTTTATCATCACACTTTAGATTGTAATAAGTGTACCTTACCCTTCTCTCACTTCTAAATTTATATTGATCATCCTCACTACTATTTGGAGTTAGGAGTTCAGTAGCTGAAGCTATATAGTCACTATGATAACCATAAATTTGTATATAGTGGGAAGCTTTATTACTTTTAGCTATTCCAAAATTCGAGCTAATAGTATCTAGTCCTTGTGCATCTAGTTTACTTGCATTAGGTCTAACAGTATTTGTTCCAACAGCACCTGATCCAACATTATCAATTCCACTTCCAAGTCCACCTGCTCCAAATCCAAGATCATGAACTATAGTGCTGCTCTTTTACCAAATATTTTTCTTCTTATTCCTTGTTTCTAGATATTTTTTATCATCTGTTACTACCTCATCATCATTTAAAGTCTCCTTAGATTCACTTAGCTAGATTCACATATAGTCAGGATCATCATCTTCATCAGTAGGCCTATCACCATCTATAAGTACTGCATTCTGACTATTTCCATCAGTTTCATCTAGCATACCAATAACCATATTTTGAGCATTAGATTCCTTAACTTCAATTATATTTTTACCCTTCAAGTTCTGAATAGCCACAGCTTCTAAAATACATTACAATGATCCCATGTTGAAGTGCAAGGGGCACAATTTCCATCACTTCACTATCCTTCTTAATTTCTATAATATCCTCACTTCTATTCATGTTTGGAATTCTATATCAAATTTTTGATATATTTTCATACCCCAAGTCCTTAACCTTGTCTACTAACTCAAAGTATGAAATAAAATCTGGATTACATTTATCTCATATATCAACCTTTCCTCCTACATATGTCACCTCCGGATGCCTTTGCAAAGTATCCCCATCAGGCATCTGTATGTTAAACCTATTTTCCATTTTATATGATAAAATCACACTATTATCTACTATTAGTAAACAAAATAATATAAAATTTATTAAAATAATCAATATGTAAACTTGTATCACTTTAATTATTTAATTTCAACTACTCAAATGTTCCAAATAGCATATCTGACATATGATGTGTAATGCATGTAACATTAGGCAATAATCTAATAATTTCTAGTTGTTTGTCACCCTGATATGATATAAGACTCTAGTTAATTAATCAAACGAATAGTTGACTAAATATAACATAAAACTCACTTTTACTTTCTGTTACAAAAAGGTCATAGACTTTTCTTCAAATAGCTTGATGAGGGACCCCTGAGGGAGAGGTTTGTTGAGTGACCACTGAGAGGGAGGTTTGATAAGGAGCCACTAAGGGGAAGGTTTGATGAGGGACCATTGAAAGCAAAAGAAATCAGTGAATTGTCACTAAGGTGATTATCCATGCCATCGTATTGAAGCTTCCAAGATCCTTGAACTTGTAATTTCCCAATTCCAAACCCTAATCTAGCCCTTCATTCCTTTAAACACATACAAACGAGGGGCACTCAAGAACAAGCTCCCAAATGCAAACCCTAAACTCAACCCTCACTCCCTTTTGTTGAGAAAAATACCTCGAGATTCAGTCCACAATAAGCCCAAAACAAGGTCCAAGATGAAAAATGAAATCCAACGAGCCTAAGAATAGCCTAAACGGAGTCCAGACGGTGAAGATATGTGCAAAGAAAGTCTGAAAGGAGATGGTACAGCCCACTGGCCGTCGGAGGGCCGCAAGGCCGGCATAGGCCACTGGCAGCACGGGTCAGGCCTAGCCAATCTCAAGACATGCATGGGCTGTAGTGCTGGGCCGGCCCAAATGTGCGGGTGTAGGTCTGCTATCCAGTCACAGTCCATCATGGATTGCGCACAGTTTTGCGATCCACGCCTGCGACGTGGATCGATCAAGTGGGTGGCTGGATGATGCGATCCGACAGCTACCTTTTTTATGTGATCTGATGGTCCAGGATACTGTCGATTGGGATCGGATGGCTGAGGTAAAATCTAACTTTGATCAGGCATGATCAGGGCTGATATGCATGATTAGATGGCTCTGGCTCGAGCTGGTCATGATCAGATAGTCGAGAAGGATTTTACGGTTTCATTTGAACTTGGTATCTTAAAAAAATATAGTTTTGATGATTCTAAAGCTTATATAGCTTCGATTGATGAGTCGTTTATTATGTTTGATAGCTAGTGACATTTTGATTATGTAGAGAGGCTTCAAGAGAGATTTTAGAGAGCTTTTATGAAGATTTTGGAGCTTTTTATTGAGAGATCTTGTATAAGAGTTGAGTGATTAGTTTCTTTTGTATTTGTTTAATTTTTTTCTCTCATAGTGAAGCTTGCATACCCCGTGGAGGTAGGCTTAAGGCCAATCCACGTTATCTTAATTTTTTTATGGTGTTTTTCTCTCTCTCTCTCTTTTTTCTTCTCCCAACAAGTGGTATCAGAGCACAACAAGTGGTATCAAAGCCTAGTTATCGTAGACAAGTGATACCAGATAATTCAGATAGAGATGGTGTTAATCAAGATAGAAGATGGAGAAGACAAGTACAATCAAAGTGAAGATCAATCAGTTCGATGGGAAAAGCAATTTCTCCTTCTGGCAAACAAAGATGAAGGATGTACTCATCCAACACGGATTGATAGATGCTCTTTTATACGAGAAGAAGCTAGCCACTATAGAGAAAAAGATCTTGAAGTGGCTACAGATACAGATGGTGAATACCATCCACTTGTACCTGACAAATGAGGTGGTGATCATGTACATGGCGAGACTTCTTCGACGATGCTGTGATCGAAGCTCGAGGAGTTGTACATGACGAATTCTCTCACCAATACTCTCTTTCTCTATAGATAGTTCTACCAACTACGGAAGGATGAGGGATAGAGCGTGCAGGTGCATCTTAGTCACTTTCAAAAGATTCTCACCGATTTTCTTAGTGTAGGTGAGAAGGTTGAGGAGAAGATCAAGACGTTGGTCTTGCTAGCATCGCTTCTCCTTTCGTATGAGTCTTTAGTGACTGCTTTTTTGATAGAGAAGAGTACCATCAAGATGGATGAGGTCACTATAATGATTCTCCAAAATAAGATTCCCAAGAGGAAGAATCCAGCTTCGAGCTTAGACGGTGGTAACTCAGCTTTGGTGGTTTCTAGAGAAACAGGTGGCAACAAATGGAGTGGTAGAAGATCACAAGGAGGATGATCTAGGTCCAAGATGAGGGACTCCAGCAAGATCAGATGCTACTGGGTGATGAGTTGGAGCATCATGTCAGAGATTTTCTTCAACTCAGAGATCGGATGAGGACTACTGCAGCGACAGCTAGTAGCGAGTCAGAGGATAATGTTCTAGTGATATCTGATGAGGTATCTACTTCTTTCCAATAGTGAATTTTAAATTCTACATGCACATGTTGCAGAGAGGAGCTGTTTGACTCTCTGGAGAGTAGTGAGGATACTGTTCATCTATCGAATAGATCGAACTGTGCAATCAAGGACATCGGGATGGTCAGCTGGAGGATACATGATGGTGCAGTAAAAAAATTGGACGAGATCTGATACATACCCAATTTCAAATAGAATCTTATCTCACTGAATAGATTGGATTGAAATAGCTACAGGTGGGTAGCTGTGTTAGAAATTATGTTCTAAAATCAATCATGTGACGATTGAGTTCATCTTTGTATATGACTTATTGATTAATGAATAATAGTTATTCTGATATTTTTTATTATAAAGTTACATCTTTTTTGAACCTTGTACTGTGATGAAGTCTTTAAAACTATATTAATGTACGATAAAGAGAGAATTTATCATATAATTCTTAAACATATTTACGATCAAATGAAACGTCATTACAGGATGATGACGTTTATCGAGTGGAGGTCATTGTGTGTCATATGGATTGATTGTCCTCTTAATCCAAGAGTGTAATGACACTGATATGACATACAGATGAGATGTAGGAGTACATTGTCACTGAACAAGTGACTCATCTACTAAGTATTCTACTGTAAAGAACTGCTCGCGAAGCACATGGGTATAAGTGTCCTTCAGACTTGAGATCATCATAGTAACTTACAAGTAACTCACTGTGATTTGGTGTCGGACTATCTAGATTTCTAATACAGTGATGGAAGACTACGGGTACAGTCAAATACTTGCGAAGTCTGTATGTGGAGTAAGATGGGATTGATCCCTCCAGATTATTGAAGTTAATGTATCACTGTATTTCAATTTAGTAAAACCTTGGCTAGGATAATTCATGAGATGAATTTGAAAGGTTAAAATACAATGTGGATGAAGCAATCTCGGTTGATAATTAATCTGAGACCATCTTAGAGCATTCAGGATCAAAATGATGAATTATGTAGTAACTATATGTATAGATTCTGAAATATTCTTTTGTGATAATTCGATCAATCTCAACATTGAGAATCATTGCTAAATAGTATCTCGATTAGTACAGAATTGATTCCTATGCTAGCGACTTAGTATTTGAACCTATGGAGTCACACACACAAGTCAAACACTGTAGAAAAGTATTAGCCTATGTTTATGTGTCCAATTTGGAAATACTTGACTTGATTGAATATATAAGCTAACTTGATTGAAAATTAGGTTATAGATCAAACGGGATTGAAGAGTTGACTATATCTAGCTAGCACTATACATGAGGTTGAGGTTCGATCTCAGGGATGAACAGTTTCTGATTTATGATCCATGGAGCAAATGAAAGATTAGATTTAAGTACTAATTAATTTCAAATTAGATCTAAATTAATTAGACTTAATTGGATCTAAAATTCTAAGTTAGACTTGGTACAAAAATCTTAAAGAGTTTGGGATTAACAGTCTTTCAAAATTATTTTGAACCAGTTTCGAATTGAACTCGAATCGGATCCATTTTAGATGAAATATAAGAAATCCTACTTGCACTAGAATTTTTCTCTCTTATGGACCGACCAACACCTAGAAGCTTCCTCATTGCGGGCATCCCATGTGGGTGAGGAATTGGATGCAATATGGTTGTCATATGTGATGGCAATACTATCTCATGTAGGAGTCCTTCTTTCATGAGTATTGGACTGATTCAAAGCATGTTTAAGTTAGGAGTCTCATACTTATTAGGTCACATGATTCATCTATAAATAGAGAGGGTCTCTACCTATAGATGCATAGCAAACAAATCAGATTGAGAGAAGAGAGAAAGAGAGAGAGAGGCATGACAAAGAGAGAAATCCTTCCTTCTTCTCCTTGGCCTCTCCCCTTTGGTGCCACCTCTCCTCCATGTCGGAGGCCCTCTTGTGGGTGTCCCCCTTGCTGGTGTGATGTGGGAATTTCAGTGCAGGGATAAAACGATAATTTTAAAACTTTTTCAAAATTATAATTTTACAGTGAAAATTATTAATTAATCTAATTAATTAATATGTATCAACCCCACACAAGGATCTAAATATAATATATATAGCATGCATTTAAATTTGAAATTTTGAATTCTCTACAGTAAATATTTTACTGTTATGTGTTCAGAACACATTACCTTCGTGCAGGTTGTCGATCGCTGCAATCTGATCACCATCAAAAAGGTCTGATCATTGTAATACAGCCACATAGTGTGTCTGATCTTTACAGATCATCCACATGAAGCTTTCGGTCTGATCGGCTCCTCACGAATGCTAGTTCGTTGCAGAACTCTTTCGACGGCCGATGTTGATCGAACTCCTTTGATCTTGATCTATCGACTCTTTGGATGCTCCAGATCATCAGCAAATATAGTAGAGAGGTTGATGAAGCTCTTCCTAAAGTTTGGTAGGCTCACGACACTCGTAGCTCACCTTCTCACTTCTCAAACCCTAGGCAGAAACCCTAGGGTACTCTCAGAAAAACCCTGCGCCTACTTTTGTTTCTTTTCTTTTCTTTTCTATCAAAAGTTTTTGAACTTCCAACTCATGCACAAGGCTTCCTCACGCCCACTATTCTCTCTCAGAAAAATTCTACGCATGCCCCACCTTCTCTTCTCTTTTAAAACAATGCAAGACGCATCTTATCTGCGTGAGAGGATAAAGATAGGTGGTTGCTCACTTGAATTCAAATCAAATTTGAATTCAAATGCAAACCAACCCATCTTTATCCACTCTGGATGAGAGAAGAGAGGAGGCATGGGTTCTTTGTGCATGAAGAATTTACATGAGAAACTCTTTCTCGTGTAGATTAAATGGCGCACAAGATAAGGTGGGTGGCGCATGGATTAGTTGCCCATTCAAATTCAAACATCCTTTGAATTTGAATGGCCAACAAACCAATCTTTATCCAGATAAAAAGTGCACAAAGGAGGGCATGGGAAGGCCTCTGTATGAGAGAAAATTCACGAGAAGTTGTTTCTCATGAATTCAAATGGGCGCAGATAAGTGAGGTGGCGCAGGGAGATGAGGTCAAAGTGGTTTCAACCTAATTGAGCCAACCTAATCAAAATAGTTTAGGCATAATTAGACTAAGTTAAACCCAACTTAATTAGGCTTAATTAAGCTCAATAAAATCTTAATCAAATCAAGAATTGACTAAGCCCAACCCCTGATCAGATCAGGGACCAAACCACCTTGGCGATTAGGTCGACACTTAACCTAATCGGGTCAAATCCAACTGAATCCAATTCAATTGAAATTAATCCAAAAATAATTACTCAATCAAATTGAGTTAATTAGTGATCAAATTACTAATTAAACTTCTCATAAATACTAAGTTCAAATTTGATGGGCAATCGGGCATCAGAGTCCATCGATATGAAACCCTGATCAAAAAGTCCCAAACCAGTGGGACTCTTGACCCCGGTACCCAAAATGTGTGGAACTCGTGATTAGAGAATCTTGATTCTCGATCACAGAGTTTTAGACATGTAGGACTCAAAGTTCACGAGCATTAGGACTCTTCACCAGCCATCAGATCAGATAGGAACCTCTAACGTGTGTGACCCCGTAGGTTCGAACCTAAGTCGGTAGCACAGGAACCAATTTCTGTACTAATCGAAGTGACCATCTAGCAATGGTACCCGATATTCGGATAGATCGAATAGTCACAATCGCAACACTCAAAACCTACGTGAATATGGTTACTGTATAATTCATCCCTTTTGACCCTTGTGTTTAGGACGATTCAGGGTTAAACCGTCAACCCTGATTAGATCATCCAAATCGTGCCCAACTCAAATAGTCCTGTGACTCCTCACTATGACTACCCTGACCAAGATTTTGCTAAATTGAAATACGACTGTACACAGCTCCTGAACTGGAGTGGTCAATCCCATCTTGACACACACACTGATAAGTCAAGCACTTGACTACACCCAGCATCCTTCCATCACTGAATTAGAAATTTAGGTAGTCTAGTGCCTAAATGCAGTGAGTTGCTTGCAAGTCACCATGGCGGTCTCAGATCAGAGGGACAGTTATACCCATATCCCATTGGAGCAAATCTTGACAGCAGAAAAAGCTTCAAAGTCGGTCACGTTCAGTACAGATGTATCCTTACATCTCACCTGTATGCCATACCAGTGTCTCCACACTCTTTGGTTAAGAGGACAACCAACCCATATGGCACACAATGACCTATACTTGATAAACATTGTTATCCTTGGTAACAACGTATCATTTGGTCGTGAACAGGTTTAAGGACTAAACGACAAATCCTCCTTTGTTGAATCTAAATAGTCCTAAGGACTTCACCACAACACAGGAGTTCATTAGAAGATGAAACAATTTGTGATAAAAAATATCAAATAATTTTTATTTATTTATAATTCATATACTAATATAAGAAAGAGCACAATCGTCAACAGGCTGACTATTGGCTTTGGGACACTATTCTCAACAATCTCCCACTTAGCCTAAAGCCAATCGGTGCAGTATCGAATACCCATCTTCGACTTGAAGTCGTTGAACTCCTTCATCATAATGGCTTTAGTGAATGGGTCGGTCAGGTTCTCCTTTCCATCGATCTTCTGAAGGTCGACGTCATCTCGATCCATGATTTTTCAGATGAGATGGTAGCGGCGCAGAATATGCTTCATCCGCTGGTGTGCCTTCGGTTCCTTCGCCTGAGCAATGGCTCCAGAGCTGTCACAATAGAGTAGAACTGGACCAACAAGGAAGGGTGCTACTCTGAGCTCGATGATAAATTTTCTCAGCCACACTGCTTCTTTGGCAGCATCTGATGCAGCGACATACTTTGCCTCGCAAACTGAATCAGCCACAGTGTGCTGCTTGGAACTCTTCCAGCAGACAGCCCCACCATTAAGGGTAAAAATAAATCCCGATACACTCTTGCTATCATCATGATCAGACTAAAAACTAGAGTTTGTAAATCCTATAAATCTCAAGTCTGATTCATCATAAACAAGCCACTGGTCCTTAGTATTTCTTAAATACTTTAGGATGGTTTTAACAACCTTCCAGCGATTCTCCCCTGGATCAGATTGGTATCTACTCACTACCCCTAGTGAGTATGCCACATCTGATCGTGTACATGTCATGGCGTACATGATAGATCCCACTGTCGAAGCATATGGAATTCTACCCATACGCTCTCTCTCTTGAGGTGTTGTCAGATAATTCCTCTTCGAGAGAGAAATTCCATGGCCTATCGGTAGATAGTCTTTCTTGGAATTCTCCATGCTGAACCTCTTCAGCATAGTATCAATATACATGGACTGGGATAAGCCAAGCAACCTTTTAGATCTATTCTTATAGATCCTCATCCCTAGGATGTAGGAAGCTTCTCCCAGATCCTTCAGGGAGAACTATGACGACAGCCAAATCTTTATTCCCTGTAATGCAGGGACATCATTCCCGATTAAGAGAATGTCATCCACATACAATACAAAAAATACCACTACTGGACCATTAGCCCACTTATAAATGTAGGGCTCTTCTCCGTTCTTAACGAAGCCATATGTCTTGATCGTCCTATCAAAACGTATGTTCCAACTCCGGGATGCCTACTTAAGTCCATAAATGGACCTCTGTAGCCTGCACAACTTAGACTCATCTGTGGATGTGAACCCTTCAGGTTGTATCACATACGCCTCTTTGTCCAGTTCTCCATTTAGAAAAGTTGTCTTCACATCCATCTCCCAGATTTTATAGTCTAGATGGGCAGCTATCGCAAGCATAATCCGAATGGATTTGAGCATTACCACAGGAGAAAATATCTCGTCATAGTCTATACCATAACATTGACGATATCCCTTGGTAACCAGATGGGCTTTATAGGTCTCCACCTTTCCGTCTGCACCCCTCTTCCTCTTGAAGACCCACTTACACCCTATGGGTTTTACTCCTTCGGGTGGGTCAACCAATGTCCACACATCATTGACCTTCATAGACTCCATTTCGGATTTCATAGCCTCTAGCCATTTCTCAGAGTCAGATCTCTGCATTGTATCCATGTAGGTGATCGGATCCTCATCATTTTCATCAAGTTCGACAGGATCGCCGTCCCAGACCAAGAAACCATAGTATCAATCCGGTTGACGTGGTACTCTACCAAACTGCCTTAAGGAAGCAGGAACAATGGGCTCTGGATCTGATCTAACCAAATCTGGTTCAGGTTCAGCAATTTGTGTTGGTTTTTCCACCTGCCAAACTTCCTCAAGTTCGACCTTAGAGGCAACAATCCCTTTACCAAGGATTAGGTTAAGAGTTGACCTAATCGTCGAGATGGTTTGGTCCCTGATTTGATCAGAGGTTGGGCTTAGTCAATTTCTGATTTGATTAAGATTTTATTGAGCCTAATTAAGTTTAATTAAGTTAGGTTTAATTTAGTCTAATTGTGCTTAACCTATTTTGATTAGGTTGGTTCAATTAAGATCAAACCACTATTTGAATTTGAATCCCTGCACCACCTTAAATCTCTAAGCCCATTTGAATTCACGAGAAGAAACTTCTCGTGAATTTTTTCTCACACAAAGCCCTTCTCACACCCACTCTTGTGCGCCAATATTTGGATAAAGATGATTAGTTAGCCATTCAAATTCAAAGCATGTTTGAATTTGAATGGATAACTTATCTCTTACGCATACATGACATTATCCACTTTAGCACCCCACATCTCACACGAGAAAGAGTTTCTCATGAAACCTTTCCATGCACAAAGCAGACTCGCACCTTCTCTTCCACGCCCAAGTGGATAGGGATGAGTTGGTTTTAGTTTGAATTCAAATTTGATTTAAATTCAAATGTGTAACCACTTATCTTTATCCTCTCACACGGATAAGACACGTTTTGAACTATTTTAAAAGAGATAGGAAGCTGGGGCGTGCGTAGAAAAATTTTGAGAAAGAAAGTAGGGCGTGAGGAAGCCTTGTGTGTGAGGTGAAGGTCCAAAACCTTTCGAGAGAAAAAGAAAAAAAATTGGGCGCAGGGTTTTTGGTGTGTACCCTAGGATTTCTACCTAGGGTTCGGGAAGTGAGATTGGTGTGCCACGAGTGTCGTGAGTCCACCAAATTTTAGGAAGAGATCCATCAACCTCTCAACCAATCGTGCAGATGATCTGGAGTGTCTGAGGAGTTGGCACACATCGATTGAAAGAGTTCGATCAACATCAGCCATCCAAAGGGTGAAATCACGAACTAGCATTCGTGAGGAGCCGATCAGACGGGAGCTTCGTGTGGATGATCCACAGAGGTCAGACATTAGTGTGACTGCGACGTGATGATCAGAGCCCTCCGATGGTGATCAGATTGCGGTGATCGACTATCCGCAAAAGGTGATGTGTTCTGAACACAATACAGTAAAAAATTTACTGTTTCAAATTTGAATTTCAAATTTAAATGCATGCTGTTGTATCATATTTAGATCATAGTATAGGGTTAATTAGTATTAATTAATGAGATTAATTAATAATTTTATTGTAAAATAGTAATTTTAAAAAAGTTTTAAAATTATCATTTTGCCCCTGCACTGAATTTTCGCTTCAAATGGTATCAGAGTATGGTTCTAGAATATGATATACATATGCATACGTAGATTAAGGTGTAATCTATAAGTTTAAATTTGAAATTCAAAATTCTAAATTTGAAATTCAAAATTTAAAATTTAAAATTCAAAGATTGAAAATTCAAAATTTGAAATTTGGTTAAAATCTCAAATTTGAAATTTAAAATTTGAAATTTGAAATTTAAAATTCAAAATTCAAAATTTAAAATTTAAAATTCAAAGATTGGAAATTCAAAATTTAAAATTTGGTTGAAATCTCAAATTTAAAATTTAAAATTTGAAATTTAAAATTTGAAATTTGAAATTTGAAATTTGAAATTCAAAATTCAAAATTTAAAATTCAAAGATTGGAAATTCGAAATTTAAAATTTGGTTGAAATCTCAAATTTGAAATTTAAAATTTAAAATTTAAAATTTAAAATTTAAAATTTGAAATTCAAAATTTAAATTTTAAAATTGGTATATTTAGATATACTTGATCCAAGTAGCAAGTAATCTAATTGGGTTGGTTACCATGACCGTCCGGTCATAGGAGAAAAATAGGGTTTAAAGGCTCTCTCTTCCCATTCGATGGGGTCTCCTATGGCGGTAGGGGTGTCGATGCAATTATATCCCATGCCGATGAAACAGCGAAAGGACTTAATTATAAAATTTATCATGAATGTGTTAGATTAGATCTAAAAAAAATTCATGATTTATTTTGAGTTATTTTCTGTTATGAAATGAGCAATAGGATTGCTGTTTATGAAATATGCTGATCCGTTTGTGAAATGAGTCAACACATTTGGTGAACAGAAAATAAAATCTTTCAAAATTTGAAAATTATTTTTGAAATATCAAACCCTGACCCATCAGTCCAAGTACTTAATTAAAAGAATTAAGTATTGTCTAGTAGGTCTAGAATTGTGAATTAAAACCTAAGACAATTGCATAAACTTGTGGGTCAATGGGTTAGATGAATTAGGTCCATAATTGGGTTAGACCTAAGGTTAGTTTAAAAATGGACTAAATGGAGTAATTGATCAAATCTAATCAAAAGTTGAATTAGATAAGGTCAAGGATACTCTAGACTCAACTTCAATAGTTGTAGTTGAATGGGTCCATATCTTTAACTAGACCAAGATGGACTTAATTCATGGCTACGCGGTGGAGCCCTATTTACTAAGTTGATCAAAATTAAAACTAATGAACCGATTGGTGTCTAAGGTAAGTTCGGCAGTTTTGACCAGTGGTTCTTAAGCGGGAGCTACTCGCATTGATTCGATCATTGACGAGTTAATGGCAAATCTTCACCACTGATCTCACTTACCTGGCCAATCTGGTAAGTTAGATTTTGATTAGATCACTTGGTGATTAGAGCTCACCCATGTCATTAGGTAAATCAGTGTGACTGATTTAGGTGCTTCTAATACCAGCTTTAATTAAATCTTTTTTAATCTGACTTGGTGAAGTCAGTAGGAGGATGGAAATTGGCTGGATGATTTCTTCTCTACTATCCTTTAATAAAATTTTCAAAAATTATTAGGTCCCTAAAATGATTAAGTTATAATGATAACTAAGTCAATGCCTCCCATTAAGTGAGTGATAATGAGTCCATTAGTTCAATGATCATTGGAGGCCCAAAGGCCTGGTGCTCATTGGCTAATGGAATTATCATTCATAATATGATAATTTGGTTGAGTCTTTCTGATGGTGGTTAGATTGGCCGGCCAAAGTCGGGCCTGATCATTTATTGGTCTGATTCACCAAATTAAGTCATGTTAATGGTTGGACCTAACCAGATCTTTTCAGTGGAGGCCAAAGCCTACTGATTAGGTTCTGGGCAAAATCAATTACTAGAAGTTGTTTAGAGAAACAACTGGTTAAGAACCTACCCATAGATGTACATGGGTTGACCAACCAAAGTTGGGCTCGTCTGTAGTCTGTGTGGATTCTAGTACCCATTAAGGAATTAAAGTAATTCTTCAAATTGGAGGTTGAGGCTACCAGTTCATAAAAATATTGAGAAAAATTTTAGACTAAAGTCCAAGTCTTTAATATTAATTTATGTACTAATAGAGGTCTGGTTTTTTTTTATACAGCTATGGCCACTACCCTGTCGCTCCGGTCATTATTAGATAATGACAAGCTCATGGGACCTAATTTCGATAGCTGGTATCGAAAATTGAAAATCATCCTTGAGCATGAACGGATCCTTTATGTAGTAACGGATCCAGCACCTGAGGAGCCAGCTCCGAACGCTAGTAAGGCGATCCGAGACACTTACCAGAAGTGGCTCAATGACCGCACCACTGTCCAATGTATTATGCTGGCAGCAATGAATGACGAGTTCAGCTGCAAGTTTGAGAATGCCCAGCCACAGGAGATGTTTCAAATGTTGAACGACTTCTTTGGCACGCCTGACGATGTTGAAAGGTACAAAACTAGTTGTGCCATTTTCAATGCTCGGATGAGGGATGGGGCCTCAGTCACTGATCATGTACTGTACATGATCGAGATGATTGAGCGCCTAAGCAAATTGGGTTTTCCTCTGCACGAGCAGCTCGGTAAGGATGCGATCCTTAATTCCTTGCCCAAGTCCTTCCTCCTATTCCTTACTCATTTTCGAATGACAAAGCCTGCAGTAAACTACCACGGGTTGTTGGAGTTGCTGCAGAACTTTGAGAAGGATCACCAGCTCCATAAGGAGTCGGTGAATGTAGTGGGAGGGTCTTCTTCTCGTCGTCGACCCTTTGGGAAGGAGAAGAAGAACAAGAAGAAGAAGAACAAGAAGGTGCAGCCTCATGCTGGGACGGTTGCACAGGGTCAGACCAAGAAGCGCAAGCCCAACCAGAGCCAGGTGGAGTGCTTCTTTTGCAAGAAGCAGGGACATTGAAAGAGGAACTGTCCTCAATACATTGCCTTCCTGGACCCGAACAGGCCGAAGAAGAAGCAAGGTAATTATATGATAACTTCTTGCAATTTTTTCATTTGTGATACTACTGCCTGGGTATTGGATACCGGAAGTACTTATCATATTTGTAATTTGATGCAGGATCTGCAGGTCAGTAGGAGATTTGATGAAGGCGAGAGGTTCCTGAACGTTGAAGATGGAAGCAAAGTTCCAGTTCTAGCTTTAGGAATCATGAGTCTTGTAATCAATTCTCGTAATATAATTCTGACTGAATGTCACTATTGTCCAAGTTTTTTATTAAATATTATTTCTATAGGCCTTTTGGCCATGTACTGTTATGATTTTTTAATAAAAAAAATATTTGCAATATCATTTTGAATGGTGTTACAATGTTTGTTGGATAATTAAATAATGGAATTTACTTACTATCACAGTCTGTTAATGTGGTTCAAAACTTCGGTAAACGTCCTAGGATAGATAATGTGTCAGATGTCTACCTTTGGCACTGTAGGCTAGGTCATATCAATAAAAACAGGATAAACAGGTTGGCTCAAGAAGGAATTCTTGAACTTGGTGATTGTGAATCACTTCCAATCTGTGAGTCTTGTCTTCTTGGAAAGATGACCAAGTCATCTTTTACTGAAAAAGGTGAGCGAGCCAGTGAACTCTTGGGTCTGGTACATTCTGATGTATGTGGATGACATTCTCTTAATCGAAAATGATATCCCTGCATTACAGGGAATAAAGTTTTGACTGTCGTCACAGTTCTCCATGAAGGATCTGGGAGAAGCTTCCTACATCCTAGGGATGAGGATCTATAGGGATAGATCCAAAAGGTTGCTTGGCTTATCCCAGTCCACGTACATTGATACTATGCTGAAAAGGTTCAACATGGAGAATTCCAAGAAAGGCTATCTACCGATAGGCCATGAAATTTCTCTCTCAAAAAGGGATTGTCCGACAACACCTCAAGAGAGAGAGCGTATGGGTAGGATTCCATATGCTTCGGCAGTGGGATCAATCATGTACGCCATGACATGTACACGACCAGATATGGCATACTCACTAGGGATAGTGAGTAGATATCAATCTGATCCAGGAAAGAATCACTAGAAGGTTGTTAAAACCATCCTGAAGTAATTAAGAAATACTAAGGACCAGTGGCTTGTTTATGGTGAATCGGACTTGAGACTTATAGGGTTTACAGACTCTAGTTTCTAGTCTGATCGCGATGACAGCAAGAATGTGTCAAGATTTATTTTTACCCTTAATGGTGGGGCTGTCTGCTGGAAGAGTTCCAAGCAGCATACTGTGGCTGATTCAGTATGCGAGGCAGAGTATATTGCTGCATCAAATGCTGTCAAAAAAGTGGTGTGGCTGAGAAAATTCATCACTAAGCTCGGAGTAGCACCCTCCCTTGTTGGTCCAATTTTGCTCTACTGTGACAGCTCTGGAGCCATTGCTCAGGCGAAGGAACCGAAGGCACACCAGCGGATGAAGCATATTCTGTGCCGCTACCATCTCATCCGAAAGATCGTGGATCGAGGTGATGTCAACCTTCAGAAGATCGACGAGAAGGAGAACATGACCAACCCATTCACTAAAGCCATTCCGGTGAAGGAGTTCAACGACTACAAGTCGAAGATGGATATTAGATACTGCACCGATTGGCTTTAGGCCAAGTGGGAGATTGTTGGGAATAGTGTCCCAAAGCCAATCGTCAGCCTGTTGACGGTTGTGCTCCTTTTGTAATAGTACATGAATTATAAATAAATAAAAGTTATTTTGGTATTTTTTCATCACAAATGTTTCATCTTCTAATGAACTCCTGTGTTGTGGTGAAGTCCTTAGGATTATTTAGACTCGACAAAGGAGGATTTGTCGCTTAGTCCTTAAACCTGTTCGCGACCAAATGATATGTTGTTACCAAGGATGACAACGTTTATCGAGCATAGATCATTGTGTGCCATATGGGTTGGTTGTCCTCATAATCAAAGAGTGTGGAGATACTGGTAGGCATACAGGTGAGATGTAATGGTACATCTGTACTGAACGTGACCGACTCCGGAGCTATTTCTGTTGTCAAGATTTGCTTCGATGGGATATGGGTATAAATGTCCCTCCAACCTGAGACTGCCACGGTGACTTGCAAGCAACTCACTGCACTTAGGCACTGGACTATCTGAATTTCTAATTCAGTGACGAAAGGCTGCTGGGTGTAGTCAAGTACTTGACTTGTCGGTGCGTGTGTCAAGATGGGATTGACCACCCCAATTTAGGAGCTGTGTACAGTCGTATTTTAATTTAGCAAAATATTGGCTAGGGTAGTCCTAGTGAGGAGTCACAGGACTGATTGAGTTGAGCACGATTCGGATGATCTTATCAGGGTTGACAGTTTATGTAGGAACCAGATCTAGGGTTTCAGGATTAGATCTTGAAACTTTTTCAAGATCATACAGCGGAAGACTAAAATAAATCAAAATTTATTTTTTAAAATCAGAAAATCCCTAGATCTAAGATCCTATTACATGATTATTACATAGCATTAAATCAGAAATTAAAATATATAAATATAGCATGAACTACATGTTGATCATATCAACATGTTTCTATACTACATCTAATGTATGTATTAAACAATAGATCAGATCTATTACCTTGCAAGTTAGATGCTCTAACCTCACTGATCCAGGCTTAAGGATGATGTTGCAAGCCGCACACGCGTCCGGCCTCTAGGAGTCATCCACACGAGCCCACGAATCTCGATCAGAAGTCTTGCTTCAGGAAATCAGCACAGTATGCTGGTACTGCGCTGATCCTTCTTTGATGGTTGATCAGGTATCTCCTTCTTCTTGATTTGGACTCTTCCAAAGATGAAAAGTAGAAGGAGGAGTTTCAGATCTGAGACGCTTTCAGAAAACTCAAGATGGAGGGAGGAAAGATATCAAAACAAAAACCCTAGAAGAAGACCCTCTTCTTCTTCACGTTTTTCTCTCTAGACATCCAAACTTGTATCTTTTATATCTCCACGACCCAAAGGTATTTCTCTCTGATTTTTGGATGGAACAAAGGTATCTCAAATTTCTAACTTCTCTTAAAATTTTACAAAGAAACTCTTCTTATATAGAGAGATATGATAGAGTCCTTGTCTAGGTCAAACACCTAATCAAGGCTTATCCAAACATGGCAAGTTAAGGGACGCCCAACTCTTGAGCACCTCCTTCATATTTTTGTACATAGATTACTAGAAAAGGGTATACAATGTATACCCTAAAAGCTACAAAAATTCCAAAAAAAATTTGGATAAATTCGGTACAAAATTGAAAGAGTTTTGGATTTCTAAAACTCTATCTCATAGAATTCAAAATCCAAACTTATTCCTTTTAGATTTGATCCAAACCACCTTCCATGTAAGAAAGAAGAGAGGAGACCTTTTGTGAACGTGGAAGAGATCTGGGAGAGGGCTTTTGTCGCACAAAATAAGTGGAGATTGGCGTTGAATAAGAGAGAGGGCGTGGGGAAGGCTTATGTGGCGCAAGGTGGAATCCTAGTCTTACTAGGATTCTATCTTATAACTTGTTTTAATTTGGTTTCCCAAACCAAATCAAACCAAAATTAGATCAACCTAATTAAAATAGGTCTTAACCCAATTAAGAACCTAATTTAATCAGATTAAATTAGATTTAAATCTGATTTAATCTTCTAATCAAATTAGAAATTAGATTGACCCAAGTCCTAGTTGAACTAGGACTAGTTTTTCCTTGCACTTGGCTTATCCAATAAACCAATTGGACATGATCCAATCAAGTCCAAACCAAATCTAATTAAATCATATTTAATTAGACTTAATCTCAACCCATTGGCTTAATCAAATTAAGCCAATCAGCAATCGAATTGCTAATAGATCCTCCTGCAACACTTGCACTGGGTTAAATGTCAATCGTATTGATCATTTAACCCTAGAATGATTCTTAATCGTTGATCAACCATCTGATCGGATCATGAACTCTAATGTGTGTGATCTCATAGGTCTGAACCTAAGTGGGTAGCATAGGAACAAATTTCTATACCAATCGAAGTGACCATCTAGCAATGGTACCCGACGATCGGATAGGTCGAATGTGTAGAACAACATCCTTAGAACCCATGCGGATATAGTTTTCATATAATTCATCCCCTTGACCAAAATGATCATAGGACACCCTAGAGTTCCACTGTCAACTCTGATCAGGTTGTCCACATTGTATTTCAAAATATCAAATCCATCTGATGGATTACCCTGGCCAAAGTTTTGCTAAATTGAAATACAGCGACTCATTCTTCTCCAACTCTTGGAGTGGTCAATCCCATCTCGATCACACTCTGACTTCGCAAGTACTTGACTGTGCCCAGAAGCCTTCCGTCCCTGAATTAGAAATTCAGTTAGTCCAGTACCAAAGCACAGTGAGTTGCTTGCAAGTCACTGAGGCGATCTCAAGTCTAAGGGACACTTATACCTATATCCCATCAGAGACATTCTCGACAGCAGAATGCTCTGGAGTTGGTCACATTCAATGATGATGTACCCTTACATCTCACCTGTATGCCATACCAGTGTCTCCACACTCTTTGGTTAAGAGGACAACCAACCCATATGGCCTACAGCGACCTATGCTCGATAGAAGCTGTCGTCCTTATTAACAGCCTATCATTTGGTCATAAACAGTTTTAAGGACTAATCGATAAATCCTCTCTTTATCGAACCTAAATAGTCCTAAGGACTTCATCATAACAACGGAGTTCATTAGAATATGAAAGCTTATGATGAAGATGCCAAATATATTTTATTTATTAACAAATCAATTACAATACTTGGTTGCTCAACCGTCAACAGCTTGACGATTGACTTTTTGGGACACATTTTCCAACAACTCCCACTTGTCCTAAAGCCACTCGGCACAGTATCTAATACCCATCTTCGACTTGTGGTTGTTGAACTCCTTTATTGCCAGGGCTTTAATGAAGGGGTCGGTCAGGTTCTCCTTTCCGTCGATCTTCTGAAGGTCGACGTCACCTCGATCCACGATCTCTCGGACCAGGTGGAAACGGTGCAAGATGTGCTTTGTCCGCTGATGTGCTTTGGGTTCCTTCACCTGATCTATGGCACCAGTGCTGTCGCAGTAGAGCAGGACTGGACCATCTAGGGAGGGTGCTACTCCGAGCTTGGTGATGAATTTTCTTAGCCACATAGCTTCCTTCGCGGCATCTGATGCTGCGATGTACTCCGCTTCACAAACAGAGTCTGCCACAGTATGCTGCTTGGAACTCTTCCAGCAGATGGCTCCACCATTCAGAGTAAAGATATAACCCGACACACTCCTGCTGTCATCATGGTCAGATTGGAAGCTGGAGTCTGTGAACCCCACAAGTTTCAGATCTGACTCGCCATAAACCAACCATTGGTCCTTAGTATTTCTCAAATACTTAAGGATGGCTTTAACCACTTTCCAGTGATTTTCTTCAGGATCAGATTGGTATCTACTCACTACTCCTAGTGAGTATGCCACATCTGGTCTTGTACATGTCATGGCGTACATGATAGATCCCACGGTTGAAGCATATGGGACTCTACTCATACGCTCTCTCTCTCTTCAGGAGTTGTCGGACTATCCTTCTTAGACAAAGAAATTCCTTGGCCTATCGGTAGATAGCCCTTCTTAGAATTCTCCATACTGAACCTCTTCAGCACAGTGTCTATGTACATAGACTGGGATAACCCAAGCATCCTTTTAGATCTATCCCTATAGATCTTCATCCCTAGGATGTAGGATGCTTCACCCAAGTCCTTCATGGAGAACTGTGATGACAACCAAACTTTTATTCCCTGTAGTGCGGGGATGTCATTCCCGATTAAGAGAATATCATCCACGTACAAGATAAGAAATACCACAACTGGACTATTTGCCCATTTATAGATGCAGGGCTCTTCTCCATTCTTAATGAAGCCATACGTTTTGATCACCTTATCAAAATGCATGTTCCAACTCTGAGAAGCTTGCTTCAATCCATAAATGGATCTCTGAAGCTTGCACACCTTGGACTCATCTGTCTGTGGATGTAAACCCCTCAGGTTGTATCATATACACCTCTTCGGTCAGCTCTCCATTCAGGAAAGCTGTCTTTACATCCATCTGCCAGATCTCATAATCTAGATGGGCAGCTATTGCAAGTATTATCCGAATAGATTTGAGCATTGCCACAGGGGAAAACGTCTCATCATAGTCAATATCATAATGTTGACGATACCCCTTGGCTACCAGACGGGCTTTATAGGTCTCCACCTTTTCGTCTACACCCCTCTTCCTTGTGAAGACCCATTTACACCCAATGAGTTTAACCCCTTCAGGTGGGTCAACCAATGTCCATACATCGTTGACCTTCATGGACTCCATTTCGGATTTCATGGCTTCAAGCCATTTTTCGGAATCAGATCTCTGCATTGCATCCATATAGGTGATCGGATCCTCATTATTCTCATCAAGTTCGATGGGATCACCGTCCCGGATCAAGAAATCGTAGTATCTGTCCGGTTGACGCGGTACTCTATCGGATCACCTTAATGGTGCAGGTATATTGGGCTTCGAATCTAATCTAATCATATCCGACTCAGGTTCAGCTATTGGTGTCGGTCTTTCTACCTGTTGAACTTCATCAAGTTCAATCTTAGAGGTAACGGTTCCTTCACCAAGGAATTCTTTTTCTAAAAAGATTTCCTTAAGGCTGACGAACACCTTTTGTTCATCAGCATGGTAGAAAAAATATCCTTTTGTCTCTATGGGGTACCCTATGAATGAGCATTTGTCAGACCTAGGTCCAAGTTTGTCTGTGACTAATCATTTGACATAGGCCGGACACCCCCAGATCCTAAGGTGTGAAAGTACTGGCTTACGCCCTGTCCATATCACATATGGAGTCTTAATTACAGACTTACTTGGAATCCTATTAGATAACAGGCCGATTCGAGTGCATATCCCCAGAAGGATATCGGCAAGCTAGCAAAACCCATCATGGATTGGACCATGTCTAACAGAGTCCGATTCCTCCTTTCAGACACACCATTATGCTGTGGTGTTCCTGGAGGAGTCCATTGAGAGAGATTCCCATTCTCTCCTAGATATGTGAGAAACTCACTAGAAAGGTATTCTCCTCCTCGATCAGATCGAAGAGTTTTAATACTCTTCCCAGTTTGTTTTTCTACTTCACTTCAGAATCGTTTGAACATTTCAAATGAATCCGACTTATGTTTCATCAGATAGACATATCCATATCGGGATAGGTCATCCGTGAAAGTTATGAAGTAGAAATATCCACCTCTAGCACTGGTGCTCATGGGCCCGCATACATCAGTATGTACTAGGCCCAAGAGCTCAGTAGCTCTCTCACCTTTTTCAGTAAAAGGTGACTTGGTCATTTTACCAAGAAGACAGGACTCACAGGTTGGAAGTGATTCACAATCACTGACTTCGAGGATTCTCACTTGAGTCAACCTGTTTATTCTGTTCTTGTTTATATGACCTAGCCTCTAATGCCATAAGTAGATATCTGACACACTATCTAATCTAGGGTGCTTGCCAGTAGAATAGACTCTTATCAAGCTTGATCTTTTTGGTCTGGCTCTGCACTTATGTCCCAGCCTGAACTTGCACCTTCTTCACTTTCTTCTTCTTGTTCTTCTTCCCTTTCTTAAAGGGTCAAGAACCAGAAGACGAACCTCCCACTAAGTTCACCGACTCCTTGTGAAGTTGGTGATCCTTCTCAAAGTTCTGAAGCAACCCCAGAAACCCGTGGTAGTTCTCTTCAGGCTTTGTCATTCTATAATGAGTGAGGAATGGGAGATAAGACTTGGGCAGCGAGTTTAGTATTGCATCTTTCCCAAGCTGCTCATGCAAGGGAAAGCCGAGCTTGCTCAATCATTCTATCAGCTCGATCATGTACAATACATGATCAGTGACAAAGGCACCATCCCACATTTTGACGTTGAAGATGGCACAACTAGTCTTGTGCCTCTCTACGTCATCGGGTGTGCCAAAGGCATCCTCCAACACTTGAAGCATATCCTTTGACTGAGTCATCTCGAATCTGCGACTGAACTCGTCGCTCATGGCAGCCAGCATGATACAGCGCACCGTGGTCCGATCACTGAGCCACTTCTGGTAAGTGTCTCTGACTGTTCCACGTGCATTGACAGCTAGCTCCTCAGGTGCAGGATCCATTATCACATATAGGATCCGTTCATGCTCCAGGACTATCTTCAACTTTCGGTACCAGCTATCGAAATTGGGTCCCACCAACTTATCATTGTCCAACAATGATCGGAGCGATAGGGAAGTGGCCATATCTGCACAAAAGAGAACCATAACCTAATTAGTAATTGATTCATTAAACCTAAAGATTTGGACTTTAATCACAAGGTTTCTCTCACTATTTTATTCGAATTGGTAGCCTCTACCTCCAACTCGAGGAATTACCCTAATTCCTTAGCGGGTACTAGAATCCACTTAGACTGCACACAAGTCCAACTTTGGTTGGCCAACCCATGTACATCTAAGGGTAGGTTCATAACCAATTATTTCTCTAAATAATTTCTAGTAATTTTAATTTTGCCCCAGAAACCTAATCAGTAGGCTTTGGCCTCCACTGTAAGGATCCAGTTAGGTCCAACCATTAACATGATCATACTTGGTGTATCTAACCAACGAATGATTAAGCCCAACTTTGGTTGGCTCACCTAACCACCATTAGAGAGACACTTTCAAGTCATCATATGATGAGTGATAATTCCATTAGTCAACAAGCACCAGGCCTTTGGGTCTGCAATGATTATTGAGTTAATGGACTCATTATCAAACACCTTAATGGGAGGCTATGACTCAGTTATCTCTATAACTTTATCATTTTAAGGACCTAATAATTTTAGAGGATTTAAATAATATAGAGGATGAAGTCAGATGAACCAGCTTATCATGATCCTCCCACTGGCTTCACCAAGTCAGCTTAAGGGAGACCAGGGCTGGTCTAGGAGCACCTAAATCAGTCACACTGATTTACCTAGCTGACATAGGTCAGCTCGAATAGTCAAGTGATCCGATCAAAATATAATTTCACCAAGAGGCCAGGTAAGTTCGATCAGTGGGAGGGTCTGCCAAAGCTTGCCTTAGACACCATCAGAAATAGCCAGATAAGCGGGCTCCCAATTAAAAACCACCGATCTAGTTTACCTTAGACACCAACTGGTTTAATTAGTTTCGATTAGATCAACCTAACAGTTCGTACTAGACCGCTTAGCCAAAAATCAAGTCCATTTGGTTCTCGTTAAAGACATGGACTTGACCAACTACAACTATTGTAATTGATCTAGAGAATCCTTGACCTAATCTAAGACAACAATTGATTAGATTTAGTCAATTCTCTAATTAAGTCCATCTTTAATCTAACCATAGGTCTAACCCAATTAATGGATCTAATTCCCACTAACCCATTAACCCAATGTGTTATGATTTGTGTCTTAGGTTCTTCAATTCACAATCCTAGAACCTAATCAAACAACTTCTTAATTCTTAATTAAGTTTTGGGCTGAGGGTTGGGTTCGGCTTTTCAAAAAATAATTTTCATATTTGTAAAATAATTTTACAATATGATTCTACCAATCATATTGCATGTTTGATTCATAATCAAGATGCAAGTGAAATAAACATGAAACTACTTTAGATCTAATCTAAACAGGTTCATGTAATTGAAATAATTTCAACTTTAAACAATTTCTTTGCACAAAAATTATTTAACAAAGAGATTTTATTTCAGATTTAAACATCTTTTAAATCTAATAAATCATAAATTTAATTTAGATCATATCTAACAAATTTATGATTAAAGATAGATCTACACAAACTAGGACAACCTTTGCACTGTAAGGGGTAAACCTTACAGCAGGACAACCTTGCAGTTTGTGATTGATCTAAAATTTTAATTTCAGATTTAATAATCAGATTATAAATTAGATCTAATCTAAAAAATAATCTAAGCATATATCAATAATCATGTAATAAAGAACCTAGGCTCTGATACCAATTGTAGGAACTAGATCTAGGGTTTCAGGGTTAGATCTTGAAACTTTTTCAAGATCATACAGCGAAAGACTAAAATAAATCAAAATTTATTTTCTAAAATCAGAAAATCTCTAGATCTAAGATCTTATTATATGATTATTATATAGTATTAAATCAAAATTAAAATATATAAATATAGCATGAACTACATGTTGATCATATCAACATGTTTCTATACTACATCTAATGTATGTATTAAACAATAGATCAGATCTATTACCTTGCAAGTTAGATGCTCTAACCTCACTGATCCGGGCTTAAGGATGATGTTGCAAGCCGTACATACGTCCGACCTCTAGGAGACATCCACACGAGCCCACGAATCTCGATCAGAAGTCCTGCTTCAGGAAATCAGCACAGTATGCTGGTACTGCGCTGATCCTTCTTTGATGGTTGATCAGGTGCCTCCTTCTTCTTGATTTGGACTCTTCCAAAGATGGAAAGTAGAATGAGGAGTTTCAGATCTGAGACACTCTCAGAAAACTCAAGATGGAGGGAGGAAAGATATGAAAACAAAAACCCTAGAAGAAGACCCTCTTCTTCTTCACATTTTTCTCTCTAGACACCCAAACTTGCATCTTTTATATCTCCACGACCCAAAGGTATTTCTCTCTGATTTTTGGATAACACAAAGGTCTCTCAAATCTTTGACTTCTCTTAAAATTTTATGAAGAAACTCATCTTATGTAGAGAAATATGATAGAGTCCTTGTCTAGGTCAAACACCTAGTCAAGGCTTATCCAAACATGGCAAGTTAAGGGACGCCCAACTCTTGAGCACCTCCTTCATATTTTCATGCATGGATCACTAGAAAAGGGTGCACAATGTATACCCTAAAAGCCATGAAAATTCCAAAAAAAAATTGGATAAATTCGATGCAAAATTGAAAGAGTTTTGGATTTCTAAAACTCTATCTCATAGAATTTGAAATCCAAACTTATTCTTTTTAGATTTGATCCAAACCACCTTCCATGTAAGAAAGAAGAGAGGAGACCTTTTGTGAATGTGGAAGAGATCTGGGAGAGAGCTTTTATCGCACAAAATAAGTGGAGATTGACATTGAATAAGAGAGAGGGTGTGGGGAAGGCTTATGTGGCGCAAGATGGAATCCTAGTCTTACTAGGATTCTATCTTATAACTTGTTTTAATTTGGTTTTTCAAACCAAATCAAACCAAAATTAGATCAACCTAATTAAAATAGGTCTTAACCCAATTAAAAACTTAATTTAATCAGATTAAATTAGATTTAAATCTGATTTAATCTTCTAATCAAATTAGAAATTAGATTGACCCAAGTCCTAGTTGAACTAGGACTAGTTTTTTCTTGCACTTGGCTTATCCAATAAACCAATTGGACTTGATCCAATAAAGCCCAAACTAAATCTAATTAAATCATATTTAATTAGACTTAATCTCAGCCCATTGGCTTAATCAAATTAAGCCAATCAGCAATCGAATTGCTAATAGATCCTCCTGCAACACTTGCACTGGGTTAAATGTCAATCGTATTGATCATTTAACCCTAGAACGAATCTTAATCGTTGATCAACCATCTGATCGGATCATGAACTCTAATGTGTGTGACCTCATAGGTCCGAACCTAAGCCGGTAGCATAGAAATAAATTTTTATACCAATCGAAGTGACCATCTAGCAATGGTATCCGACGACCGGATAGGTCGAATGTGTAGAACAACATCCTTAGAACCCATGCGGATATAGTTTTCATATAATTCATCCCCTTGACCAAAATGATCATAGGACACCCCAGAGTTCAACTGTCAACTCTGATCAGGTTGTCCACATTGTATTTCAAAATATCAAATCCATCTGATGGATTACCCTGGCCAAAGTTTTGCTAAATTGAAATACAGCGACTCATTCTTCTCCAACTCTTGGAATGGTCAATCCCATCTCGATCACACTCTGACTTCGCAAGTACTTGACTGTGCCCAGAAGCCTTCCATCTCTAAATTAAAAATTCAGTTAGTCCAGTACCAAAGCACAGTGAGTTGCTTGCAAGTCACTGAGGCGATCTCAAGTCTAAGGGACACTTATACCTATATCCCATCAGAGACACTCTCGACAGCAGAATACTCTGGAGTTGGTCATGTTCAATGATGATGTACCCTTACATCTCACCTGTATGCCATACCAGTGTCTCCACACTCTTTGGTTAAGAGGACAACCAACCCATATGGCCTACAGCGACCTATGCTCGATAGAAGCTGTCGTCCTTATTAACAGCCTATCATTTGGTCGTGAATAGTTTTAAGGACTAATCGATAAATCATCTCTTTATCGAACCTAAATAGTCCTAAGGACTTCATCATAACAACGGAGTTCATTAGAAGATGAAAGCTTATGATGAAGATGCAAAATATATTTTATTTATTAACAAATCAATTACAATACTTGGTTGCTCAACCGTCAACAGCTTGACGATTGGCTTTTTGGGACACATTTCCCAATAGTTTAACCCTTAGTCGTCCTAAACACAGGGATCAAAAGGGATGAATTATACGGTAACCATATTCATGTAGGTTCTGAATATTGCAATTGTGACTATTCGACCTATCCGATCGTCGGGTACCATTGCTAGATGGTCACTTCGATTAGTACAGAAATTGGTTCCCGTGCTACCGGCTTAGGTTCGAACCTGCGGGGTCACACACATTAGATGTTCCTTTCTGATCTGATGGTTGATTATGAGTCTTATGTATCTGAAACTCTATGATTGAGAATTAAGATTCTCTGATCATGAGTTCCACACATTTTGGGTATCGGGGTCAAAATTTTGAATTTCAAATTTTGAATTTGAAATTTGAACTCTTTGATCAGGGTTTCATATCGATGGTCTCTGATGCTTAATTGCCCATCGGATTTGGACTCAATAATTATGAGAAGTTTTATTAGTGATTTGATCACTAATTAACTCAATTTTATTGAGTAATTATTTTTAGATCAAGTCCAATTGAATTGGATTCAGTTGGGTTTGACCCGATTAGGTTAAGAGTTGACCTAATCGTCGAGATGGTTTGGTCTCTGATTTGATCAGGGATTGGGCTTAGTCAATTTCTGATTTGATTAAGATTTTATTGAGCCTAATTAAACCTAATTAAGTTGGATTTAATTTAGTCTAATTGTACTTAACCTATTTTGATTAGGTTGGTTCAATTAAGATCAAACCACCATTTGAATTTGAATCCCTGCACCACCTTAAATCTCTGCGCCCATTTGAATTCACGAGAAGAAACTTCTCGTAAATTTTTTCTCATGCAAAGCCCTTCTCACACCCACTCTTGTGCGCCAAT
Organism: Elaeis guineensis; assembly: GCF_000442705.2. NCBI lineage: Eukaryota > Viridiplantae > Streptophyta > Magnoliopsida > Arecales > Arecaceae > Elaeis > Elaeis guineensis. The sequence continues at coordinate 67,491,736 of NC_025993.2, read as the reverse complement.
ATTTGGATAAAGATGATTAGTTAGCCATTCAAATTCAAAGCATGCTTGAATTTGAATGGATAACTTATCTCTTGCGCATACATGACATTATCCACTTTAGCGCCCCACATCTCACACGAGAAAGAGTTTCTCATGAAACCTTTCCATGCACAAAGCAGACTCACACCTTCTCTTCTCATGCCCAAGTGGATAGGGATGAGTTGGTTTTAGTTTAAATTCAAATTTGATTTGAATTCAAATATGTAACCACTTGTCTTTATCCTCTCACGCGGATAAGACACGTTTTGAACTGTTTTAAAAGAGATAGGGAGTTGGGGCGTGCGTAGAAAAATTTTGAGAAAGAAAGTGGGGCGTGAGGAAGCCTTGTGCATAAGGTAAAGGTCCAAAACCTTCCGAGAGAAAAAGAAAGAAAAGAAAAAAAATTGGGCGCAGGGTTTTTGGTGTGTACCCTAGGGTTTCTACCTAGGGTTCGGGAAGTGAGATTGGTGTGCCACGAGTGTCGTGAGTCCACCAAATTTTAGGAAGAGATCCATCAACCTCTTAACCAATCGTGCAGATGATCTAGAGCATCTGAGAAGTTGGCACACATCGATCGAAGGAGTTCGATCAACATCAGCCATCAAAAGGGTGAAATTATGAACTAGCATTCGTGAGGAGCCAATCAGATGGGAGCTTCGTGTGCATGATCCACAGAAGCCAAACACTAGTGTGATTGCGACATGATGATCAGAGCCCCCCGACGGTGATCAGATTGTGATGATCGACTATCCGCAAAAGGTGATGTGTTCTGAATACAATACAGTAAAAAGTTTATTGTTTCAAATTTGAATTTCAAATTTAAATGCATGCTGTTGTATCATATTTAGATCCTAGTGTAGGGTTAATTAGTATTAATTAATGAGATTAATTAATAATTCTACTGTAAAATAGTAATTTTGAAAAAATTTTAAAATTACCATTTTGCCCCTGCACTGAATTTTCACTTCAAGACCTAGGTCCAAGCTTGTCCGTAATTAAACGTTTAACATAAGCCAGACACCCCCAAATCCTAAGATGCAAGAGTACTGGCTTACGTCCTATCCATATCTCATATGGCATTTTGGTTACAGACTTACTCGAAACCCTTTTTAGAAGGTAACAAGATGATTCGAGCGCATATCCCCAGAGGGAGATCGACAGACCAACAAACCCCATCATGGATCGAACTATGTCCAACAAGGTCCGATTCCTCCTTTCAGACACACCATTATGCTGTGGTGTTCCAGGAGGAGTCTATTGAGAGAGAATCACATTCTCCCCAAGATATGTCAGAAACTCATTGGAAAGGTATTCACCTCCTCGATCAGATCGAAGAGTTTTAATACACTTTCCAATTTATTTTTCTACTTCATTTCGAAATAGTTTGAACATTTCAAACGACTCTGACTTATGCTTCATTAGGTAGACATACCCATACCTCGATAGGTCGTCTGTGAAGGTTATGAAGTAGAAATAACCACCTTTTGCACTTGAGCTCATGGGTCCACATACATCAGAATGTACCAGATCCAAAAGTTCACTGGCTCGCTCACTTTTTTCAGTAAAAGATGACTTGGTCATCTTCTCAAGAAGACAGAACTCACAGGTTGGAAGTGATTCACAATCACCAACTTCATGAATTCCTTCTTGAGCCAACCTGTTTATCCTGTTCTTATTGATATGACCTAGCCTACAGTGCCAAAGGTAGACTTCTGACATATTATTTATTCTAGGGCGTTTACCAGAGGTTTGAACCATATTAACAGGCTGTGATAGTAAGTAAATTCCATTATTTAGTTGTCCAACAAATATTGTAACACCATTCAAAATGATATTGCAAATATTTTTTTTATTAAAAATTCATAACTATACATGGCCAAAAGGCCTACAGAAATAATATTTAATAAAAAACTTGGACAATAGTGACATTCACTCAGAATTATATTACGAGAATTGATTACAAGGTTCATGATTCCTAAAGCTAGAACTGGAACTTTGCTTCCATCTCCAACGTTCAGGAACCTCTCGCCTTCATCAAATCTCTTACTGACCTGCAAACCCTGCATCGAATTACAGATATTATAAGTACTTCCGGTATCCAATACCCAGATAGTAGTATCACAAATAGAAAAGTTGCAAGGTGTTATCATATAATTACCTTGCTTCTTCTTCGATCTGTTCGGGTCCAGGGAGGCAATGTATAGAGGACAGTTCCTCTTCCAGTGCCCCTGCTTCTTGCAAAAGAAGCACTCCGTCTGGCTCTGGTCAAGCTTGCGCTTCTTGGTCTGACCCTATGCAGACGTCCCAGCATGCGGCTGCACCTTCTTATTCTTCTTCTTCTTATTCTTCTTCCCTTTCTTAAAGGGTCGACGAATAGAAGAAGACCCTCCCACAACATTCACCGACTCCTTATGGAGCTGGTGATCCTTCTCAAAGTTCTGCAGCAACCCCAACAAGCCGTGGTAGTTTACTGCAGGCTTTATCATCCGAAAATAAGTAAGGAAGGGGAGGAAGAACTTGGATAAAGAATTAAGGATCGCATCTGTTGGGTGTAAAACCCCCCCCAGCCGAAGTTCGTATCCGGAGTGACCCCTCGGGGATTCTACAGGCAAGCTTCGTCCGAACTCCTACGAGAGCCAGACTCCGTCTCCAACTTCAATTGCAGACAAGCTTCGTCCGGACTCCTACGGGAGCCGGACTCCGTCTCCAACTTCAACTGCAGACAAGCTTCGTCCGGACTCCTACGAAAGCCGGACTCCGTCTCCAACTTCGACTGCAGACCGGACTCCTGCGGGAGCCGAACTCCGTCTCCAACTTCGACTGCAGGTAAACTTCGTCCGGACTCCTACGAGAGCCGGACTTCGCCCTCGACTTTGATCGAAAGAAGACTCCGTCCGGACTCCTACGGGAGCCGGACTTTGTCCTCGACTTCGAACGCTGGCAAGCTCCGTCCGGACTCCTACGAGAGCCGGATTTCGCCTCTGACTTCAACTACAGGTAAACTTCGTCCGGACTCCGTCTCCAACTTCAACTGCAGACAAGCTTCATCCAGACTCCTACGGGAGCCGGACTCCGTCTTCAACTTCGACTGCAGATCGGACTCCTACGGGAGCCGGACTCCGTCTCCAACTTTGGCTGCAGGCAAACTTCGTCTGGACTCCTACGGGAGCCGGACTTCATCCTCAACTTCAACTAACAGGTAAACTTTGTCCGGACTCTGTCTCCAACTTCAACTGCAGACAAGCTTCGTCCGGACTCCTACGGGAGTCGGACTCCATCTCCAACTTCAACTGTAGACAAGCTTCATCCGGACTCCGTCTCCAACTTCGACTGCAGATCGGACTCCTGCGGGAGCTGGACTCCGTCTCCAACTTTGGCTGCAGGCAAACTTCGTCCGGACTCCTACGGAGCCGGACTTCGCCCTCGACTTTGATCGAAAGAAGACTCCGTCCGGACTCCTACGGGAGCCGGACTTCGTCCTCGACTTCGAACACTGGTAAGCTCCATCCGGACTCCTACGAGAGCCAGATTTCGCCTCTGACTTCAACTACAGGTAAACTTCGTCCGGACTCCTACGGGAGCCAGACTCCGTCTCCAACTTCAACTGCAGACAAGCTTCGTCCGGACTCCTACGGGAGTCGGACTCCCTCTCCAACTTTGACTGCAGACCGGACTCCTACGGGAGCCGGACTCCGTCTCCAACTTTGGCTGCAGGCAAACTTCGTCCGGACTTCTACGGGAGTCGGACTTCGTCCTCGACTTCAACTAACAGGTAAACTTCGTCCGGACTCCTACGGAAGTCGGACTCCATCTCCAACTTCAACTACAGACAAGCTTCGTCCAGACTCCTACGGAAGTCGGACTCCGTCTCCAACTTCGACTGCAGACCGGACTCCTACGGGAGCCAGACTCCATCTCCAACTTCGGCTGCAGGCAAACTTCGTCTGGACTCCTACGGGAGCCGAACTTCGTTCTCGACTTTGATCAAAAGAAGACTCCATCCGGACTCCTATGGGAGCCAGACTTTGTCCTTGACTTCAACTAACAGATAAACTTCGTCCGGACTCCTACAAGAGCCAGACTTCATCTCCAACCCCGACTGCAGACAAACTTCATCCGGACTCCTACGGGAGCCGGACTTCGCCTCCGACTCCAGCTACAGACTCCAACCGAACTTCAGCCAACAAGTCTGGACCCACTCCCTGCGGTGGATCCTACGCGACTCCATTACCCCCTGGCAGGCCATAGTAACGGCCACGACTCTGCTCCACTCCCTGTGGTGGATCCTACGTGGCTCCATTACTCCCTGGCAGGCCGCAATAATGGCCACGATTCTGCTCCACTCCCTGCGGTGGATCCTGTGCGGTTCCACCACTCCCTGACGAGTCACGATAACGGACGTCGCTCCACTCCCCGCAACTGATTCCACGTGGCGAGCCATGGTGACAGCCATGACTCCACCACCATTACTCTTCATGATAAATTCCTCCTGGCCCCTTACAGCCCACTACGAGGCGATCATAAACAGTCGCTATCAGTCTGTTGCTCCCTCCGCCTATAAAAAGGGGGACCCCAGATACGTTATTCTCTAAGCTCTATTTTCTATCCCAAAACTCTGCTAAAATTTTTGTTCAAGCACTCCATTCTTGTTGAGGCAGAGAACTGACTTGAGCGTCGGAGGGTCTTGCCGGAGCAACCCCACCTCCGGTTTAGACTTCTTTTGCAGGTCCCGACGGCGACCGCGACTCCCACGACTCCAGCTTCTCCAGCGCAGACGGATTTTTGCACCAACAGGATTGGCGCTAGAGGAAGGGCCTGAACCTTCACAGTACCCTTGTTCTTAAAGGAGCGCTCAATGGGACCGCCCCCGGGTATCTTTTCCGGCATCCTCTCCTCCTTCCTCCACTAGATCCTTGCCCGATGCCTTCTCACGAAGCATCCACACGACCCACAGCCTCTGCGGCCAGATCTCAGGCTCCGGCCTCGCTTCCAGTTTCCCAGGCCCCGCATCCTCCAGCAACGGTGGCCGGCATGGAGCGGTCGGACAATCGGCATCCGACGGATTTCGCCAACACCATCTCGGGAGGATCCCGGCAGGAAGCAACCAACGTACTGGCCGTACCCCCCAAGCGACAAAAAATTGAGGAGCCCATAACCTTTACCGAAGAAGATGCTCAGGGAGTCCAATTCCCTCATAACGATGCGGTTGTAGTTTCTTTGAATATAGCAAATTACGATGTCCGCCGCATTCTTGTCGACAATGGAAGTTCGGCCGACGTTTTGTTCTACGACGTCTTTTCAAGAATGTCCATCCTTGACGGCCATTTGAGGCCGATTACCTCCCCTCTAGTAGGGTTTACCGACGATGCTGTCCCGGTGGAGGGAATGGTGACTTTGACTGTAGCTGCGGGTCGATATCCAAGACAATCCAGGGCTCTAGTGAATTTTCTGATGGTGAAGGCGCCGTCAGCCTACAACGTAATCCTCGGCCGACCTGGCCTCAATGCTCTCCGAGCCATCGTGTCAACCTACCATTTAAAGTTGAAATTCCCTACCAACCAGGGGATCGGAGAGGTCAGAGGAGACCAAGCCCTGGCCAGACACTGCTACTGAAGCGAAAATTTAGTGCAGGGGCAAAATGGTAATTTTAAAACTTTTTCAAAATTACTATTTTACAGCGAAATTATTAATTAATCTCATTAATTAATACTAATTAACCCTACACTAGGATCTAAATATGATACAACAGTATGCATTTAAATTTGAAATTCAAATTTGAATCAGTAAACGTCTTACAGTACTGTGTTCAGAACACATCACCTTTTGTGGGTAGTCGATCACCGCAATTTGATCACCGTCGGAGGGCTCTGATCATCACGTCGCAGCCATCCAACTGTCTGGCCTCTGCGGATCATCCACACGAAGCTCCCGTCTGATCAGCTCCTCACGAATGCTAGTTCGTGATTTCACCCTTTTGATGGCAGATGTTGATCGAACTCCTTCGATCGATGTGTGCCGACTTTTCAGATGCCCCAGATCATCTGCATAGTTACTTGAGAGGCTGATGGATCTCTCTCTGAAATTTGGTGGACTCACGACACTCGTGGCACACCAATCTCACTTTCTCGAACCCTAGGAGAAACCCTAGGGTACACACCAAAAACCCTGCGCCCAATTTTTTCTCTTTTCTTTCTTTTTCTCTCGGAAGGTTTTGGACCTTCACCTTGCACAGAAGCCTTCCTCACGCCCCAAAGTTTCTCTCCTAATTTTTCTATACACGTCCCACCTTTCTTCTCTTTTTAAAACAATGTCGAACGTGTCTTATCCGCGTGAGAGGATAAAGACAAGAGGTTACACATTTGAATTCAAATCAAATTTGAATTCAAACGAAAACCAACTTATCCCTATCCTTTTGGGCGTGAGAAGAGAAGGGGCGTGGCTCTTTGTGCGTGGAAAAGTTTCATGAGAAACCTTTTCTCGTGTAAGTAATGTGGCGCACAAAATGGATAAGGATGAAAGGGCAAGTGATAAGTTATCCATTCAAATTCAAGCATGTTTTGAATTTGAATGGCTAACTAATTATTTTATCCATCCATATGGTGCACAAATGAGGACGTGGGGAAGGGTTTTACGTGAGAAAAATTTCACGAGAAGTTTCTTCTCGTGAATTCAAATGGGTGCAAGGAAGTTGGGTGACGCAGGAATTTAAAACAAGGTGGTTTGATTCAAATTGAGCCAACCTAGTTTAAAATAGGTTGAGCACAATTAGATCAAATTAAACCCAACATAATTAGGCTTAATAAAATCCTAATCAAATCAGGAATTAACTAAATCTAACCTCTGATCAAATCAGGGACTAAACCACCTTAGCGATTAGGTCAACATTTAACCTAATCGGGTCAATCCAAACTGAATCCAATTCAATTGGACTTGATCCAAAAATAATTACTCAATCAAATTGAGTTAATTAGTGATTAAATTACTAATTAAACCTCTCATAAATATTGAGTCCAAATCTGATGGGCAATCAGGCATCAGAGACCATCGATATGAAACCCTAATCAAAGAGTTCAAATTTCAAATTCAAAATTTGAAATTCAAAATTTTGACCCCGGTACCCAAAATGTGTGGAACTCATAATTTAGAGAATCCTAATTCTCAATCATAGAGTCCCAGATAGATAAGACTCATAATCAGCCATCAGATCAGAAAGGAACCTCTAATGTGTGTGACCCCGCAGGTTCGAACCTAAGCCGGTAGCACAGGAACCAATTTCTGTACTAATCGAAGTGACCATCTAGCAATGATACCCGACGATCGGATAGGTCGAATAATCGCAATCGCAACATTCAGAACCTACGTGAATATGGTTACCGTATAATTCATCCCTTTTGACCCCTGTGTTTAGGATGACTCAGGGTTAAACTGTCAACCCTGATGATATCATCCGAATCGTGCTCAACTCAATTAGTCTTGTGACTCCTCACTAGGACTACCCTGGCCAAGGTTTTGCTAAATTGAAACACGACTGTACACAGCTCCTAAACTGGAGTAGTCAATCCCATCTTGACACACGCACCGACAAGTCAAGTACTTGACTACACCCAGCAACCTTCCGTCACTGAATTAGAAATTCAGGTAGTCCAGTGCCTAAGTGCAGTGAGTTGCTTGCAAGTCACCGTGGCGGTCTCAGGTCGGAGGGACATTTATACCCATATCCCATCGGAGCAAATCTTGACAGCAGAAATAGCTCCGGAGTTGGTCACGTTCAGTGCAGATGTACCATTACATCTCACCTGTATGCCATACCAGTGTCTCCACACTCTTTGGTTATGAGGACAACCAACCCATATGGCACACAACGACCTATGCTCGATAAATATTGTCATCCTTGGTAACAACGTATCATTTGGTCGCGAACATGTTTAAGGACAAAACGACAAATCCTCCTTTGTCGAGTCTAAATAGTCCTAAGGACTTCACCACAACACAGGAGTTCATTAGAAGATGAAATATTTGTGATGAAAAAATACCAAAATAATTTTTATTTATTTATAATTCATGTACTAATACAAAAGGAGCACAACCGTCAACAGGCTGACGATTGGCTTTGGGACACTATTCCCAACAATCTCCCACTTGGCCTAAAGCCTATCGGTGCAGTATCTAATACCCATCTTCGACTTGTAGTCGTTGAACTCCTTCACCGCAATGGCTTTAGTGAATGGGTCGGCCAGGTTCTCCTTCCCGTCGATCTTCTGAAGGTCGACGTCACCTCGATCCACGATCTCCTGGATGAGATGGTAGCGGCGCAGAATATGCTTCGTCCGCTGGTGTGCCTTTGGTTCCTTCGCCTGAGCAATGGCTCCAGAGCTGTCGTAGTAGAGCAGAACTGGACCAACAAGGGAGGGTGCTACTCCGAGCTCGGTAATGAATTTCCTCAGCCACACCGTTTCTTTGGCAGCATCTGATGCAGCAATATACTCTGCCTCGCATACTGAATCAGCCATAGTGTGCTGCTTGGAACTCTTCCAGCAGACAGCCCCACCATTAAGGGTAAAAATAAATCCTGACACACTCTTGCTATCATCTCGATCAGACTGAAAACTAGAGTCTGTAAACCCTATAAGTCTCAAATCCGATTCACCATATATAAGCCACTGGTCCTTAGTATTTCTCAAATACTTCAGGATGGTTTTAACAACCTTCCAGTGATTCTCTCCTGGATCAGATTGGTATCTACTCACTACCCCTAGTGAGTATGCCACATCTGGTCGTGTACATGTCATGGCGTACATGATAGATTCCACTGCCGAAGCATATGGAATCCTACCCATACGCTCTCTCTCTTGAGGTGTTGTCGGACAATCTCTCTTCGAGAGAGAAATTCCATGGCCTATCGGTAGATAGCCTTTCTTAGAATTTTCCATGCTGAACCTTTTCAGCATAGTATCAATGTACGTGGACTGGGATAAGCCAAGCAACTTTTTGGATCTATCCCTATAGATCCTCATCCCTAGGATGTAGGAAGCTTCTCCCAGATCCTTCATGGAGAACTGTGACGATAGCCAAATCTTTATTCCCTGTAATGCAGGGACATCATTCCCGATTAAGAGAATGTCATCCACATACAATACAAGAAATACTACTGCTGGACCATTAGCCCACTTATAAATGCAGAGTTCTTCTCCGTTCTTAACGAAGCCATACGTTTTGATCGTCCTCTCAAAACGTATGTTCCAACTCCGAGATGCCTGCTTAAGTCCATAAATGGACCTCTGTAGCTTGCACACCTTAGACTCATCTGTGGATGTGAACCCTTCAAGTTGTATCATATACACCTCTTCGTCTAGCTCTCTGTTTAGGAAAGCTGTCTTCACATCCATCTGCCAGATTTCATAGTCCAGATGAGCAGCTATCGCAAGCATAATCCGAATGGATTTGAGCATTGCCACAGGAGAAAACGTCTCGTCATAGTCTATACCATAACATTGACGATATCCCTTGGCAACCAGATGGGCTTTATAGGTCTTCACCTTTCCGTCTGCGCCCCTCTTCCTTTTGAAGACCCACTTATACCCTATGGGTTTTACTCCTTCGGGTGGGTCAACCAATGTCCACACATCGTTGACCTTCATGGACTCCATTTCGGATTTCATGGCCTCTAGCTATTTCTCAGAGTCAGGTCTCTGCATTGCATCCATGTAGGTGATCGGATCCTCATCGTTTTCATCAAGTTCGATAGGATCACCATTCCAGACCAAGAAACCATAATATCTGTCCGGTTGATGTGGTACTCTACCAGACCGCCTTAAGGGTGCATAATCAATGGGCTCCGGATCTGATCTAATCAAATCCGGTTCAGGTTCAGTAACATGTGTCAGTTTTTCCACCTGTCGAACTTCGTCAAGTTCGACTTTAGAGGCAACAGTTCCTTCACTAAGGAACTTCTTTTCTAAAAAGATTGCCTTAAAGCTGACAAACACCTTTTGCTCATCAGCAAGGTAGAAATAATACCCTTTGGTCTCTTTTGGGTACCCTATAAAATTACACTTGTCAGACCTAGGTCCAAGCTTGTCTGTAATTAAACGTTTAACATAAGTCGGACACCCCCAAACCCTAAGGTGCGAGAGTACTGGCTTACGTCCTATCCATATCTCATATGGCGTTTTGGCTACAGACTTACTCGGAACTCTATTTAGAAGGTAACAAGCCGATTCGAGCGCATATCCCCAGAGGAAGATCGGCAGACCAGCAAACCCCATCATGGATCGAACCATGTCTAACAGGGTCCGATTCCTCCTTTCAGACACACCATTATCTGTGGTGTTCCAGGAGGAGTCCACTGAGAGAGAATCCCATTCTCCCCTAGATACGTCAGAAACTCATTGGAAAGGTATTCACCTCCTCGATCAGATCGAAGAATTTTAATACACTTCCCAGTTTATTTTTCTACCTCATTTCGGAATAGTTTGAACATTTCAAATGATTCCGACTTATGCTTCATTAAATAGACATACCCATACCTAGATAGGTCGTCTGTGAAGGTTATGAAGTAGAAAAATCCACCTCTTGTACTTGAGCTCATGGGTCCACATACATCAGAATGTACCAGACCTAAGAGTTCACTGGCTCGCTCACCTTTTCCAGTAAAAGGTGACTTGGTCATCTTTCCAAGAAGACAGGACTCACAGGTTGGAAGTGATTCACAATCACTAACTTCAAGAATTCCTTCTTGAGCCAACCTGTTTATCCTGTTCTTATTGATATGACCTAGCCTACAGTGCCAAAGGCAGACTTCTGACACATTATCTATTCTAGAGCGTTTACCGAATTTTTGAACCACATTAACAGGCTGTGATAGTAAGTAAATTCTATTATTTAATTGTCCAACAAATATTGTAACACCATTCAAAATGATATTGCAAATATTTCTTTTTATTAAAAAATTATAACCGTACATAGCCAAAAGGCCTACAGAAATAATATTTAATAAAAAACTTGGACAATAGTGACATTCACTCAGAATTACATTACAAGAATTGATTACAAGACTCATGATTTCTAAAGCTAGAACTGGAACTTTGCTTCCATCTCCAACATTCAGGAACCTCTCGCCTTCATCAAATCTTCTACTGACCTGCAGACCCTGCATCAAATTACAAATATGATAAGGGCTTCCGGTATCCAATACCCAGGCAGTAGTATCACAAATCGAAAAGTTGCAAGGAGTTATCATATAATTACCTTGCTTCTTCTTTGGCCTGTTCGGGTCCAGGGAGGCAATGTATTGAGGACAGTTCCTCTTCCAATGCCCGTGCTTCTTGCAAAAGAAGCACTCTGCCTGGCTCTGGTCATGCTTGCGCTTCTTGGTCTGACCCCGTGCTACTGTCCCAGCATGAGATTGCACCTTCTTATTTTTCTTCTTCTTGTTCTTCTTCCCCTTCCCAAAGGGTTGATGACGAGAAGAAGACCCTCCCACTACATTCACCGACTCCTTATGGAGTTGGTGATCCTTCTCAAAGTTCTGCAGCAACCCCAACAATCCGTGGTAGTTTACTGCAGGCTTTGTCATTCGAAAATGAGTAAGGAATGGGAGGAAAGACTTGGGCAAGGAATTAAGGATCGCATCCTTACCGAGCTGCTCGTGCAGAGGAAAGCCCAATTTGCTTAGGCGCTCAATCATCTCGATCATATACAGTACATGATCAGTGACTGAGGCCCCATCCCTCATCCGAGCATTGAAAATAGCACAACTAGTTTTGTGCCTTTCAACGTCGTCAGGCGTGCCAAAGGAGTCGTTCAACATTTGAAGCATCTCCTGTGGCTGGGCGTTCTCAAACCTTCGGCTGAACTCATCATTCATTGCTGCCAGCATAATACATCGAACGGTGGTGCGGTCATTGAGCCACTTCAAGTAAGTGTCTCGGATCGCTTTACTAGCGTTCGGAGCTGGCTCCTCAAGTGCTGGATCCGTTACTACATAAAGGATCCGTTCATGCTCAAGGATGATTTTCAATTTTCGATACCAGCTATCGAAATTGGGTCCCATGAGCTTGTCATTATCTAATAATGACCGGAGCGACAGGGTAGTGGCCATATCTGCTTAAAGAAAAACGAGACCTCTATTAGTACATAAATTAATACTAAAGATTTGGACTTTAGTCTAAAGTTTTTCCCAATATTTTTACGAACCGGTAGCCTCATCCTCCAATTCGAGAAATTACTTTAATGGGTACTAGAATCCACACAGACTACACACGAGCCCAACTTTGGTTGGTCAACCCATGTGCATCTATGGGTAGGTTCTTAACCAGTTGTTTCTCTAAACAACTTCTAGTAATTTATTTTGCCCCAGAACCTAATCAGTAGGCTTTGGCCTCCACTGAAAAGATCTGGTTAGGTCCAACCATTAACATGACTTAATTTAGTGAATCGGACCAATAAATGATCAGGCCCGACTTTGGCCGGCCAACCTAACCACCATCAGAAAGACTCAATCAAATTATCATATTATGAATAATAATTTCATTAGCCAATGAGCACCAGGCCTTTGGGCCTCCAATGATCATTGAACTAATGGACTCATTATCATTCACTTAATGGGAGGCTATGACTTAGTTATCATTATAACTTAATCATTTTAGGGACCTAATAATTTTGAGGATTTTATTAAAGAATAGTAGAGAAGAAATCATCCAGCCAATTTCAATCCTCCCACTGACTTCACCAAGTCAGATTAAAAAGGATTTAATTAAAGCTGGCATTAGGAGCACCTAAATCAGTCATACTGATTTACCTAATGACATGGGTGAGCTCTAATCACCAAGTGATCTAATCAAAATCTAACTTACCAGATTGGCCAGGTAAGTGAGATCAGTGGTGGGGATTTGCCATTAACTCGTCAATGATCGAATCAATGCGAGTAGCTCCCGCTTAAGAATCACTGGTCAAAACTGCCGAACTTACCTTAGACACCAACCGGTTCATTAGTTTTAATTTTGATCAACTTAGTAAATAGAGCTCCACCGCGTAGCCATGAATTAAGTCCATCTTGGTCTAGTTAAAGACATGGACCCATTCAACTACAACTATTGAAGTTGAGTCTAGAGTATCCTTGACCTAATCTAATTCAACTTTTGATTAGATTTGACCAATTACTCCAATTCGTCCATTTTTTAAACTAACCTTAGGTCTAACCCAATTATGGACCTAATTCATCTAACCCATTGACCCAAAAGTTTATGCAATTGTCTTAGGTCTTAATTCACAATTCTAGACCTACTAGACAACACTTAATTCTTTTAATTAAGTACTTGGGCTGATGGGTCAGGGTTTGGCATTTCAAAAATAATTTTCAAATTTGAAAGATTTTATTTTCTGTTCACCAAATGTGTTAACTCATTTCACAAACGGGTCAGCACATTTCATAAACAGCAATTCTATTGCTCATTTCATAACAGAAAATAACTCAAAATAAATCATAAATTTTCTTTTAGATCTAATCTAACACATTCATGATAAATTTCTTAATTAAGTCCTTTCGCTGCTTCATCGGCATGGGATATAATTGCATCGGCACCCCTACCGCCATAGGAGACCCCATCGAATGGGAAGAGAGGGCCTTTAAACCCTACTTTTCTCCTATGACCGGACGGTCATGGCAACCAACCCAATTAGATTACTTGCTACTTGGATCATGTATATCTAAATATACAAATTTCAAAATTTAAATTTTGAATTTCAAATTTCAAATTTTAAATTTCAAATTTGAGATTTCAACCAAATTTCAAATTTCGAATTTTCAATCTTTGAATTTTAAATTTTGAATTTTGAATTTCAAATTTCAAATTTCGAATTTCAAATTTCAAATTTCAAATTTGAGATTTCAACCAAATTTCAAATTTCAAATTTTGAATTTTGAATTTCAAATTTCAAATTTCGAATTTCAAATTTCAAATTTCAAATTTGAGATTTCAACCAAATTTCAAATTTCAAATTTTGAATTTTGAATTTCAAATTTTAAATTTCGAATTTCAAATTTCAAATTTCAAATTTGAGATTTCAACCAAATTTCAAATTTCAAATTTTGAATTTCAAATTTGAAACTTCTAACAAATTTCAAATTTCAAATTTCAAATCTTTTTGAATTTCGAATTTCGAATTTTGAATTTCAAATTTAAACTTATAGATTACACCTTAATCTACGCATGCATATGTATATCATATTCTAGAACCTGCTCTGATACCAATTGAAGCGAAAATTTAGTGCAGGGGCAAAATAGTAATTTTAAAACTTTTTCAAAATTACTATTTTACAGTGGAATTATTAATTAATCTCATTAATTAATACTAATTAACCCTACACTAGGATCTAAATATGATACAACAGCATGCATTTAAATTTGAAATTCAAATTTGAATCAGTAAACGTTTTACAGTACTGTGTTCAGAACACATCACCTTTTGCGGATAGTCGATCACCACAATCTGATCATCGTCGGAGGGCTCTGATCATCACGTTGCAGCCACCCAACTGTCTGGCCTCTGCGGATCGTCCACACGAAGCTCCCGTCTGATCAGCTCCTCACGAATGCTAGTTCGTGATTTCACCCTTTTGATGGCAGATGTTGATCGAACTCCTTCGATCGATGTGTGCCGACTTCTCGGATGTCCCAGATCATCTGCACAGTTACTTGAGAGGCTGATGGATCTCTCTCTGAAATTTGGTGGACTCACGACACTCGTGGCACACCAATCTCACTTCCTGAACCCTAGGTAGAAACCCTAGGGTACACACCAAAAACCCTGCGCCCAATTTTCTCTCTTTTCTTTTTTTTTCTCTCGAAAGGTTTTGGACCTTCACCTTGTGCAGAAGCCTTCCTCACGCCCCAAAGTTTCTCTCCTAATTTTTTTACGTACGTCCCACCTTTCTCCTCTTTTTAAAACAACGTCGAACGTGTCTTATCCGCGTGAGAGGATAAAGACAAGAGGTTACACATTTGAATTCAAACGAAAACCAACTTATCCCTATCCTTTTGGGTGTGAGAAGAGAAGGGGCGTGGCTCTTTGTGCATGAAAAAGTTTCACGAGAAACCTTTTCTCGTGTAAGTAATGTGGCGCACAAAATGGATAAGGATGAAAGGGCAAGTGATAAGTTATCCATTCAAATTCAAACATGCTTTGAATTTGAATGGCTAACTAATTATTTTATCCATCCATATGGTGCACAAATGAGGATGTGGGGAAGGGTTTTACGTGAGAAAAATTTTACGAGAAGTTTCTTCTCGTGAATTCAAATGGGTGCAAGGAAGTTGGGTGACGCAGGGAATTTAAAACAAGGTGGTTTGATTCAAATTGAGCCAACCTAGTTTAAAATAGGTTGAGCACAATTAGACCAAATTAAATCCAACATAATTAGGCTTAATTAGGCTTAATAAAATCCTAATCAAATCAGGAATTAACTAAACCTAACCTCTGATCAAATCAGGGACTAAACCACCTTAGCGATTAGGTCAACATTTAACCTAATCGGGTCAATCCAAACTGAATCCAATTCAATTGGACTTGATCCAAAAATAATTACTCAATCAAATTGAGTTAATTAGTGATTAAATCACTAATTAAACCTCTCATAAATATTGAGTCCAAATCTGATGGGCAATCAGGCATCAGAGACCATCGATATGAAACCCTGATCAAAGAGTTCAAATTTCAAATTCAAAATTTGAAATTCAAAATTTTGACCCCGGTACCCAAAATATGTGGAACTCATGATTTAGAGAATCCTAATTTTCAATCATAGAGTCCCAGATAGATAAGACTCATAATCAGCCATCAGATCAGAAAGGAACCTCTAATGTGTGTGACCCCGCAGGTTCGAACCTAAGCCGGTAGCACAGGAACTAATTTCTGTACTAATCGAAGTGACCATCTAGCAATGGTACCCGACGATCAGATAGGTCGAATAATCGCAATCGCAACATTCAGAACCTACGTGAATATGGTTACCGTATAATTCATCCCTTTTGACCCCTGTGTTTAGGATGACTCAGGATTAAACTGTCAACCCTGATGATATCATCCGAATCGTGCTCAACTCAATTAGTCCTGTGACTCCTCACTAGGACTACCCTGGCCAAAGTTTTGCTAAATTGAAATACGACTGTACACAGCTCCTAAACTGGAGTGGTCAATCCCATCTTGACACACGCACCGACAAGTCAAGTACTTGACTACACCCAACAACCTTCCGTCACTGAATTAGAAATTCAGGTAGTCCAGTGCCTAAGTGCAGTGAGTTGCTTGCAAGTCACCGTGGCGGTCTCAGGTCGGAGGGACATTTATACCCATATCCCATCGGAGCAAATCTTGACAGCAGAAATAGCTCCGGAGTTGGTCACGTTCAGTGCAGATGTACCATTATATCTCACCTGTATGCCATACCAGTGTCTCCACACTCTTTGGTTATGAGGACAACCAACCCATATGGCACACAACGACCTATGCTCGATAAATATTGTCGTCCTTGGTAACAACGTATCATTTGATCGCGAACATGTTTAAGGACTAAACGACAAATCCTCCTTTGTCGAGTCTAAATAGTCCTAAGGACTTCACCACAACACAGGAGTTCATTAGAAGATGAAACATTTGTGATGAAAAAATACCAAAATAACTTTTATTTATTTATAATTCATGTACTAATACAAAAGGAGCACAACCGTCAACAGGCTGACGATTGGCTTTGGGACACTATTCCCAACAGCTACAACATAGCCTTGCAAAGAAGCGACCAATCCGACCCCTGTCCAGTTGATGGGCTGGATGCTCGCGAGGACCTCACTGAAGAGAGGGGCGGCCCAATTGAAGATCTGGTACCGATCCCTTTGAATGACGGGAATGCGGAGCATGTGGTGATGATCGGCTCCAATCTGGGGGAAGAGGTGCGGATGTGTCTCATCGATTTTCTACGTAAAAATGTGGACGTCTTCGCTTGGATTTCGATGGACATACCGGGGATCAACACGGAAGTCATGGAGCACCGCCTGGCCGTCGATCCCAAGCATCGACCGACGAAAGAAAAAATTCGAGGTCATGCACCAGAGAGGCAGAAGGCGATAGTCGAGGAAGTGGACAAACTCCTTAAGACCGAATTCATTAGGGAAGTCAATTATCCTGATTGGATTTCCAATGTTGTCCTAGTCAAAAAGGCAAACGACAAGTGGAGGATGTGCATAGACTTCAAAAAGCTGAATAAAGCCTGCCCAAAGGATAGCTACCCCCTGCCCAGAATTGATCAACTGGTGGATGCGACCTCGGGCCATGAGCTCCTCACCTTCATGGATGCATTCTCCGACTATAATCAAATCAGGATGGCACCGGAAGATGAAGAAAAGATTGCTTTCATTACTAACCGTGGCCTTTACTGTTACAGGGTCATGCCTTTCAGCCTCAAAAATGCAGGTGCAACCTACCAGCGGTTGGTGAACAAAATCTTCAAGGAGCAGATCGGCTACAACATGGAGGTCTATGTGGACGACATGCTCGTAAAAAGTAAATCTTCCATGAACCACGTCGCCGACCTCGAAGAGACCTTCGACGCCTTCCGAAAATATAAAATGAAGCTAAACCCGACTAAATGAGCTTTCGGAGTGACCTCAAAAAAGTTCCTGGGCTTCATGGTATCGAGGCACGGAATTGAGGCCAATCTGGAGAAAATTCACACCATCCAGGAGATGGCCACCCCAAAGTCGATAAAAGAGGTTCAGCACCTTACAGGGAGAGTAGCAGCCCTGAATCGCTTTGTCGCGAGGTCAGCCGAACGGTGCTTACCCTTCTTCCAAACCCTCAAGCAGCCGAAGAACTTCTGTTAGATCCCTGAGTGCCAACAGGCATTCGAAGAACTAAGGAGCTACCTCGGCTCACCTTCGCTGTTGGCAAAGCCAGAGCCTGGAGAGGAACTATTTTTATACCTGGCGGTCTCTCCCATGGCCCTTGCGGCAGTCCTTGTCAAAGAAGAAGCAAAAGTCCAACGACCGATCTATTATGTCAGTCGTGCGTTGGGAGACACCGAGACCAGGTTTACCAAATTAGAAAAACTGACTTATGCCCTGTTGATTGCAGCTCGGAGGCTCCGACCCTACTTTCAAGGGCACACCGTAACGCTGCTCACCGACCAACCGATCAAGGTGATTCTGCACCGGACGGATGCCTCCGAAAGGATAGAAAAATGGACGATCGAGCTCACAGAATTCAACATCAACTATAGACCCAGGCCAGCAGTGAAGACCCAGATATTGACAGATTTCATAGTGGAGTGTACTATCCCAGAGGAGGCCGAACCTGAACAAGGCGAAATTGACGGCCTAGAGTCCCGACCGAACTCCCCCAAAGAAGAAGCAGATCCCTCTGATTGCTTTTGGGTCCTCTACGTGGACAGGTCTTCCAACACGTCAGGCACAGGCGCGGGCCTGATCTTGATCAGTCCAGAGGGAATCATCGCGGAGTACGCTCTGCGCTTCGAGTTCCCCACAACAAACAACAGAGCAGAATATGAAGCTCTGATCATAGGACTGAGGATTGCCAAAGAGCTGAGAATAGATCGGCTCCAGGTCCACAGCGACTCTCAGCTAGTAGTGGGATAAGTCAACAAAAACTACGAAGCACAAAAGGACAGCATGGCTAAATATCTTGAAAAGGTAAAGGAGCTCGTCCCTGCCTTCAGCAGCTTCAACATCAGGCAGATTCCGAGGTTGGAAAATGCCAGGACCGACCTTCTCTCCAAGCTGGCAACGCAGGCTCTGGTCGAATTACCCAAGGGTGTTCTCTTTGAAGTGCTCAAGTGCCCGAGTACGGAAGAATCGCAGCCCGTGTTGGAAATTGACCACGAGCCCAGCTGGATCGACCCACTGATAACATATCTCAGAGACGGGGTTCTCCCCCAGGATGCGAAAGAAGCTCGGAAGCTCCGAAATCAAGCCTCCCGATACATCTTTTATGAGGGTAAGTTGTACAAGAGATCATACTCCTTGCCCCTTTTGAAATGTCTCCGGCCTTCGGAAGCTGACTACGCCTTGTGGGAGGTGCATGAAAGAATCTGTGGAAGCCATCTGGAGGCTAGATCTTTATCCCACAAGTTGCTCCGTCAAGGATATTACTGGCCGACGATGCATCATGACTCGATTGAATACATCAGAAAGTGTGATCGATGTCAGAGATATACCAACATCCAGAGACAACCCGCCACCGAGCTTACACCCTTGAGTGTCCCATGGCCTTTTGCGCAATGGGGGATGGACATCCTTGGACCCTTTCCCATGGCGTCGGGGCAGAGGAAGTTCCTCCTAGTAGCGATTGACTACTTCACCAAGTGGGTTGAAGCCGAACCACTGGCAAAAATCACAGAAGCAAAAGTGCAAGATTTCGTCTGGAAGTTAATCGTATGCAGGTTCGGTCTGCCAAGGACCCTAATCACTGATAATGGGCGGCAATTCGCGGGAGCAAGATTCATCGAATTCTGCAAAGATCTAAACATCTCCCACAACTTCACATCAGTAGCCCATCCTCAGGCAAACGGCGAAGCTGAAGTGACCAACAGAACCCTGCTGTAGGGGATCAAGACAAGGCTTGAAAAGGCGAAGGAAACTTGGGCAGACGAACTTTATCATGTGCTGTGGGCGTATCGAACTACCCAAAGACTGCCCACGGGGGAGACGCCCTTTGCTTTAGCCTTCAGAACGGAGGCCGTCATCCCAATTGAGCTTAAACTCCCGTCGGCACGAGTCGTGGCATTCAACGAACATCAAAATTCGCAAGGTCTTAAAGCCAACCTCGACTTGCTGGAAGAAAGGCAGGAGGTAGCTCGAGTTCGAATGGTAGCCTACAGACAGAAAGTCGCCCACTATTACAACTCCCAGGTCAAGAATAAAGCCTTTAGAGTAGGAGATCTAGTGCTTCGACGAGCCGCTGTCTCGCAACCTCAGGATCGAGGGAAGCTCGCCCCAAACTGGGAAGGCCCGTATGAGGTCAAAGAAGTAGTCCAGCCCGGAACTTATTACCTCAAGGAGCTCGGAGGGGCAGACCTCCCGCGACCATGGAGCTCAGAAAACTTACGAATGTATTACCGATAATTTTATTTTAAATAAAAGTTGCATATCTACATGTCTCCCCTCTTGGCACTAGCTTATATCGACAGGGCAGTCAAAACAAACTGTGTCGGAAGCAGGAGGGGAACTTCATCTCGACAAAGTCGAAGATCCGGTTCTCTTTAGACCAGATGGGGGGAGAGGCCCTGCAACGCCCATATGTGCCCTCACAGTCCTGTTAGGGACAGGAGGAGAACCTCGCCCTAACTTGAGCAAAGTCGAAGGCCCGGTTCTCTTTAGATCGGATGGGGGGAGAGGCCCTGCAACGCCTATATGCGCCCCCACAGCCCTATTAAGGACAGGAGGAGAACCTCGTCCTAACTTGAGCAAAGTCGAAGGCCCGATTCTCTTTAGACCGGATGGGGGGAGAGGCCCTGCAACGCCCATATGCACCCCCACAGCCCTGTTAGGGACAGGAGGAGAACCTCGCCCTAACTTGAGCAAAGTCGAAGGCTTGGTTCTCTTTAGACCGGATGGAGGGAGAGGCCTTGCAACGCCCATATGCGCCCCCACGGCCCTGTTAGGGACAGGAGGAGAACTTCGCCCTAACTTGAGCAAAGTCGAAGGCCCGATTCTCTTTGGACCGGATGGGGGGAAGGGCCCAGCAACGCCCATATGTGCCCCTCAGCCGCATTAGAGACAAGAGGAGAACCTCGTCCTAACCAAAGCTAAAACTTGTTACGACAGAAATAGGGAAAGAACCTCGCCCCGACATCAATCAAGGTCTGATCATTCAAGACCAGATGAGAAAAAGGGGGACCTTCCCCAGTGGCCCCTTCGCAATAAGACTCTGTCCCGACTCCTATGGGAGCCGGACTTCGCCCTCAACTTTGATCGCAAGAAGACTCCGTCCGGACTCCTACGGGAGCCGGAACTTCGTCCCCAACTTCGATCGCTTGTAATCTCCATTCAGACTCCTACAGGAGCCAGATTTCGCCTCTGACTTCAATTACAGGTAGACTCCGTCCGGACTCCCACGGGAGCCGAACTTCATCCCGACTTCACCTATGAGAGCCGGACTCCCGTAGCCCCACCAAGAGTGGAGGAAAAATCCCACTCGAAAAAGAAAAAGGGGGGAGGGGTTAAAAAGGAAAGCGATGGACTACGTCAGCGACGAATGAAAAACAAACAGCGTCAAAGATGCAGAGAACCCCATCTCAGCAAGGATTGGGGTTCTTATTAAGAACCCCAGCTCTCAAGGAAGCTCTCAACGCAAGCCCGAGATGAGACAACTTCCTCAGGGTGACGGAAGCTCAGACCTCCGAGTCCGAGCCCTGATGGGGGGCACCAAACTTGAGCGGCCCCAGACAAATCTGTGGCCACGGACGAAAAGGATGGGTCATTACGATGGCAATCGGGTACCTTCGAACGATGCAAAGGCCGAAAAGAAGCTCGACAAGTGATAATTCAACACATGAGTAAAAGAGGTAGCAGAAAATTCCCTTCTCATATTATTCATCAAATATATATTATAGAGCCATTAAGGTTGAGGGAGAAGGATAACAGAAAGGCGATCCGACGTGACAACTACCGGTAACCTACGGATGACGTCAAAAAAAAAAAAAGAAAAGGAGAAAAAGAAGAAAAGAAGAGAAATAGAGAGAAGGGAGTACAACAATAACAATGGTAAAGGAAAGAAGTTCGGCAGACAATAATTCGACATAAAGTGCGGACGAAGTAACAAAATTTTCTTCTCATTTTTCGATTAACAAGATGTACGTTACAAAACCCGGAGGGCCAGAAAAAGAAAACATTATTACAAGACTCGAAAGGGATACACCGGAGACCACTTCAAGCTGTAGACTTCTCTTCCCGATTCTGTCCTTCCCAGCAGTATTTTCCAATACGTGTGATAAGCCTCTCGACTCTCGCCTCCGTCTCATTCCGCTCCATCTCTGAAATCCCAACCCTAGGGGGAAAAGGATGGGATAGAATTCAGGGAGCAGCAAAGGCAACGGCAGCGGCGACGACGACCTATTTCAAGAAGAACCGGAGTTACCCCAAAGGCAGCAATGACGCCGGAGATATGCGCCACCATCGTGTGCTCCACGACAACCACCATCCTAGGTATTCCGGCAAGGTCGGCATGCGCTACTTCCACCGTCCCCGCAACAAGTTCTACTGCCCCACCGTCGGCGCCGATCGCTTCTGGTCCCTCGGCCCCGATGACATCAAGGATCCCATCACGGCTTGTGACGACAGCTCTGCCTCCTTGACCGGTGTCGCCCCGTTCAGCTACTCCAAAATTCTCAGGCGGAACGCCTTCACCGGTTGTCCCCGTTATTAAACCCCTGTTGTTGAAGGAATTCTCCCTCGAGCCCCATTTAAGGCGACGGAAACCCTCAACGACAGTTTGACAACCAGAGAACTCACAGACCGCTATTCTCCTCCTCACACTCTTCCTAGTCCGTGGCATCCTCTTGAGGTTGGCCTCCGGGGCGGAGGCCCCGGCAGGAGAACCCCTCAGAGAGACTTGGGGGACTGAAGATGGCGGAGAGCCGGTGGAGATGGCAAAGACCGGCGCGAAGGATGCTCGGAGTCGGAAAGGACACCGATGGAGTGGCTGAGTGGCTAAGCTCTCAGGCAGAAGAAAGGCGTCGACCCTCAGGCGAAGTGAAGCCCCTGGAGGAAAGGCGGGGGCTTAAATAGGCAACAAAGCCTGGCGCAGTTATGGTGGCAGATGTCCCTAGGCCAACCAGTGCCCACCACGTGTCCCACTCACCGCGGCATAGGGTTGACCGTTCGTGGACTTTTATGGCGTGATGCTTAGGATCACGTCCTGGTGGGAGTTCCGAAAAGACTCTTCAGGTCGCTCTAATCGAAAAAAGGCTACAGCATGCGCACATTAAATGCCAAGATTTTCGAGGGCGGTCGTGTGCAGAATTCAAGGAAACGACTTCGACTGTGAAAATTTTCTGTACTTCCTCCGATCGAAACTCAAACTCGGAAGTAGGGGGACTGGTGTTGGGTGTAAAACCCCCCCCAACCGAAGTTCGTGTCCGGAGTGACCCCTCGGGGATTCTATAAGCAAGCTTCATCCGAACTCCTACGGGAGCCAGACTCCGTCTCCAACTTCAACTGCAGACAAGCTTCATCCGGACTCCTATGGGAGCCGGACTCCGTCTCCAACTTCAACTGCAGACAAGCTTCGTCCGGACTCCTACGGAAGCTAGACTCCATCTCCAACTTCGACTGCAGATCGGACTCCTGCGGGAGCCGGACTCTGTCTCCAACTTCGGCTGCAGGCAAACTTCGTCCGGACTCCTACGGGAGCCGGACTTCGCCCTCGACTTTGATCGAAAGAAGACTCCGTCTGGACTCCTACGAGAGTCGGACTTCGTCCTCAACTTCGAACACTGGTAAGCTCCGTCCAGACTCCTACGAGAGCCGGATTTTGCCTCTGACTTCAACTACAGGTAAACTTCGTCCGGACTCCGTCTCCAACTTCAACTGTAGACAAGCTTCGTCCGGACTCCTACGGGAGCCAGACTCCATCTCCAACTTCGACTGCAGATCGGACACCTACGGGAGCCGAACTCCATCTCCAACTTCGGCTGCAGGCAAACTTCGTTCGGACTCCTACGAGAGCCAGACTTCATCCTCGACTTCAACTAACAGGTAAACTTCGTTCGGACTCCTACGGGAGCCGGACTCCGTCTCCAACTTCAACTGCAGACAAGCTTCGTCCGGACTCCTACGGGAGCCGGACTCCGTCTCCAACTTCAACTGCAGACAAGCTTCGTCCGGACTCCTACGGGAGCCAGACTCCGTCTCCAACTTCAACTGCAGACCGGACTCCTGTGGGAGCCGGACTCCGTCTCCAACTTCGGCTGCAGGCAAACTTCGTCCGGACTCCTACGGGAGCCGGACTTCGCCCTCGACTTTGATCGAAAGAAGACTCCGTCCGGACTCCTACGGGAGCCGGACTTCATCCTCGACTTCGAATGCTAGTAAGCTCCGTCCGGACTCCTATGAGAGCTGGATTTCACCTCTGACTTCAACTACAGGTAAACTTCGTCCGGACTCCTACGGGAGCCGGACTCCGTCTCCAACTTCAACTGCAGACAAGCTTCGTCCGGACACCTATGGGAGCCGGACTCCGTCTCCAACTTCGACTGCAGACCAGACTCCTACGGGAGCCGAACTCCATCTCCAACTTCGACTGCAGGCAAACTTCGTCCGGACTCCTACGGGAGCCGGACTTCGTCCTCGACTTCAACTAATAGGTAAACTTCATCCAGACTCCTACGGGAGCCAGACTCCATCTCCAACTTCAACTACAGACAAGTTTCGTCCAGACTCCTACGGAAGTCGGACTCCGTCTCCAACTTCGACTGCAGACCGGACTCCTACGGGAGCCGAACTCCGTCTCCAACTTCGATTGCAGGCAAACTTCGTCCGGACTCCTACGGGAGCCAGACTTCATTCTCAATTTTGATCGAAAGAAGACTCCGTCCGGACTCCTACGGGAGCTGGACTTCATCCTCGACTTCAACTAACAGGTAAACTTCGTCCGGACTCCTACAAGAGTCGGACTCCGTCTCCAACCCCGACTGCAGACAAACTTCGTCCGGACTCCTACGGGAGTCGGACTTCACCTCCGACTCTAGCTACAGACTCCAACTGAACTTCAGCCGATAAGTCTGGACCCCCTGACAGGCCGTAGTAACGGCCACGATTCTGCTCCACTCCCTGCGGCGGATCCTACGCGGCTCCATTACCCCCTGGCAGGCCGTAGTAACGGCCACGACTCTGCTCCACTCCCTACGGTGGATCCTACGCAGCTCCATTACTCCCTGACAGGCCGCAGTAACGGCCATGATTCTACTCCACTCCCTGCGGCGGATCCTGTGCGGTTCCACCACTCCCTGACGAGTCACGACAACGGACGCCGCTCCACTCCCCGCAACTAATTTCACGTGGCGAGCCATGATGACAGCCATGACTCCACCACCATTACTCTTCATGATAAATTCCTCCTGGTCTCGTACAGCCCATTACGAGGCGATCATAAACAGTCGCTATCAGTCTGTTGCTCCCTCCACCTATAAAAGGGGGGACCCCAGATACGTTATTCTCTAAGCTCTATTTTCTATCCCAAAACTCTGCTAAAATTTTCGTTCGAGCACTCCATTCTTGTTGAGGCAGAGAACTGACTTGAGCGTCGGAGGGTCTTGCCGGAGCAACCCCACCTCTGGTTTAGACTTCTTTTGCAGGTTCCGACGGCGACCGTGACTCCCACAACTCCAGCTTCTCCGGTGCAGGCAGATTTTTGCACCAACAGCATCCTTAGCGAGCTGCTCGTGCAAGGAAAAGCCCAGTTTACTTAGGTGCTCAATCATTTCGATCATGTACAGTACATGATCGGTGACTGAGGCCCCATCCCTCATCCGAGCATTGAAAATGGCATAACTAGTTTTGTGCCTTTCAACGTCGTCAGGCGTGCCAAAGGAGTCGTTCAATATTTGAAGCATCTCCTGCGACTGGGCGTTCTTGAACCTACGACTGAACTCATCATTCATTGCCGCCAATATTATGCACCGAATGGTGGTGCAGTCGTTGAGCCACTTCTGGTAAGTATCTCGAACTGTCCCTCAAGCATTCGAGGCTGGCTCCTCAGGTGTCAGATCCGTTACTACATAAAGGATCCGCTCATACTCAAGGATGATTTTCAATTTTCGATACCAGCTATCGAAATTAGGTCCCATGAGCTTGTTATTATCTAATAATGACCGGAGCGATAGGATAGTGGCCATAGCTGTATTAAAGAAAAACCAGACCTTTATTAGTATATAAATTATTAATACTAAAGATTTGGACTTTAGTCTAAAGTTTCTCTCAGTATTTTTACGAACTGGTAGCCTCAACCTCCAATTCGAGGAATTACTTTAATTCCTTAGTGGGTACTAGAATCCACACAGACGATACACGAGCCCAACTTTGGTTGGTCAACCCATGTGCATCTATGGGTAGGTTCATAACCAGTTGTTTCTCTAACCAACTTCTAATAATTAATTTTGCCCCAGAACCTAATCAGTAGGCTTTGGCCTCCACTGAAAAGATCTGGTTAGGTCCAACCATTAACATGACTTGATTTGGTGAATCAGACCAATAAATGATCAGACCCGACTTTGGTCGGTTAATCTAACCACCATTAGAAAGACTCAACCAAATGATCATATTATGAATGATAATTCCATTAGTCAATAAGTACCAGGCCTTTGGGCCTCCAGTGATTATTAAACTAATGGACTCATTATCACTCACTTAATGGGAGGCAATGACTTAGTTATCACTATAACTTAATCATTTTTAGAGACCTAATAATTTTTGAAGATTTTATTAAAGGATAGAAGAGAAGAAATTAACCAGCCAATTTCAATCCTCCCACTGACTTCACCAAGTCAGATTAAAAAAGATTTAATTAAAGCCGACATTAGGAGCACCTAAATCAGTCACACTGATTTACCTAATGACATGGGTGAGCCCTAATCACCAAGTGATCTAATCAAAACCTAACTCACCAGGTTGGCCAGGTAAGTGAGATCAGTGGTGAGGATATGCCATTAACTCATTAGAGATCAAATCAATGCGAGTAGCTCCCACTTAAAAACCACTGGTCAGACTGTCGAACTTATCTTAGACACCAATCGGTTCATTAGTTTTAATTTGATCAACTTAGTAAATAGGATTCCACTGCATAGCCATGAATTAAGTCCATCTTGGTCTAGTTAAAGACATGGACCCATTCAACTACAACTATTAGAGTTGAGTCTAGAGTGTCCTTGACCTAATCTAATTCAACTTTTGATTAGATTTGACCAATTACTCTAATTTAATCCATTTCTTTAAGCTAACCTTAGGTCTAACCCAATTATGGACCTAATCGATCTAACCCAATTACTCTCTCAACCCTACGATATTTTATTTTATTATATATATATATATTTTTACTATTTTTTTTCTTGTTCTTTTGCTAAGCTGTGCCGATCTTCATTTACTGTAGATATGGACGTTGACGCAGCTCGAATGCTAGCCTAGGGTCTCAAGACCCACAAAAGGAAAGGCACATCATCTTCGGGGGCGGCGAAGAGGGCAAGGGTAGAAGAGACCAGCTTGGTCGCGCCTGCCCAGGCGGCCATTGCCATCGACTCTCTTTCCGACATCGAGCTCGCAGTCCCCCGGGCCTCTTCAAGGAGCTCCCCGATCGAGGTTCCCGCTCTAGAGGCTCAACCCGAGGAGGTACCAGGGGCCGAACGGAGAAGGAGAAAGAAGACATTGGCCTACAAGAGCCGCAGTAGCAGGGCTGCCATCGAGGAGGCCGATGGCTCTGAAGAAGATCCGGAGGAAAATCCCTTCAATAATAGGGATCTAATAAAGAGACTGGTCGATGGGTGCATTCTGCCCGAGGTCATCCACAGGACCATTCACGTCGATCCTAAGCAGCGGGTCTGGGACTCTCTGGGATCCTTTCTCGAGGTAGGTCAATTTACTCATTTCTTCTTCTCGCCTCTTTGCTTAGCTTATTCTTCAGCTTTTATATTGACTCCATGGCCGCTCTTGTAGATTGGACATCAGCTCATTGCCAACATCGAGGCGATGAACAATGCTAGGAAGAAGGCCACCCAGGCGGAGGAAGGTCGCCTGACCGAGGCCGCCCGCCTTAAGGAGAAGATCGTCGAAGTCGCGAGTCTCTAAGAGGCACTGTAGAAGGAGGGGCAGACCTCGGCAGACTTGAGGGCCACCCTAGAGGAGGAAAGAAAGAAAGCAGAGGCCGAGGTCTCCGAGTTGAAGGCACAGATCCCGACCCTAGTTTTGGAGGCAATGGTCCGGGCAGTGGAGGAGTTCAAAACCTCCTCCGGATGAGGGATCTGAAGGTCGAGTTCGGCCATGCGACCTTCATCAAGGGCTTTGAGCTCTGTCAAGAGAAGGTGGTCGGAAAGTTTCTTGAGCTGGACCTCGGCTTCCTGGATGAGGCGTCCGATGACGAAGTCGGATCTTTTAAAGCTGCTGCCAGTCTTCCTCCAGTCCGGGACTTCCTCCATTGCTGCAGCTGCCACGGCCAACCTTTCGGGGATGC
This sequence comes from Elaeis guineensis, assembly GCF_000442705.2. NCBI lineage: Eukaryota > Viridiplantae > Streptophyta > Magnoliopsida > Arecales > Arecaceae > Elaeis > Elaeis guineensis. The sequence goes on along the minus strand of NC_025993.2, from coordinate 67,463,491 downwards.
CGAGCTCCCCCACTTCTGCCCCAGAGATCCGAAACCTCTAATTTTATATTCTCTTTTTTTTTTTTGTTGCAACTTTTTCTCATTCTCTTGTATTTAAGAACTATTTAATCAATGAAATCGGATTCTTCTTTACAGAGGGCTCCTCTTTTTTACTTTGCATTCTTTTTTCTTTTCTTTTGTTTTTCGGTACTGATTTGTGTTGTGGCACTCTTGTCTTCCAACAATAGTGTCCCGTCAAAGCTCTTCTCCTGCCACAGGAGATTCCTCTGAAGTCGATGGTCCGAGATCTCAGAAGAAAAGTTCGTCACCTGACGAAGAAATCAAAGAAGCTGGATGACGAACTTCACCGACTGAGGAAGAGCTATTCGGATGTCACTGTGGAGGCTGCTCGCTTTCGGGACCTCCACAAAAAGGGCTTCATGGACTACACCCAGAGAAAGGCTGACCTCATGAAGGAGCTTGAGAAACTCCGAAAATGTGCCAGCGATCGATCTTGGGCTCAGGCTTCCAAGATCAGCTCTTTTGAGGTCGAGCTGGCGGCTGCACGAGAGAAGATTGGCTAGTTGGAAGGGAGCTCGTCCTGGCTCACAACTCAGGCTGACCGCGATCGAGACTGGTCGAAGAATTTCTCCGACCTTTAGAAGCAGTTGTAGGATGTCGAGATGAACTACAACGCCTACCGAGTCGGCTGGTGCGAGCAAGTAGACGACTACCGAAGGAAGCTCAAGACGGTGACCGATGAGGTTGTCCATTTTCAGAGACAGTTGTCTGAGAGAGTCCAGGCCATCTCTGCATAAGGCTCCGACGAGCTCCACTCCTTGAGGGGGACCATGGAAGAACTATCCGTGGCCCTTGGGCAGGAGAAGGTTGAATTGCAGTGGCTAAAGATTCAGCTGGCCTACGATCAACAGGCAGTCAAGGATGCCGAGACGGAGTTCGAAGTTCTGAGGAAGAGGCTTCGAGAGTCGGAGGGCGAGAGTCGGTGGTTCCACCAAATGTATCGGGAGATACTGTTAAGAAAGAAAGAACTGAAAGAAGAAGTCGAAAACTTAAAGCAATCCTCGATGATGGCTAGAACCGAGAGTTCGAAATCTGAAGAAGCCGAGCTTCCTTAAAGCTTCTTTACCTTTTATTCTATGTATTCTTTCCTTTTCTTGTCATTTTTCTTTTTTTAGCCTTCAAAGGCTTTGTAATGTACACTTCACTAATAAAATGAAAAGGAAATTTTTCATTACCTTGTCCATTCTTGCATTAAGTTGTCGTTTATCGAACTTCTTTTATCTTTTATCTTGTTCGATGTCGACGTTGTTTGAAGGTTCCTGATCGTTGTCGTGTTGATTTGCCCTTTTTGTTCATGGCTGAAGGTCTTTTCGAGGTCACTCGAGTTTGACGCTTCCTCCCGATGCTCAAGCTTGGGGGTCCAAACTTTTCGTTACCTTAAGGAAGTCAATTTTCTCCTGCCAGTGCTGGGTTCCCTCTTAGAGACTGAGGGTTTTTGATAAGAGTCTCCTTCCTCGTTGAGATGAGGTTTCTTGTGTCTTTGACATAGTTTGTTTTTCCCTTATCACTAGCGTGGCTCGTCGCTTTTTCTTTTTCTCTCTCCCTTTTTTCTTTATGTTCGAGTGAGGGTTTTTCCTCTGCTCTTAACGGGGTTGTAGAAGTGTAGAGGAGCCATTGAGGAGGCTTTCCCCCTCATCCGATCTTGGATGATCAGGTATTCGTTTGTGTCAGGACGAGGTTCTCCTCCTGTTCTTGACACAGTTAATTTCAACTCATGTTAATTACATTTACAAATGACCTATCGAGGTATGGGTATGTCTATCTTATAAAGCATAAGTCAGAATCATTTAAAATATTCAAACGATTCCATGCTGAAGTAGAGAAACAGACTAGAAAGAGTATTAAGACCCTTCGATCATATCAAGATTTTGAATACCTCACCAGTGAGTTTCTGACATATCTGGAAGAGAATGGGATTGTCTCACAATGGACCCCTCTTGAAACACCACAACATAATGGGGTGTCTGAGAGGAGGAATCGAATCTTGTTAGACATGGTCTGATCCATGATGGACTTTGCGAGTCCACCAATCTCCTTTTAGAGATATGCTCTAAAAATTATCTGCTATATTTTGAATAAGGTATCGAGCAAGTCTGTCGATAAAACTCCATATGAGATATGGACTAGACGTAAGCCGGTGCTCTCACACCTTAGGGTCTGAGGGTGTCTAGCTTATGTCAATCGTTTAAAGATAGATAAGCTTGAATCGAAGTTCGATAGATGCTATTCATAAATTATCCAAAGAAAACTAAAAGGTACTACTTCTATCTCGCTACAGAACAAAAGGTGTTTATCAGCAGCCGAATAGTCTTTTTGAAAGAGGAGTTTCTTAGTGAAGAAACTAATGCCTATAAAATTGAACTTGATGAAGTTCATAAGGTGGAAGAACTGACACACACAGAATTATATTTGATTAGAGAATCGAATTCAGAGCCACTAGAGGCACCATTAAGGAGATCCGATAAAGTACTGCATCAGCCGGATAGATACTATGATTTTTTAGTCCAAAATGATGATCCCATCAAACTTGATGAGAACGATGAGGATTCGATCATCTATATGGAGGCTATGCAAAGGCTCAACTCTCAAAAATGGCTTGAGGCTATGAAGTCTGAGATGGAGTCCATGGAGATCAATGGTGTATGAACATTAGTTGATCCATCCTAAGGGATAAAATCCATAGGGTGTAATTGAATTTTCAAGAGAAAAAGAGGACCAGATGGAAAGATAGAGACCTATAAAGCCCATCTAGTTGTCAAAGATTATCGTCAACGTTATGGTATTGACTATGACGAGACGTTCTCTCCTGTGGCAATGCTCAAGTCCATTCGAATTATGTTTGCTATCGTTGCACACTTAGATTATGAGATCTGACAAATAGATGTCAAAACTGCTTTTTTTATGGAAAACTGGAAGAAGAGGTGTATATAATATAACGTGAAGGATTCACATCAACAGATGAGTCGAAAGTGTGCAAACTAAATAGATCTATTTATGAACTTAAGCAGACGTCTAGGAGTTGGAACATACGTTTTGATAAGGTGATCAAAACGTATGGCTTCATTAGGAACAGAGAAGAGTCTTGCATCTACAAGTGGGCTTCTAATTCTGTTGTTATCTTTTTTGTGCTGTATGTGGATGGCATACTGTTACTAAGAAATGACATCCTGATTTTACAGAGTGTAAAGCTATGGTTATCATCACAATTCTCTATAAAATACTTGGGAGAAACATCCTACATCCTAGGGATGAAGATATATAGGGATAGATCTAGAAGGTTGTTTAGATTGTCCCAATCCATGTACATCGATATCTTATTGAAGTAGTTCAACATGAATAATTTCAAGAAAAGTTATTTTCTGATAGACCATGGAATTACTCTTTTCAAGAAGAATTGTCCGACAACTCTTTAGGAGAGAGAGCATATGAATAGAATACCATATACTTCGATAGTGAGATCTATCATATACACTATGACATGTACAAGATCAGATGTGACCTATTTACTAGGGGTAGTGAATAGGTACCAGTCTGATCTAGATGAGAAGCATTGGAAGATTGCAAAAGCAATTCTTAAGTATTTGAGAAATACTAAAAACCAATGACTTACCTATGAAAATACTGATCTGAAACTTGTGGGATATATGATTTCAGATTTCATTGGTTTTCAATCAAATACTGTTTGCTTGTGGGATAAACTCTTCCAGCGTGTCGGGCTACGTATTTATCTTGAATGGAGGAACTGTTTGCTGGAAGAGTTCCAAGCAATATACTGTGGCCGATTCTGTATGCGAAGCAGAATACATTACTGCATCAGATATTGCAATATATTTTGCATCACTATCATCTGATATGAAAAATTGTGAATTGAGGTGACGTCGAGCTTCAGAAGATCGACGGAAAGGAGAATCTAGCTGACCCCTTCACTCAAACTCTCAGGATCAAAGAGTTTGATGACTTCAAATGGAAGATGGGTATAAAATACTGCTCCGATTGGCTTTAGTCTAAATGAGAGTTGTTGAAAATTGTGTCCTAAAATCAATCATGTGATGATTGAGTTCATCTTTGTGTCTGATTTATTGATTAATGAATAATAGTTATTCTAATATTTTTCATCATAAAGTTACATTTTTCTTGAACTCTTGTGCTGTAATGAAGTCCTTAAAACTATGTTAGTGTAGGATAAAGAAAGAATTTATCGTATAGTTCTTAAACATATTCGTGACCAAATGATACGTCATTACAGGATGATGACGTTTATCGAGTGAAGATCATTGTGTGCCATATGGGTTGATTGTCCTCTTAATCAAGGAGTATGGTGACACTGGTATGGTATACAAGTGATATGTAGGAGTACATCGTCACTGAACAAGTGACTCACCTGCTGAGCATTCTGCTGTAAAAAACTGCTCGCGAAGCACATGGGTATAAGTGTCCTTCAGACCTGAGATCACCATAGTGATTTGCAAGCAACTCACTACGCTTTGGTGCTAGACTATCTGGATTTCTAATGTAGTGATGGAAGGCTATTGGGTATAGTCAAGTACTTGCAAAGTCTGTGTGTGGATTAATATGGGATTGACTCCTTCAGATTATCAGAGTTGATGTATCGCTATATTTCAATTTAGTAAAGCTTTGGCCAGGGTAATCCATGAGATGATTTGAAAGGTTGAAATATAATGTGGATGAAGCAATCTCAGTTGACAGTTAACTTGAGACCATTTTAGAGCATTCAGGATCAAAAGGATAAATTATGCGGTAACCATGTGTATGGATTTTGAAATATTTTTTTACAATAATTCGATCTATCTGGACGTTGGGAACCATTGCTAGATGATATCTCGATTAATGCAGGAATCGGTTCCTATGCTACCGGCTTAGTGTTTGAACCTATGGAGTCACACACATAAGTCAGACACCATAAGAAAGTATTGGCCTATGTTTATGTGTCTAATTTGAAAATACTTGACTTGATTGAATACATAAGCTAACTTGATTTAGAATTAAGTTATGGGTCAAACGGGATTGAAAAGTTGACTATGTCTAGCTAGCACTACATATGAGGTTCGGATTTGATCTCGGAAATAAACAGTTTCTGATCTATGATCCATGGAACATATGAGAGATTGGATTTAAGTACTAATTAATTTTAGATTAGATTTAAATTAATTAGACTTAATTAGATCTAAAATTTTAAGTTAGATTTGATACAAAAGTCCTAAAGAGTTTGGGATCAACAGTCTTTCAAAATTGTTTCGAACCAGCTTCGAATTGGATTTGAATCGGATCCGTTTTAGATGAGATATGAGAAATCATACTTGCACTAGAATTTTTCTCTCTTATGGGCCGACCAATACCTAGAAGCTTCCTCATTGTTGGCATCCCATGTGGGTGAGGAATTGGATGCAATGTGGTTGTCATATGTGATGGCAATACTATCTCATGTAGGAGTCCTTCTTTCATGAGTATTGGACTGATTCAAAGCATGTTTAAGTTAGGAGTCCCATACTTATTGGGTCATAGGATTCATCTATAAATAGAGAGGGTCTCTACCTATGGATGCATAGCAAACAAATCAGATTGAGAGAAGAGAAAAAGAGAGAGAGGCGTGAGAAAAGAGAAACTCTTCCTTCTTCTCCTTGGCCTCTCCCCTTTGGTGCCGCCCCTCCTCCCTTGCTGTGGGCTCTCTTGTAGGCGTCCCCCTTGCTGGTGTGAGGCGTCATTCTAGCACCTCTCCTCCTTCATTTGGTTGGGTTGCGAAGGCGATTTGATCGGAGTTCATCTCACTTTTTTGCGTTGTCTAGCGTGTATGCGAAGTAGAGGGTCTGCACTTTCAGGCCTCTACGAATGTTTGTTTCAGATTTTTGAGGATTTGATCTCCTATTCTACTGTTAATCAGGTAAGGATTTGATCTTTATTCATGTAAATTAATAAAAAAAATTTAGATGCAGCCTGAGCTAACCGAAGAGAAATAGTTTTCCTTCCCTTCAAGTTGGTGATTGAATCCTGAAGGTTATGCATGACGATAGGGTGATATTGGAGGGAAAGAAGAGGATGGGAGGATATTACTATTTGACTGGAAGCTTAGTATGAGATGAAGCTTCAGGAGTCAAGGGGAGTCCAGTGTGAGGTGGAGCTCCAAATGGAGGTGGATCGGGCACGAGATGCGAGACTCAGGAGGACAAGAGGCGATATCACAGAGTGAAGTTCTTATTGCCGCAGGAGATTTCTCCAAGCAGATCTTTGGTCAGAGTGGACACAGCCCATGATGGAGGTGAGATCGAGCGATCTGGCTCGATTCCCACGTTTGTCCATCCATGAGACAGTAAGCATGCCCCAGGGTGTGGGGCGAGATGGATCACAGGCTCTTAGAGACAAGTGGAGGTAGAATATCGAGTCGAGATAGAGATTGTTAAGAAAAATATCTCAAGATTCGATCCATAATAAGTCCAAAATGAGGTTCAAGATGAAAAACAAAATTCAAAGAGCCCAAGATCAGTCCAAATGGAGTCCAGACGGTGAAGATACGTGTGAAGGAGTCCGCAAGGAGTTGGTATGGCCTACGGGCTGTTGGAGGGCCCCATTGGCCGGCGCAGGCCGCAAGTGGCATAGGCCAAGCCCAGCTAGGTGCATGGCATGCGTGGGCGGCAGTGCTGGGTCAACCCAGATGCGCGGGCAAGACCCGTGAGCGGGTGTAGGCCTGTTATCCAGTGCAGTCCACCGTGGACCGTGCACAATTTCACGGTCCATGCCTGCAGCATGGATCGATCAGGCGGGAGACTGGATGACGTGATCCGACAGCTATCTTTTTTGCACAATCCAACGGTCCAGGATGCTGTCGGTCGGGATCTGATGACTGAGGTGAAATCTAACTTTGATCAGGGCTAATATGCATGATCAGATGGCTCTAGTTCGAGTCGATTACAATCGGATGGTCCAAAAAAATTTTAGGGTTTGATTTGAGCTCAATATCCTAGAAAAATACAGTTTTGATGATTTTGGAGCCTATATATCTCTGATTGACAAGCTGTTTATTGCGTTGGATAGTTGGTGACATCTTGATTGTGTAGAGAGGCTTCAAGAGAGATTTTGGAGAGCTTTTGTGAGAGTTTTGGAGGTTCTTGTTGAGAGATTTTTGTACAATAGTTGAGTGATAAATTTTTCTTGTATTTGTTTGATTTTCTTTCTCTCACAATGAAGCTTGCACGCCCTATGGAGGTAGGCTTGAGGCCAATCTATATTATCTTGATTTGTTTGTGATATTTTTCTCTCTCTCTTTCTTTTTTCTTCCTCCCCCAACAAATAGTATCAGAGCACAACACCTTTAACCCTTCTCCTCTCTCTCTCTCCATCTTCGTTTCTCTATCTTGGTATTTCTCTCATTTTCCTACCATCTTTTGTGCTTAACATTGTTTATAATATGTCATCCTTATAATATTGACACATCATTTTCATATCTGCAGTTTAACTATAAAGCTGGATGCCGGTTGAAAGCAAGCCAATATTGCAATAATTTACGAAATATACATGTTTGATTGAAAAAATTTTAACAATGTGCTAAAATTGAAAAGGAGGAAAAGGTATCGGATTTTTTAAGCAATTAATCCTATTATATTTTTGGTCTCATAAGAAATTTTACTAAATCTCTTAGGTTGCGTTTGGTGCATTGCCAGACAATGATAATTTGGATTACCTGCAATCTGGATAGATTGTCAGTAGTGTTGATTACTCTATTTGGTACATACATATAATGTTGCAGCAAAATTATTGAGAATCTTGATTGACATATTTGGTATGACAATCAGATTATTGACAATATAATATCAAATTTTCAAAATACTCTTAAAGCAAATTTATTAAAAATCACACCCCATGTATAAAATTTTTATTTTTTTAGAATAAAAAAATAAAAATATTATATATTATAATATATATTATATATTATATTATATGTATAATATATAATATAATATAATATAATATTATTTTGACTATTTTAATTTTTTTTCCTTCCTTCTCCTTCCCTCGCACTTCATGACCCCCCAATCCCCGGTTGCTCCACCCCTGGCAGTCGCGTCTTTGGCACCACCCTCGACAGTCGTATCTTCGGCACTGCCTTCGACCTCCTGACCGTCCGTACCACCCCCTGCACTGTCTCCTAGCCCCCCAGCAATCTGCACCTCGCACCCTCTGCAGCCGCCTCCGTTGCTACCTTCACCCACCTGCACCGCCGCCCTCACCCACGCCGTCGGTCCATCGCACCCCATCCCCTGTGGCTGTCCAACATGGCACCGCCGGTGGTGACTGGCACTGCTTGATCTGTTGGAAATAGTGTCCCAAAGCCAATCGTCAGTCTGTTGACGGTTGTGCTCCTTTTGTATTAGTACATGAATTATAAATAAATAAAAGTTATTTTGGTATTTTTTCATCACAAATGTTTCATCTTCTAATGAACTCCTGTGTTGTGGTGAAGTCCTTAGGACTATTTAGACTCGACAAAGGAGGATTTGTCGTTTAGTCCTTAAACATGTTCGCGATCAAATGATACGTTGTTACCAAGGACGACAATATTTATCGAGCATAGGTCGTTGTGTGCCATATGGGTTGGTTGTCCTCATAACCAAAGAGTGTGGAGACACTGGTATGGCATACAGGTGAGATGTAATGGTACATCTGCACTGAACGTGACCAACTCCGGAGCTATTTCTGCTGTCAAGATTTGCTCCGATGGGATATGGGTATAAATGTCCCTCCGATCTGAGACCGCCACGGTGACTTGCAAGCAACTCACTGCACTTAGGCACTGGACTACCTGAATTTCTAATTCAGTAACGGAAGGTTGCTGGGTGTAGTCAAGTACTTGACTTGTCGGTGCTTGTGTCAAGATGGGATTGACCACTCCTGTTTAGGAGCTGTGTACAGTCGTATTTCAATTTAGCAAAACCTTGGCCAGGGTAGTCCTAGTGAGGAGTCACAGGACTAATTGAGTTGAGCACGATTCGGATGATATCATCAGGGTTGACAGTTTAACCCTGAGTCATCCTAAACACAGGGGTCAAAAGGGATGAATTATACGGTAACCATATTCACGTAGGTTCTGAATGTTGCGATTGCGATTATTCGACCTATCCGGTCGTCGGGTACCATTGCTAGATGGTCACTTCGATTAGTACAGAAATTGGTTCCTGTGCTACCGGCTTAGGTTCGAACCTGCGGGGTCACACACATTAAGGTTCCTTTCTGATCTGATGGCTGATTATGAGTCTTATCTATCTGGAACTCTATGATTGAGAATTAGGATTCTCTAATCATGAGTTCCACACATTTTGGGTACCGGGGTCAAAATTTTGAATTTCGAATTTTGAATTTGAAATTTGAACTCTTTGATCAGGGTTTCATATCGATGGTCTCTGATGCCTGATTGCCCATCGAATTTGGACTCAACATTTATGAGAGATTTAATTAGTAATTTAATCACTAATTAACTCAATTTGATTGAGTAATTATTTTTGGATCAAGTCCAATTGAATTGGATTCAGTTTGGATTGACCCGATTAGGTTAAATGTTGACCTAATCGCTAAGGTGGTTTAGTCCCTGATTTGATCAGGGGTTAGGTTTAGTTAATTCCTGATTTGATTAGAATTTTATTAAGCCTAATTAAGCCTAATTATGTTGGGTTTAATTTGGTCTAATTGTGCTCAACCCTATTTTAAACTAGGTTGGCTCAATTTGAATCAAACCACCTTGTTTTAAATTCCCTGCGTCACCCAACTTCCTTGCACCCATTTGAATTCACGAGAAGAAACTTCTCGTAAAATTTTTCTCACGTAAAACCCTTCCCCACGTCCTCATTTGTGCACCATATGGATGGATAAATTAATTAGTTAGCCATTCAAATTCAAAGCATGTTTGAATTTGAATGGATAACTTATCACTTGCCCTTTCATCCTTATCCATTTTGTGCGCCACATTACTTACATGAGAAAAGGTTTCTCGTGAAACTTTTCCACGCACAAAGAGCCACGCCCCTTCTCTTCTCATGCCCAAAAGGATAGGGATAAGTTGGTTTTCGTTTGAATTCAAATTTGATTTGAATTCAAATGTGTAACCTCTTGTCTTTATCCTCTCACGCGGATAAGACACGTTCGACGTTGTTTTAAAAAAAGGAGAAAGGTGGGACGTGCGTAGAAAAATTAGGAAAGAAACTTTGGGGCATGAGGAAGGCTTCTGCACAAGGTGAAGGTCCAAAACCTTCCGAGAGAAAAAGAAAGAAAAGAGAGAAAATTGGGCGCAGGATTTTTGGTGTGTACCCTAGGGTTTCTACCTAGGGTTCGGGAAGTGAGATTGGTGTGCCACGAGTGTCGTGAGTCCACCAAATTTTAGAGAGAGATCCATCAGCCTCTCAAGTAATTGTACAGATGATCCAGAGCATCCGAGAAGTCAGCACACATCGATCGAAGGAGTTCGATCAACATCTGCCATCAAAAGGGTGAAATCACGAACTAGCATTCGTGAGGAGCTGATCAGACGGGAGCTTCGTGTGGACGATCCGCAGAGGCCAGACAGTTGGGTGGCTACGACGTGATGATCAGAGCCCTCCGACGGTGATCAGATTGCGGTGATCGACTACCCGCAAAAGGTGATGTGTTCTGAACATAGTACTGTAAAACGTTTACTGATTCAAATTTGAATTTCAAATTCAAATGCATGCTGTTGTATCATATTTAGATCCTAGTGTAGGGTTAATTAGTATTAATTAATGAGATTAATTAATAATTCTGCTGTAAAATAGTAATTTTGAAAAAGTTTTAAAATTACCATTTTGCCCCTGCACTAAATTTTCACTTCAATTGGTATCAGAGCAGGTTCTAGAATATGATATACATATGCATGCGTAGAGTAAGGTGTAATCTATAAGTTTAAATTTGAAATTCAAAATTCGAAATTCGAAATTCAAAAAGATTTGAAATTTGAAATTTGAAATTTGTTAGAAGTTTCAAATTTGAAATTCAAAATTTGAAATTTGAAATTTGGTTGAAATCTCAAATTTGAAATTTGAAATTTGAAATTTGAAATTCAAAATTCAAAATTTGAAATTTGAAATTTGGTTGAAATCTCAAATTTGAAATTTGAAATTCGAAATTTGAAATTTGAAATTCAAAAATTTAAAATTTGAAATTTGGTTGAAATCTCAAATTTGAAATTTGAAATTTGAAATTCGAAATTTAAAATTTGAAATTCAAAATTCAAAATTTAAAATTCAAAGATTGAAAATTCGAAATTTGAAATTTGGTTGAAATCTCAAATTTGAAATTTAAAATTTGAAATTTGAAATTTGAAATTTGAAATTCAAAATTTAAATTTTGAAATTTGTATATTTAGATATACATGATCCAAGTAGCAAGTAATCTAATTGGATTGGTTGCCATGGCTGTCCGATCATAGGAGAAAAATAGGGTTTAAAGGCCCTCTCTTCCCATTCGATAGGGTCTCCTATGGCGGTAGGGGTGCCGATGCAATTATATCCCATGCCGATGAAGCAGCGAAAGGACTTAATTAAGAAATTTATCATGAATGTGTTAGATTAGATCTAAAAAAAAATTTATGATTTATTTTGAGTTATTTTCTGTTATGAAATGAGCAATAGAATTACTGTTTATAAAATGTGCTGATCCGTTTGTGAAATGAGTTAACACATTTGGTGAACAGAAAATAAAATCTTTCAAATTTGAAAATTATTTTCGAAATGCCAAACCCTGACCCATCAGCCCAAGTACTTAATTAAAAGAATTAAGTATTGTCTAGTAGGTCTAGAATTGTGAATTAAGACCTAAGACAATTGCATAAACTTTTGGGTCAATGGGTTAGATGAATTAGGTCCATAATTGGGTTAGACCTAAGGTTAGTTTAAAAAATGGACTAATTGGAGTAATTGATCAAATCTAATCAAAAATTGAATTAGATTAGGTCAAGGATACTCTAGACTCAACTTCAATAGTTATAGTTGAATGGGTCCATGTCTTTAACTAGACCAAGATGGACTTAATTCATGGCTACGCGGTGGAGCTCTATTTACTAAGTTAATCAAAATTAAAACTAATGAACCGGTTGGTGTCTAAGGTAAGTTCGGCAGTTTTGACCAGTGGTTCTTAAGCGGGAGCTACTCGCATTGATTCGATCATTGACGAGTTAATGGCAAATCCCCACCACTGATCTCACTTACCTGGCCAATCTGGTAAGTTAGATTTTGATTAGATCACTTGGTGATTAGAGCTCACCCATGTCATTAGGTAAATCAGTATGACTGATTTAGGTGCTCCTAATGCCAGCTTTAATTAAATCCTTTTTTAATCTGACTTGGTGAAGTCAGTGGGAGGATTGAAATTGGCTGGATGATTTCTTCTCTACTATTCTTTAATAAAATCCTCAAAATTATTAGGTCCCTAAAATGATTAAGTTATAATGATAACTAAGTCATAGCCTCCCATTAAGTGAATGATAATGAGTCCATTAGTTCAATGATCATTGGAGGCCCAAAGGCCTGGTGCTCATTGGCTAATGGAATTATTATTCATAATATGATAATTTGATTGAGTCTTTCTGATGGTGGTTAGGTTGGCCGGCCAAAGTCGGGCTTGATCATTTATTGGTCCGATTCACTAAATTAAGTCATGTTAATGGTTGGACCTAACCAGATCTTTTCAGTGGAGGCCAAAGCCTACTGATTAGGTTCTGGGGCAAAATCAATTACTAGAAGTTGTTTAGAGAAACAACTGGTTAAGAACCTACCCATAGATGCACATGGGTTGACCAACCAAAGTTGGGCTCGTGTGTAGTCTGTGTGGATTCTAGTACCCATTAAGGAATTAAAGTAATTTCTCGAATTGGAGGATGAGGCTACCAGTTCGTAAAAATATTGGAAAAAACTTTAGACTAAAGTCCAAGTCTTGAGTATTAATTTATGTACTAATAGAGGTCTCGTTTTTCTTTAAGCAGCTATGGCCACTACCCTATCGCTCCGGTCATTATTAGATAATGACAAGCTCATGGGACCCAATTTCGATAGCTGGTATCGAAAATTAAAAATCGTCCTTGAGCATGAGCGGATCCTTTATGTAGTAACGGATCCAGCACCTGAGGAGCCAGCTCTGAATGCTAGTAAAGCGATCCGAGATACTTACTTGAAGTGGCTCAATGACCGCACCACCGTTCGATGTATTATGCTGGCAGCAATGAATGACGAGTTCAGCCGAAGGTTTGAGAACGCCCAACCACAGGAGATGCTTCAAATGTTGAACGACTCCTTTGGCACGCCTGACGACGTTGAAAGGCACAAAATTAGTTGTGCTATTTTCAATGCTCGGATGAGGGATGGGGCCTCAGTCACTGATCATGTACTGTATATGATCGAGATGATTGAGCGCCTAAGCAAATTGGGCTTTCCTCTGCATGAGCAGCTCGGTAAGGATGCGATCCTTAATTCCTTGCCCAAGTCCTTCCTCCCATTCCTTACTCATTTTCGAATGACAAAGCCTGCAGTAAACTACCACGGATTGTTGGGGTTGCTGCAGAACTTTGAGAAGGATCACCAACTCCATAAGGAGTCGGTGAATGTAGTGGGAGGGTCTTCTTCTCGTCGTCAACCCTTTGGGAAGGGGAAGAAGAACAAGAAGAAGAAAAATAAGAAGGTGCAATCTCATGCTGGGACAGTAGCACGGGGTCAGACCAAGAAGCACAAGCATGACCAGAGCCAGGCGGAGTGCTTCTTTTGCAAGAAGCACGGGCATTGGAAGAGGAACTGTCCTCAATACATTGCCTCCCTGGACCCGAACAGGCCAAAGAAGAAGCAAGGTAATTATATGATAACTCCTTGCAACTTTTTGATTTGTGATACTACTGCCTGGGTATTGGATACCGGAAGCCCTTATCATATTTGTAATTCGATGCAGGGTCTGCAGGTCAGTAGGAGATTTGATGAAGGCGAGAGGTTCCTGAATGTTGGAGATGGAAGCAAAGTTCCAGTTCTAGCTTTAGGAATCATGAGTCTTGTAATCAATTCTCGTAATGTAATTCTGAGTGAATGTCACTATTGTCCAAGTTTTTTATTAAATATTATTTCTGTAGGCCTTTTGGCCATGTACAGTTATGATTTTTTAATAAAAAGAAATATTTACAATATCATTTTGAATGGTGTTACAATATTTGTTGGACAATTAAATAATGGAATTTACTTACTATCACAGCCTGTTAATGTGGTTCAAAAATTCGGTAAACGCTCTAGAATAGATAATGTGTCAGAAGTCTACCTTTGGCACTGTAGGCTAGGTCATATCAATAAGAACAGGATAAACAGGTTGGCTCAAGAAGGAATTCTTGAAGTTAGTGATTGTGAATCACTTCCAACCTGTGAGTCCTGTCTTCTTGGAAAGATGACCAAGTCACCTTTTACTGGAAAAGATGAGCGAGCCAGTGAACTCTTAGGTCTGGTACATTCTGATGTATGTGGACCCATGAGCTCAAGTGCAAGAGGTGGATTTTTCTACTTCATAACCTTCACAGACGACCTATCTAGGTATGGGTATGTCTATTTAATGAAGCATAAGTCGGAATCATTTGAAATGTTCAAACTATTCCGAAATGAGGTAGAAAAACAAACTGGGAAGTGTATTAAAACTCTTCGATCTGATCGAGGAGGTGAATACCTTTTCAATGAGTTTCTGACGTATCTAGGAGAGAATGGGATTCTCTCTCAGTGGACTCCTCCTGAACACCACAGCATAATGGTGTGTCTGAAAGGAGGAATCGGACCCTGTTAGACATGGTTCGATCCATGATGGGATTTGCTGGTCTGCCGATCTCCCTCTGGGGATATGCGCTCGAATCGGCTTGTTACCTTCTAAATAGAGTTCCGAGTAAGTCTGTAGCCAAAACGCCATATGAGATATGGATAGGACGTAAGCCAGTACTCTCGCACCTTAGGGTTTGGGGGTGTCCGGCTTATGTTAAACGTTTAATTACAGACAAGCTTGGACCTAGGTCTGACAAGTGTAATTTTATAGGGTACCCAAAAGAGACCAAAAGGTATTATTTCTACCTTGCTGATGAGCAAAAGGTGTTTGTCAGCCTTAAGACAATCTTTTTAGAAAAGGAGTTCCTTAGTGAAGGAACTGTTGCCTCTAAAGTCGAACTTGACGAAGTTCGACAGGTGGAAAAACTGACACATGTTACTGAACCTGAACCGGATTTGATTAGATCAGATCCGGAGCCCATTGATTATGCACCCTTAAGGCGGTCTGGTAGAGTACCACATCAATCGGACAGATATTATGGTTTCTTGGTCCGGGATGGTGATCCTATCGAACTTGATGAAAATGATGAGGATCCGATCACCTACATGGATGCAATGCAGAGACCTGACTCTGAGAAATGGCTAGAGGCCATGAAATCCGAAATGGAGTCCATGAAGGTCAACGATGTGTGGACATTGGTTGACCCACCCGAAGGAGTAAAACTCATAGGGTGTAAGTGGGTCTTCAAAAGGAAGAGGGGCGCAGACGGAAAGGTGGAGACCTATAAAGCCCGTCTGGTTGCCAAGGGATATCGTCAACGTTATGGTATAGACTATGACGAGACGTTTTCTCCTGTGGCAATGCTCAAATCCATTCGGATTATGCTTGCGATAGCTGCCCATCTGGACTATGAAATCTGGCAGATGGATGTGAAGACAGCTTTCCTAAACGGAGAGCTGGACGAAGAGGTGTATATGATACAACCTGAAGGGTTCACATCCACAGATGAGTCTAAGGTGTGCAAGCTACAGAGGTCCATTTATGGACTTAAGCAGGCATCTCGGAGTTGGAACATACGTTTTGATAGGACGATCAAAACGTATGGCTTCGTTAAGAACGGAGAAGAACCCTGCATTTATAAGTGGGCTAATGGTCCAGCAGTAGTATTTCTTGTATTGTATGTGGATGACATTCTCTTAATCGGGAATAATGTCCCTGCATTACAGGGAATAAAGATTTGGCTATCGTCACAGTTCTCCATGAAGGATCTGGGAGAAGCTTCCTACATCCTAGGGATGAGGATTTATAGGGATAGATCCAAAAAGTTGCTTGGCTTATCCCAGTCCACGTACATTGATACTATGCTGAAAAGGTTCAGCATGGAAAATTCCAAGAAAGGCTATCTACCGATAGGCCATGGAATTTCTCTCTCGAAGAGGGATTGTCCGACAACACCTCAAGAGAGAGAGCGTATGGATAGGATTCCATATGCTTCGGCAGTGGGATCTATCATGTACGCCATGACATGTACACGACCAGATGTGGCATACTCACTAGGGGTAGTGAGTAGATACCAATCTGATCCAGGAGAGAATCACTGGAAGGTTGTTAAAACCATCCTGAAGTATTTGAGAAATACTAAGGACCAGTGGCTTATATATGGTGAATCGGACTTGAGACTTATAGGGTTTACAGACTCTAGTTTCCAGTCAGATCGAGATGATAGCAAGAGTGTGTCAGGATTTATTTTTACCCTTAATGGTGGGGCTGTCTGCTGGAAGAGTTCCAAGCAGCACACTGTGGCTGATTCAGTATGCGAGGTGGAGTATATTGCTGCATCAGTGCTGCCAAAGAAGCGGTGTGGCTGAGGAAATTCATCACCGAGCTCGGAGTAGCACCCTCCCTTGTTGGTCCAGTTCTGCTCTACTGCGACAGCTCTGGAGCCATTGCTCAAGCGAAGGAACCAAAGGCACACCAGCGGACGAAGCATATTCTGCGCCGCTACCATCTCATCCGGGAGATCGTGGATCGAGGTGACGTCGACCTTCAGAAGATCGATGGGAAGGAGAACCTGGCCGACCCGTTCACTAAAGCCATTGCGGTGAAGGAGTTCAACGACTACAAGTCGAAGATGGGTATTAGATACTGCACTGATAGGCTTTAGGCCAAGTGGGAGATTGTTGGGAATAGTGTCCCAAAGCCAATCGTCAGTCTGTTGACGGTTGTGCTCCTTTTGTATTAGTACATGAATTATAAATAAATAAAAGTTATTTTGATATTTTTTTATCACAAATGTTTCATCTTCTAATAAACTCCTGTGTTGTGGTGAAGTCCTTAGGACTATTTAGACTCGACAAAGGAGGATTTGTCGTTTAGTCCTTAAACATGTTCGCGACCAAATGATACGTTGTTACCAAGGACGACAATATTTATCGAGCATAGGTCGTTGTGTGCCATATGGGTTGGTTGTCCTCATAACCAAAGAGTGTGGAGACACTGGTATGGCATACAGGTGAGATGTAATGGTACATCTGCACTGAACGTGACCAACTCCGGAGCTATTTCTGCTGTCAAGATTTGCTCCGATGGGATATGGGTATAAATGTCCCTCCGACCTGAGACCGCCACGGTGACTTGCAAGCAACTCACTGTACTTAGGCACTGGACTACCTGAATTTCTAATTCAGTGACGGAAGGTTGCTGGGTGTAGTCAAGTACTTGACTTGTCGGTGCGTGTGTCAAGATGGGATTGACCACTCCTGTTTAGGAGCTGTGTACAGTCGTATTTCAATTTAGCAAAACCTTGGCCAAGGTAGTCCTAGTGAGGAGTCACAGGACTAATTGAGTTGAGCACGATTCGGATGATATCATCAGGGTTGACAGTTTAACCCTGAGTCATCCTAAACACAGGGGTCAAAAGGGATGAATTATACGGTAACCATATTCACGTAGGTTCTGAATGTTGCGATTGCGATTATTCGACCTATCCGGTCGTCGGGTACCATTGCTAGATGGTCACTTCGATTAGTACAGAAATTGGTTCCTGTGCTACCGGCTTAGGTTCGAACCTGCGGGGTCACACACATTAGAGGTTCCTTTCTGATCTGATGGCTGATTATGAGTCTTATCTATCTGAAACTCTATGATTGAGAATTAGGATTCTCTAATCATGAGTTCCACACATTTTGGGTACCGGGGTCAAAATTTTGAATTTCGAATTTTGAATTTGAAATTTGAACTCTTTGATCAGGGTTTCATATCGATGGTCTCTGATCCTGATTGCCCATCAGATTTGGACTCAACATTTATGAGAGGTTTAATTAGTAATTTAATCACTAATTAACTTAATTTGATTGAGTAATTATTTTTGGATCAAGTCCAATTGAATTGGATTCAGTTTGGATTGACCCGATTAGGTTAAATGTTGACCTAATCGCTAAGGTGGTTTAGTCCCTGATTTGATCAGGGGTTAGGTTTAGTTAATTCCTGATTTGATTAGGATTTTATTAAGCCTAATTAAGCCTAATTATATTAGGTTTAATTTGGTCTAATTGTGCTCAACCTATTTTAAACTAGGTTGGCTCAATTTGAATCAAACCACCTTGTTTTAAATTCCCTGCGTCACCCAACTTCCTTGCACCCATTTGAATTCACGAGAAGAAACTTCTCGTGAAATTTTTCTCACGTAAAACCCTTCCCCACGTCCTCATTTGTGCGCCATATGGATGGATAAATTAATTAGTTAGCCATTCAAATTCAAAGCATGTTTGAATTTGAATGGATAACTTATCACTTGCCCTTTCATCCTTATCCATTTTGTGCGCCACATTACTTACACGAGAAAAGGTTTCTCGTGAAACTTTTCCACGCACAAAGAGCCACGCCCCTTCTCTTCTCACGCCCAAAAGGATAGGGATAAGTTGGTTTTCGTTTGAATTCAAATTTGATTTGAATTCAAATGTGTAACCTCTTGTCTTTATCCTCTCACGCGGATAAGACACGTTCGACGTTGTTTTAAAAAAAGGAGAAAGGTGGGACGTGCGTAGAAAAATTAGGAGAGAAACTTTGGGGCGTGAGAAAGGCTTCTGCACAAGGTGAAGGTCCAAAACCTTCCGAGAGAAAAAGAAAGAAAAGAGAGAAAATTGGACGCAGGGTTTTTGGTGTGTACCCTAGGGTTTCTACCTAGGGTTCGGGAAGTGAGATTGGTATGCCACGAGTGTCGTGAGTCCACCAAATTTCAGAGAGAGATCCATCAGCCTCTCAAGTAATTGTGCAGATGATCCGGAGTGTCCGAGAAGTCAGCACACATCGATCGAAGGAGTTCGATCAACATCTGCCATCAAAAGGGTGAAATCACGAACTAGCATTCGTGAGGAGCTGATCAGACGGGAGCTTCGTGTGGATGATCCGCAGAGGCCAGACAGTTGGGTGGCTGCGACGTGATGATCAGAGTCCTCCGATGGTGATCAGATTGCGGTGATCGACTACCCGCAAAAGGTGATGTGTTCTGAACACAGTACTGTAAAACGTTTACTGATTCAAATTTGAATTTCAAATTTAAATGCATGCTGTTGTATCATATTTAGATCCTAGTGTAGGGTTAATTAGTATTAATTAATGAGATTAATTAATAATTCCGCTGTAAAATA
This sequence comes from Elaeis guineensis, assembly GCF_000442705.2. Classification (NCBI taxonomy): domain Eukaryota; kingdom Viridiplantae; phylum Streptophyta; class Magnoliopsida; order Arecales; family Arecaceae; genus Elaeis; species Elaeis guineensis. The sequence goes on along the minus strand of NC_025993.2, from coordinate 67,443,992 downwards.
GTAATTTTGAAAAAGTTTTAAAATTATCATTTTGCCCCTGCACTAAATTTTCACTTCATGATCCCCACTGAGCCCGATCTTTTCCTTCCTCACATCAGACAAAAAAAAAGAGGAGAGAAAGGAACCGCCAGCTCCTCCATGCCGTGTCCTCCTCCACGCAGTGACCGTGGGCTACTGTTCGGGGAGGTGGCGATGACTTCGACGGTAACATCTGGATAGCTGGCGATGCTGGATGCAGCTCACCAATGGCCCGGTTAACCAAACAAATAAAAAAAGGGGGGGGGGAGGGGTTGTTCGATCCCATCTTGACTGGCATTTTCTCCTTGCTTCCTGATGGCTACCGATGGCCGATGATTAGAAGATAGCAGTAGCCCACTGATTCATCGATTTTGAGGCTACTGTCGGTTAGATTTTGTGGAGGAGGGTGTTAGTTTTGACCTTCCTCTTTTTGCTATCCATCGTGAGGAAGAAAATCGTTTAAATTTTTACGGATATTTTTGTCTAAATATAAGATTATCAAATACGTGGTAATCTAGATAGCCATCTCTTTTCTTGGTAATCTAGATTACTTTATGGGAGGTAATTTGAAATATTTGATAATCTGGATTACCAATCCAAAAAACATACTAAACATAGTAATCTGGTGGGGCTCTTTTAAATTGCCAGCAATCTGGATAGATTGCTAGCTACCAAACGCAACCTTAAGGTTTTGAAACAATTAATTAGTTAAGAAGAGAAAGCTTCCTCTACCTCTATTAGTATTCAAATGCAGGATCAAAATATAGCACAATCAGATGGGAGTTTTATTTTTCTTTTCTTGGATCATATTTCATCTCATCCACTCTGAATTTTCAATCTTACTTCGATCAAAATTTCATTCTTTCATTAGAAACAATTATATAAACATCCATCCTTCATTTTAGCATCCTGGGTTGTACGTCAAAAGTTAGAGGTATATAAAATTATAGTTTAAGCAAGTTTAGTCGGTTGAGAGCTAGCACTAAAATAAGCAAACCTGTATATATTCCAATTACTTAATTGAACTCAATCTCAGATTTCCCTAACCAACTTCAACACAACTGAATCTCATCTTTCGCCAAAATTAAATTGGCTTCGTTAGGCTATATAAATCAAGTTACAATGGATTAAGTAGGAAATATAAATAAAAATTTATTGAATTAAAATTTATTGTATTGGAGTCGTCAATCATGTATTTGTATAAATTAATAATTTAACATGATTTATATGAAACATACAAATAATTTATTAGACATATATATAAAAAATATGTATTTATCAAGTTGGATCGTATCGAGTCACGTTTGATTCGGCTAGGCTCATGCATTTGTATAAATTAATAATTTAACATGATTTATATGAAATATATAAATACTTTATTAGACATATATATAGAAAATATGTATTTATCAAGTTGGATCATATCGAGTTACGTTTGATTCGGCTAGGCTCAAGTTATATTATGAGCAGGTTTTGATTAGATTTATGTTTAATACTGATATAATCTGGCTAGAGCCTGAGGTGAAATTTTTGAATCTGAATTTATATTTATAAATTTATAACCCTACTCCATGAGAAGGTTGGCCGGTGGAGCCTGGATTGAGCTCAACCGAAGCCGCGCACCCTAGGAAATGGGATACCTGGCTTGCGTACCACGGTCGCCTTTGTCGCGGATCCTTAAACCCAGCCAAGGGCTAAAGAGAGGTTTAAGGAGAGCAAGAGAGGGGATCCCTTCAATGGCGAGAGTATGGGGAGGGTTGTGATCGCTCCTCGGCTGTTCCTCCTCCCGTCCATGTTCTTCCGAAGGGTCTTCACCTCCCTTTCTAGGTCCCAGTTCCCTACTCCTCTCCGGAGCTCGATTTCAGTCGCCATTCCCAGGTTCTCCGGTCGGAATCGTTCGGAAATCCAAAGAAAGCGCTTCGGATCCCGTCTCATGGCTTCCGCCGCCAGAACCGGAGACGGCAGGCGGTCCCCTTTCGTTCCCTTGCCCTCTTCGGACGCAGATAAGGTCAGAATTTCTACTCTCTCCTTCGCCTGATTCCAAAATGGCCAATTTTGCTCTCATTTCGATCAGTTGTAGCTTGTTTTATCTTATGATCATATTTGTGTAATCTATATGTTTACTCCAGCTTCTTTTGATGAAATTTGAAACTTGGAGTACATAAGGTTGGAAGCAAAACAAGACAAAGTTTAGATATAGAAATTTAGAAAATTGTTGCTCAAGTGCTGTATCATGGGCTAGGTTAGTTAGTAAAGTCAGGACCCCTCCTCTCTAGTTCGCCTGATTCGAATAAACCAATTTTTTCTCTCATTTGGATCAGTTATAACTTTATGTTTCCTAGGATCGTTTTGGTTTTTACCTTGGAATAGGAACCAAACAATTGGTAAGTTTGAACTTTGGAAGGCTATATATATATAATCTTCTGTTTTCTGTTAGAAATGTGAAATCAGTTTGGTAATGTGGTTTGTTTATTAGATTTGTGTATCAGTTTGAAAGGTAAAACTGTTGCTGTCATATGAGAAATTTTACATTTGAAAACTTTGTTCTCTGCTTTGGTAGCCTTTTTTGTTGATAAAACAATCTTAATATGCTTAACATTTCAGTCATGGATTGACATGTTAACTCTACTTGTTGTGTATGTTTGGTTGGGGGAAGTTGGATTTTGAAATGGGAATGGGAATAAGTGACTCCCATTCCAGCTGTTTGGTTGGGAGAGTCCCATTCCCATTCTAATTCGGGGGGATGGGAATGCGTATCCCCAAAACCCAGTCCATACTCTCCCATAGTATTCAAATCCTATTCTGATTTTGATTCTGATTCCAACCACAAACCAAATGCATCGGGGTTATGGCCATTCCAATTCCCATGTCAATCCACTTTGATTCCGATTCCGATTCCGATTCCGGTCGTGGACCAAAAACTTGTCTGTCATGTTTTGAGTAACATATCCGTCGCTTTTATCTATATAATCACTATTTTTGACCATATTGGTCTGACATGTTTTTAATAAGTGAAAAAGAAAATTTGTTAAATGAATGTTCCACTAACTTAAGATTTGCCTTTCCTTGACTATATACTATTATACCTTTGAAGTATTTTGTTTTTTCTTCTGTTGTGAAACTTATGTGGATTTATTGGCAGGCTGAATTGTACAAGGGCCTTGAAGCAGCATTAGGTTCATCTTTCAGTTCAGAGCCTTTGTCACCACCTTCTAATCCCCTAATAATTGTCATCAGTGGACCAAGTGGTGTTGGCAAGGATGCAGTTATCAAGGTAATATATCTTCGGCCATCACATAGGCATTTATGTGTGGGCATTCATCTATAATGCTTATGGATGAACTGGTGCAACAACTCAACCCAATAAGCCTTAATATCAGACTAGTTGGGGCTGGCTACATGAATCTTTTTCTTTCTTTATGTTTCATATTCATAATATGTGATTATACATTTAAGCAGGTTGTCAATCTGCAACAACCCTCTTCCTTTATTCAAGTTTGGGACTGGCTATGGTCAAAGCATCATACATTAAGCACAACATAGGCATAGTTCTTATAGATAAATTGGTGCAGTGAAACTAGAATTATTTTTAAAGCTTTACTTTTTGTTTTTTCATTATTATTTCATGCAATGTTTGATTTTTACAAAGGAGTGCTGTTGCTTGAACTAACAGTGGGCTTGAAGAAACTAGTGCTGTTGCTTGAACTAACAATGGGCTTGAGAAAACCATGTTCATGCAACAATTCTGACTGGAACAAATAGTAGCAACCATACTTTTGTCCTGCAGAAAGTGGTAACTGTTGGTTTCTGAATTCTCAGATGAAACTTTGGTGGCTCTGTAGAATTAGTGGACTGACTGTTAAGTCTATTTGGGTATTTGGTTGACATATGCTATGCAACTGTTATTGTGCAATGATAAAGATATCTTTCAACTCTTGTTGTCCAAATATTTTAGATGAACTTCAAAATACTATGAGGTTGAAATATTGCTTTTCTAGTATGTCCTCCTTATCCAAATCATGAAGGGGAAGAAATGTTGTTTTTTCTCATCTTTTTAGGTCTCATCAGACATATCTTTGAAGAAATTTTTCTTCCGTCCACCAATAAGTTAGTTGCTGAATTATCAGCAATGTCTTCTTATCCATTGTATCATGTTCTTTAGGTCTTAACTAAGGAAGCTGAAATCAAGATTGCTAAATATTTTTTAATGCTTGCTTATGACTTGTTTTGCAGAGGCTGCTAGAAGTTCGGCAACAAATTCACTTTGTTGTCACAGCCACCAGTCGAGCAAAACGACCAGGTGAAGTTGATGGGAAGGACTACTATTTTGTTACAAAAGAGGAATTTCTTTCAATGGTTGAAAGGAACGAGCTTTTAGAATATGCCCTTGTATATGGAGATTACAAGGGGATACCAAAACAGCAGGTATACTTCTATTTATATGAAATTGGATGGAAGTAGACTTCTGCCCAGCAAGATGCTTGCCAAAATTTGCTCTCCCTAGACCATGGAGGAAAAGAAAAGGAGACCTTGGTCAAATACAAATTTAAATATACTTTTTTAGTATTATTGTGATTTGTTTGCAAAATTTCTATCTATTTAGGATAGAAAACATATCTTGCTTTGTCAATTCTTCCTATCAAGGTCAGCCTATTCAAAAAATGATATCTCATCTTACTAGGTTGGAGGATAGAAAATTATCATCAAAGGCTTTCTATTATGCCATTTCTCATGTTTGAGATCTGATCTAAATTAAAATTAGAAAAAAATTACAGGGATACCCTCTTAATTTTAGTCCAATTTCACTTACATCCCTATATTTTAAAAAGTGTTAAATTGGTCATTCTAGTTATCGATATATTCCAATGTGGTTCAATTGTTCGCTTATTAACAAATGATGTTACCGTTCCCTCTTAATAGATTGAAATGCCCTTCGCTCATGAGTGGACTTCGAGGAGGAAGAGGATGGGAAGAAGTGGATGAGGAGGAAGGGGAGGAGGGAAAGGGGCCACTAGCAAGGAATGGGCTGGAGGAGGAGAAGCACTAGAAGGAGAAGTGGGTGGAGAGGAAGGAGAGTGGGAAGGATGGATTGTCGACGAGAAGGGATGGAGTTGGAAAGGGCTGCCATGGAGGGGGGTGTTACATAGGCGGTTTGGAAGAGGAGGACAAATGGATGAGGAAGGGGAGGAGGTGGAGGAATGGGTGGAGGGAGTCGCCATGGAGGAGGAGAAATGGATAAGGAGGAAGGAGAAGGGGAAGGATGGGTTGCCGATGAGAAGGGGCAGATTTGGAGGGTGCCGTCATAGAGGGATATGACTCATGGGTAGGCTTGGAGAAGGAAGATGATGAAGAAAAGTGGATAAGGAGGAAGGGGAGGTGGGGAGGAGTCGTCGACAAAGAATCAGTTGGAGGAGGACAAGGAGGAGAAGAGAATGGGGAGGAAGGAGAGGAGGGAGGAGGGAGAAAGGGGCACGTTGGCAATAGAGGAGGAGGGAATCAATCGAAGAGGAGGGAGGTGGTGGGAGATGGAGATAAGGACATTTTCATCATTTTATAAAAGAATGGTATCATATGATGAGCATATGTCATCATTTCATTAATAGAGATAAATGGCTGGATCACATTGGAATATATTGATGACTAGAAGGGCTAGTTTGATACTTTTAAAGTACAGGGAGTATAAATGAAATTGGGCTAAAGTTGAGATGTTGTTCCTGTAAATTTTTTATAAAATTAATTGCTTTATTGTTTAACAGAATATTTCCAGATTGTAAGTATGGTACACTATTCTAGCCATCTTTTTATGCAGTTCCAGTAACATTTTAAGTGTTTTCAATGTGTTGGCGGTTGTTATTCTGACCTTATTCATTACTCTAATTGTGTGTTTATTATATTGAAAATGTTGGAACTTATTTTGAATTTATGATGTCAGGAGATTAGGAAGAAGAGGACCAAACTCTGAAAACCTTATTCAGAAAATGTGATAGTTGTGTTGAAAATGTAATATCTTAATCAACATTATGATCTTTCATGCTTAAAGGAAAGCAGATACACTAATATTAATTAGGCTTTGACAAAACCTTGATGCACCTTTGAGAGTTTTTGTTTGGTTTGGCTCAATTTTATCACTATCTTGTATATTAGACTTGTTGGTGCAAAAATCCGCCTGCGCCGGAGAAGCTGGAGTTGAGGAAGCCGCGGTCGCCGCCGGGACCTGCAAGGGAAGTCTAAACCGGAGGTGGGGTTGCTCCGGCAAGACCCTCCGACGCTCAAGTCAGTTCTCTGCCTCAACAAGAATGGAGTGCTCGAACGGAGAGTTTAGCAGAGTTTTGAGATAAGGCAAAAGAGCTTAAAGAATAACGTATCTGAGTCCCCCCTTTTATAGGCGGGGGAGGCAACGGACTGATGGCGACGTTTGTAACTGCCTGGTAGTGGGCCGCCCATGGTCAGGGGAATTGATTGCGAAAGATAATGGAGCAGACGCGTGGCCATCATCATGGCCCGCCACATAGGGCCTGTTGCAGGTAGTGGAGCGGCGTCCGTTACTGCTAGTTGTCAGCGAGTAGTGGGATCGTGCAGCACCTGCCGCAGGGAGCGGAGCAGCATCATAGCTGTTGACACAGCCTGTCAGAGAGTAGTGGGATCGTGCAGCACCTGTCGCAGGGGGAGGTGGAGCCGCGTGGAATCTGCTACAGGAAGTGGAACAGGGTCATGGCAGTTATTGTTATCTGCCAAGGGACACGGATCTGTTGATCAAGGCTCGGCAGTGGTCGGAGTTCGGCCTTTGTAGGAGTCCGGGAGGAGTCCCCCTTTCGGTCGAGGTCGTGGGTGGAGTCCGGCTCCAGCAGCTGATACTGAGGTCGGAGACTGAGGACGGAGCTTGGCTCCCATATGGATCCGGACGGAGTCACCCTGCTGTCGATGGCAGAGCCCGGCTCCCGTAGGAGTCCGGGCGGAGCCGTTCTGCTGTTGATGGAGGAGCCCGGCTCCCGTAGGAGTCCGGACGGAGCCGTTCTGCTGTTGATGGAGGAGCCCGGCTCCCGTAGGAGTCCGGGCGGAGCCGTTCTGCTGTTGAAGGAGGAGCCCGGTTCCCGTAGGAGTCCGGGCGGAGCCGTTCTGCTGTTGATGGAGGAGCCCGGCTCCCGTAGGAGTCCGGGCGGAGCCGTTCTGCTGTTGAAGGAGGAGCCCGGCTCCCGTAGGAGTCCGGGCGGAGCCGTTCTGCTGTTGAAGGAGGAGCCCGGCTCCCGTAGGAGTCCGGGCGGAGCCGTTCTGCTGTTGATGGAGGAGCCCGGCTCCCGTAGGAGTCCGGGCGGAGCCGTTCTGCTGTTGAAGGAGGAGCCCGGCTCCCGTAGGAGTCCGGGCGGAGCCGTTCTGCTGTCGATTTCGACTGCGGGTAATTTATACCCAACACCAGTCCCCCTACTTCCGAGTTTGAATTTCAAGCGAAGGAAGTATACAGAGAGAGATGTGCGCAGCCGGAATTGTCCCTTCGAACCCTGCGCACTGCCGCCCTATTTAATGCGCGCACGTCAGAGTCCGTTTTTCGGTGAAGGTGACTTGAAAAGTCTTTTCGGAACCCCCGCTGAAACGCTATCCCAAGCGTCGCTTTGCGGGAATTTGTGAGCGGTCAACCCTCGATGGCGGTGAAGGGGATAAGCGCGCCACGCGGCACACATCAGTTGGCCCAGGAATACCCGCCGCCATAACTGCGTCAGGATCCATCGGCTATTTAAACCCCTCGGCCCCTTCGTAGCTTCATTCTGGCGTTGTTCTTTCATCTGAGAGTCCTGCTTCTCTCGCCCCAGTCCCTGTCTCCTTCCCTTATACCATGTTATCTACTCGGGAGGCTGTCCTCGAGGGAATTCTTAGGGTTTGGAGGAAGGAGAGAAGGAGAATGGCGGCCGGTGAGAATCTCCGTCGCTCTAGAGGGAGCCCAAGGAAGAATTCCTTCAACAACAGGGGTTTAATAACGGGGGCTGTCGGGGAAGCTATTCTGCCCACGAATCTCGGGACAGCAAGGCGGGGTGATACCGGTCAAGAGGCCAGAATAGACGTCACAAGCCATGACGGGATCCTTGACGCCGTCGGGGCCGAGAGACCAGAGGCGGTCGGCGTTGACGGTGGGGCAGTAGAACTTGTTGCGGGGGCGGTGGAAGTAACGCATGCCGACCTTGCCGGAGCGTCTCGGGTGGCGGCCGTCGTTGCCCCCTCCGCCTCCGGGGATCTACCCCGCCCCTTTCCCGCCAAGGTCGGGACCTCGGGAACAGAATGAGGCGAGATGGGCGAGAGCTGTTACACGCACTGGAGAATGCGATTGAGAAGGATAGAGACGGAGTTCGTAGCTCGGAGCGATCTCCGGTTCGTCCTGCCCGAACCGTGCCCGCGATACTTGCGATGACGTGTATCTTCTTTTTTCCTGACCCACCGGGTCCTGTAATGTGTACTTCTGTTAAATGAAAAAGTGATTTTAGTACCTTGTTTGCATCTCGTGTTAAATAGTTGTCTGCCGGACTTCTTCGTTTTCCTTTCCCTCTCTTTGTCTGTGTTACGTTGTTCCAAGGTCGTCGGCGACTTTTTCAGTTCACGTGGGGTTGTCATTTGCCGAGTTCCTTTTCAGCTTTTGTGCCGTTCGGGGATACCCACTTGTCAGGTTCGCCCGGATTCTTCTCCGCTGAAGTTGGGGCTTAGTTCGGCTCCCTTGATAGTCCGAACGGAGGAGCCCTCCGGGAGTTGGAGTAGCTCGATTCTCGCAAGAGCCAGGGCAAAGTTTTTCTGCAATCAAAGTCATAAGTAAAGTCCGGCTTCCGCAGAAGTCCGGGCGGAGTTGTCCTGTAGCTGTCGTTGACGGTGGAGCCCGGCTCCCGTAGGAGTCCGGGCGAAGCCTTTGTTGCTGCCGATGGCGGGGCCCGGCTCCCGTTGGAGTCCGGGCGAAGCCTTCTTAGCGGCGGAACCCGGCTCCCGTAGGAGTCGGGGCGAAGTCTTCTTTGCGGCGGAACCCGGCCCCCGTAGGAGTCCGGGCGAAGTTTTCTTGGCGGCGGAACCCGGCTCCCGTAGGAGTCCGGGTGAAGTCTTCTTGGTGTAGGGACCCGGCTCCCGTAGGAGTCCGGACGAAGTCTTTTTTGCGGCGGAACCCGGCTCCCGTAGGAGTCCGGGTGAAGTCTTCTTGGCGTAGGGACCCGGCTCCCGTAGGAGTCCGGGTGAAGTCTTCTTGGCGTAGGGACCCGGCTCCCGTAGGAGTCCGGGTCTTCCACTTTGCTCATGTCAGGACGAGGTTCTCCTCCTGTTCCTGACAGGGCTGCGGGGGCACATATGGGCGTTGCAAGGCCTCTCCCCCCATCCGGTCTAAAAGAACCGGACCTTCGACTTTGCTCAAGTTAGGGCGAGGTTCTCCTCCTGTCCCTAACAGGGCTGTGGGGGCACATATGGGCGTTGCAAGGCCTCTCCCCCCATCCGGTCTAAAAGAACCGGGCCTTCGACTTTGCTCAAGTTAGGGCGAGGTTCTCCTCCTGTCCCTAACAGGGCTATGGGGGCACATATGGGCGTTGCAAGGCCTCTCCCCCCATCCGGTCTAAAAGAACCGGGCCTTCGACTTTGCTCAAGTTAGGGCGAGGTTCTCCTCCTGTCTCTAACAGGGCTGTGGGGGCACATATGGGCGTTGCAAGGCCTCTCCCCCCATCCGGTCTAAAAGAACCGGGCCTTCGACTTTTATAAGGTTGCCCTCATAGAGGATGTACCGGGAGGCTTGATTTCGGAGTTTTCGGGCTTCTTTCGCATCCTGGGGGAGAATCCCATCTCTAAGATAGGTTATTAGCGGGTCGACCCAGCTGGGCTCGTGGTCGACCTCCATTACGAGTCGCGGTTCTTCCGTACTCGGTTGTTTTAAAACTTCAAAGAGGACGCCCTTTGGCAATTCGGCCGGAACCGATGTCGCCAGTTTGGAGAGAAGATCGGCTCTGATGTTCTCCGACCTTGGAATTTGCCTGATGTCGAAATTGCCAAAGGCAGGGATGAACTCCTTCACCTTTTCGAGATATTTGGCCATACTGTCCTCCCGTGCTTCAAAGCTCCCGCTGACCTGCCCCACCACAAGTTGGGAATCGCTGTGCACTCGGAGTTGACCTATTCCAAGCTCCTTAGCGATCCTCAATCCTGCGATCAGAGCTTCATACTCCGCTCCATTGTTCGTTGCGAGGAATTCGAAACGCAGAGCGTACTCCACAACGACTCCCTCCGGGCTGGTCAAGATCAGGCCTGCACCCGCGCCTGCCATGTTGGACGATCCGTCCACATGGAGGGTCCAAAAGTTATCGGACGAACTGGCTTCTTCGTCGGGGGAGTTCGGTTGAGTCCTCAGGTCGTCAATTTTGTTTTGCTCAGGTTCGGCCTCCTCGGGGATGGTGCATTCTACTATGAAATCCGCCAACACTTGGGCTTTTATCGCCGGTCTAGGCTTGTAGTTGATGTCGAATTCTGTGAGCTCGATGGCCCATTTCGCCATTCTTCCGGAGATATCAGCTCGGTGTAAAACCGTCTTGATCGCTTGGTCGGTGAGTAACGTCACCGTGTGCCCTTGAAAGTAAGGTCGGAGTCTCCGAGCTGCAATCAACAAGGCGTAGGTCAGTTTTTCTAATTTAGTATACCTGGTCTCGGCGTCCCTCAACACGCGACTAATGTAGTAGACCGGTCGCTGGACTTTCATTTCCTCCTTAACAAGGACGGCTGCAAGGGCTGTGGGAGAGACTGCCAGGTACAAAAATAATTCCTCCTTGGGCTCGGGCTTTGCCAGCAGTGGGGGTGAGCCAAGATAGCTTTTCAATTCTTCGAATGCCTGTTGGCATTCAGGGGTCCAACAGAAGTTTTTCGGCTGCTTGAGAGTTTGAAAGAAGGGCAGACATCGCTCGGCCGACCTTGCGACAAAGCGATTGAGAGCCGCAACTCTTCCTGTGAGGCACTGAACCTCTTTGATCGATCTTGGGGCAATCATATTTTGGATGGCGCGGATTTTCTCCGGATTGGCTTCGATCCCGCGCCCTGATACCATGAAGCCCAGGAACTTCCCCGAGGTTACCCCAAAGGCGCATTTGGTTGGGTTCAGCTTCATTCTATACTTTCGAAGAGCGCCAAAGGTTTCTTCGAGGTCGGTGACATGATTCCCGGAAGACCTGCTTTTCACGAGCATATCGTCCACATAAACTTTCATATTTCGGCCGATCTGCTCCTTGAAGATTTTGTTCACCAGTCGTTGATAGGTTGCACCCGCGTTCTTGAGGCCGAACGGCATAACCCTGTAACAGTAAAGGCCGCGATTAGTGACAAAAGCAGTCTTTTCTTCATCTTCCGATGCCATTCTAATCTGGTTATAGCTGGAGAATGCGTCCATGAAAGTGAGAAGCTCATGGCCCGAGGTAGCGTCCACCAGTTGGTCGATCCTGGGAAGGGGGTAGCTGTCCTTTGGGCAAGCTTTATTCAGCTTTTTGAAGTCGATACACATCCTCCACTTGCCGTTTGCTTTCTTGACCAAGACAACATTGGAGATCCACTCTGGATAATTGACCTCCTTGATGAATCCGGCCTTGAGAAGTTTATCCACTTCCTCGGCTATCGCCTTCTGCCTCTCCGGGGTATGACTCCGGATTTTTTCTTTTGTTGGCCGATGTTTAGGGTCGACCGCCAGATGATGTTCCATGACTTCTGTCTCAATCCCCGGCATATCCGCCGGGACCCATGCGAAAACGTCCGCATTCCTTCGGAGAAAATCCACGAGATGCGTCCGCACCTCCTCCTCCAGGTTGGAGCCAATTAACACCACATGCTCCGCATTCCCATCATTCAAAGGAATTGGTATTAGGTCTTCGATCGGGCCGCCCCTCTCTTCAGTGAGGTCGTCGCGCGCATCCAACCCGTCGACTGGACAGAGGTCCGCGTGATCGCTTCTCTGCAGGGCAATATTGTAGCAGTGCCTGGCCAGCGCTTGGTCTCCCCGAACTTCTCCAATCCCCTTGTCAGTGGGGAACTTCAACTTCAAATGGTAGGTTGAAACAACGGCCCTAAGGGCATTGAGGCCGGGTCGGCCAAGAATTGCATTGTAGGCAGACGGCGCCTTTACCACCAGGAAATTCACCAGGGCTCTGGACTGCTTTGGATGCTGACCAGCGGTCACAGTTAGAGCTATCATTCCTTCCGTCGGAACGGCGTCACCAGTAAACCCTATCAAGGGAGAGCACATCGGCCTTAGATGACCGCCAAGAGTGGCCATTCTCGAATAGGCGCTGTAGAATAAGATGTCGGTCGAACTTCCGTTGTCGATGAGAATGCGACGGACATCATAATTTGCTATGTTCAAGGAAACTACGACCGCATCGTTATGAGGGAATTGGATTCCCTGGGCGTCTTCTTCAGTGAAGGCTATGGGCTCTTCAACTTTTTGCCGCTTGAGGGGTGCAGCTGATGTGCTGGTTGCCTCCGGTCGGGATTCTCCCGAGATGACGTTGACGGAATCCGGCGAAGGCTGGTCATCCGGCCACCCTTTATCATCAACCATAGCCGGAGGTAGTTGTGCGGAAACCTCACGGGAGGGCATCGGATGGGGAGAAGGGGATTGGATGCCGGAAAAGATGGCCGGAAGCGGGTCCATTGAGCGCTCCTTCAAGAACAAGGGTGCTGCGAAGACACAGCCCCTTCCTCTAGCGCCAATCCTGTTGGTGCAAAAATCCGCCTGCGCCGGAGAAGCTGGAGTTGAGGAAGCCGCGGTCGCCGCCGGGACCTGCAAGGGAAGTCTAAACCGGAGGTGGGGTTGCTCCGGCAAGACCCTCCGACGCTCAAGTCAGTTCTCTGCCTCAACAAGAATGGAGTGCTCGAACGGAGAGTTTAGCAGAGTTTTGAGATAAGGCAAAAGAGCTTAAAGAATAACGTATCTGAGTCCCCCCTTTTATAGGCGGGGGAGGCAACGGACTGATGGCGACGTTTGTAACTGCCTGGTAGTGGGCCGCCCATGGTCAGGGGAATTGATTGCGAAAGATAATGGAGCAGACGCGTGGCCATCATCATGGCCCGCCACATAGGGCCTGTTGCAGGTAGTGGAGCGGCGTCCGTTACTGCTAGTTGTCAGCGAGTAGTGGGATCGTGCAGCACCTGCCGCAGGGAGCGGAGCAGCATCATAGCTGTTGACACAGCCTGTCAGAGAGTAGTGGGATCGTGCAGCACCTGTCGCAGGGGGAGGTGGAGCCGCGTGGAATCCGCTACAGGAAGTGGAACAGGGTCATGGCAGTTATTGTTATCTGCCAAGGGACACGGATCTGTTGATCAAGGCTCGGCAGTGGTCGGAGTTCGGCCTTTGTAGGAGTCCGGGAGGAGTCCCCCTTTCGGTCGAGGTCGTGGGTGGAGTCCGGCTCCAGCAGCTGATACTGAGGTCGGAGACTGAGGACGGAGCTTGGCTCCCATATGGATCCGGACGGAGCCACCCTGCTGTCGATGGCAGAGCCCGGCTCCCGTAGGAGTCCGGGCGGAGCCGTTCTGCTGTTGATGGAGGAGCCCGGCTCCCGTAGGAGTCCGGGCGGAGCCGTTCTGCTGTTGATGGAGGAGCCCGGCTCCCGTAGGAGTCCGGGCGGAGCCGTTCTGCTGTTGATGGAGGAGCCCGGCTCCCGTAGGAGTCCGGGCGGAGCCGTTCTGCTGTTGAAGGAGGAGCCCGGCTCCCGTAGGAGTCCGGGCGGAGCCGTTCTGCTGTTGAAGGAGGAGCCCGGCTCCCGTAGGAGTCCGGACGGAGCCGTTCTGCTGTTGATGGAGGAGCCCGGCTCCTGTAGGAGTCCGGGCGGAGCCGTTCTGCTGTTGATGGAGGAGCCCGGCTCCCGTAGGAGTCCGGGCGGAGCCGTTCTGCTGTTGAAGGAGGAGCCCGGCTCCCGTAGGAGTCCGGGCGGAGCCGTTCTGCTGTTGAAGGAGGAGCCCGGCTCCCATAGGAGTCCGGGCGGAGCCGTTCTGCTGTCGATTTCGGCTGCGGGTAATTTATACCCAACAAGACTCTTTTGGAGTTGTGTCCTTGGAGATGATAGCGCACATCATCTATGTTAACTTTCTTAAATGTGATAGTTTGTAAATTTAGAAAGGAAATGTGACAATTTGCTGCTACAGTAATGATATTGTTTTGGATGGTACTAAAAGAAAGTTATCAAATTGGATATCAAAAGCTTAAGGCATATTATAGGTTTTAGCCAATGTAATGCTTTTGACTTATTAAATTCTTTCTAGTAAAAATAAAAAGAATCTATAATCTGAAGAAGTTGTTAGATTTTTAAACTAATAATTGTAAGTTGTGCATGTTTGTCTGATCGTGTTAGTGCAACCTCTCAGTTTAATCTTGTCAATTATTGTTGTCAACATATTTTATGAAATACAATGTAGAAATACATACATGTTGGACTCTTTAGAGGATGAAGTTTTCAGCATCTTGGGATGCATCGACACTTGGCACCTATGCCATCTTTATAAGTAACCCTATTTGGAGAGAAACATTTATTAACCTTTCTCAAAATTTAATTTATATAACATAATGGTTGGGCATGTTATGTATATGATATCCAGACATGAGTAACTAATAACAATATGGATCTAGCAGGGAATCAAATTTATCACTTAGACTTCATGACATCGGACATGAATATGGATTTTTGGTATTCTTCGCAACATTGATACACTTTCGATGATAAAAATTAGAACAAAATTCTCTATTTCTAAGGATATTTACAAATACAAAATATTAAAGTTTCATTTGGTTGGAGGTAATCTTATATGAGAATATTATCAAATTTTCAACAATGCCCTTGAGTAAACAATTCAAGTAATGATATTTTTATGTTCAGTCTATTTATTGACTATGTATGGCCGACATACATAAAAGCGGTCAATATGGGACATTTCAAATATAGAAATATATTTATTTACATGAGTTAATATTTTTAAATTTATTATACATATATTACAAAATATATTTCTTTTTATAAATAAATTTTAGTATATCTTTAGTATATTAATAAATATATTAATTACATATTTTATACATATATTTATTAATAAATATATATTGATTCTTTATAAATCCCATGTTAGATTTCTTAATAATTAATAATATTTATTAATTATTCATTAGAAATTAATATTTATTAATAGATATATTCATATTATTAATTATATCATCATCTATAAATAATATTATTAATATTTTAAGATATTATTAGTAATAAAGTAATTATTTCTATCAAAAAATGATAATTTCAGATTATCTTTGCTTAATAATCTAGTGTGGGAAAAGAAATACCACCCTTTGATGGTATCTATTTTACCTTCTCTGTCAATAAAATGAGAATGGGATCCACATCCACCATTTATTTTACCATCTTTCTTGTCCTCTTTTCGTACCAAACATGGTAATTTGACGTAGGATTTATGTTTTGTACCAAATTATCCCCAACCAAACAAACCCTAAGAAGAGATCAAAATTGATTGGAATGAATTATTATCTTGTCAGGTAGCCCTTGCATTTAAAACAACCGTACTTGTTGACCATATATAGTCTCTATTGACTTCAAGAAACTATCTGCCAACTTCATTTCGGAATTTTGAAAAAATAATTAGGACTCATCCCTTGTTTCGAAATGAAATAGGGTTGACATGTTCTTAACAAGATGAGGGCTTTCAAGCCCTCCCTTCAGCTCTCTGTCTCGGCCTCTCTCTTTCTCTCCCTCCTCCTCACCCTCTCTCTCCCCCCTCTTCCTCCCTTCCTCCTTCCCTCTCTCTTTCTCTCTCTTAAGGTTCATTGTGCCAGTATTGGATCCCAGATTGGTTGGCAGGTGGTATGGTTTGGTATCGTCGCTATATCGTTTGCCTGAACTGATGCAACAAAGAGGAGGGGGAGAAGAAAAAAGAGAGGAAAAGAGAGAGAGGGAAGGGGAGGGAAGGAGAGGAGGAAACAACCTCCAAATGCGACGGAGGGCCGGCAAGGCCACTGCTGCCACTGTCGCTGCTGAGTCATTGGGCCTCATCCTGATTCGACAGAGCAGATGGGGAGAGGAGAAGAAAAGAGAGGAAAGAGAGAGAGAAGTAGAGGGAAGGAAAAGGAGAGGCAGAAAAGGCATTCGGAGGTTGTCAAGGCCACCAAAGGACCTGCGGAGGCGGTGGGCCTCCGTTCGATCGAAACAAGGGCTTCGACCCCCATTTCTTTTTTATTTTTGCTTTATTGGGTGAAGTTGGCAATGGAGTTGCTGACTTCCCTATTATTTTTTGTTTTTGCAGATTTTCCATTGAAGTTGGCAAAAATATTGCTGACTTCAATGAAACCCCCCTCAAAAAAATGAAAAATAATGTTGCCAACTTCGCTTGGTAAACCCAAAATAAACAAAGAAACATGGGCTTTGGCACCTGTTTCG
Source organism: Elaeis guineensis (assembly GCF_000442705.2). NCBI lineage: Eukaryota > Viridiplantae > Streptophyta > Magnoliopsida > Arecales > Arecaceae > Elaeis > Elaeis guineensis. The sequence goes on along the minus strand of NC_025993.2, from coordinate 67,427,559 downwards.
ATCGAATGGATGTCCACCGCCTCTGCAGGATCTCCGATGGCCTCCGAAGGCAGTTTCTCCCTTTCCTTTTTCTTCCCTCCCCTTCTCTCTCTCTCTCTCTCTTTCCTCTCTTTTCTTCTCCTCTCCTCTCTCTGTCGGATTGGGATGAGGCCGATCGCCTTGGCACTGTGGCAATGGCCTCGTCGGCCCTCTGGCAGCCTCCGGAGGCTGTTTCCGTCTCCTATTTCTTTCCCTCCCTTTCCCTCTCTCTCTTTTCCTATCTTTCCTATTCCCTCCCCTTCTTTCTCGTCGATGTCTCGTTTTGAAGGCCGAAACCATCCTGGTTTACCACTGGCATGGTTCGGCATGCCCCAAACTAGATGGTTCAATCTTCCATTCTCTCTCTCCTTCTCCCTCTCCCTCCATTTTGAATTGATGGGCTAAACTATGTTGGTCCTTGACCAGTTCAGTTTGGTATGTCTTAATTGACCGATTGACATGGTTTTGCCATCCATGGTAACACTAAATTGGATTCATGGATGACAAGGACTTAAAATTCAGCAAAAAAAGATAGTTTGTTGCATGTAATTTTAGTGATGAAGTTAGAAATGAAGATGAGGCTCTAATTCAAATCAGTGGACATGAGATATCACAATATGGTTTGTTATTATTTGAAATTTTTTATACAAAATAATGGAGGGATACACATAAGTCATGTGATAAAATTAAACTAGTTGAATGAAGTGGAGAGCTATTTCTAGGTCATTATATGATCAACACATACCTTGTGGTTTAAAGAGAGTTTCTAGAAATAATAATGAGGCTTGCAATTTGGTATGGTTTAAAATGTTAGACAAAGTCTCCAGGAGACTAGGTTGAGTGTAGTGTGATTGGGAATGTTAAGATGGATATGTGGTAAAGCTGAAGGATAGAGTAAGAAATTAGCATATGCAAGGAGTTGATGGAGTTGCAAAAATTATAGACAAAGTGGTGCATAATTGACCAAGATGGTATGGACATGTATAACAAAGATCAAAAAGGGCTTTAGTAAGGAGAGATATTATAGTTTGTGTTGAAGGATGCTGGAAAGGGAGAGAAGACCCAAGGTAAAATGGATGAAGGCATCTTTAAGATTCCAAAAATTACTGTGGAATCAACTAATAATAATTGAATACCCAAGGTTGTTGGCTCCCACCAACACCTCTCCCATCCAAAAAAATCTAACCTGTACAACAACATGATTTAGTGCATGACCAGCCTACATGGCATATACTTTGACCTCAAATATGTGTAATATATGTATATATGCGCATATTATATGTATGTATGTATTAATTATTGTGATGTCATAAGAGAAGTTGTGGGCCGAAATTTGTTGTAGTTGGAAGGCATGGCTCCATCTAGAATCAGCTTTTTAGTTCTTGATGGAATTGTTAAAGATGTCCCAAGCACACAGAAAGTCTATGTAGCTTTTATTGGTTAGAAAGAAGTCCTAGCCCCAACATGTGCCATATGGTGTGAAGGTGTGTTAGAGCATGAGGAAAATTAATGTAGTTTTTGTAAAGTAGAAGCCCTCGTTCCTGAGCTTTACGAGTGTCCCTGCCTTTAGCCTATATCTGAAACCGACACCTGTGGTTTCATGCTGACCTCTAAGAGCCTGGTGGCATTTTTGGGAATCCTAGCTGAACATGAGCCATATGACGTTGGAGTCAAGCAGGATTTTTTGTTTTTTTGTTATTTGGGATCTATTGTACCATTTAATAGCGAGATGGATGAAGACTGATGTAATGGAACTGCATGTGATTAGATGAATGAAAAGGTACTTTTGAGGTACCATTGACAGCATAATGGAAATTTTGTTAAGCCATAATAAAGCATTCAATGTTATATAGCTTAGGATGGTGGGCAACAAGGATGGTCCAAGAAGACAAGTTGAATGTAACAAAATTACAGATGCTAAGAAACAAGTTCAGTGTAGCAAAATTATACATGTGAAGACGGATATTTGGTAAATCTAGGAAGAATAGAGTGAGAATGAGTAATACTAGTGTAGGAAAACCGGTAGGGTTCTAGTATGTAATTTCAAAAATTTCAGCAGCGGAAAAACATCATATTAAATGATTTAATCTAATAAACATGTTTTAGATCATATCTAAAAATCCTATCCTAGAATCTATAACATGATATGATACATGTATATGATTTGAAAATAAAATCTGCATACATGTATGATCGTATCAAATATGCACAAGTAGATCTCATCTACTATATAGATCACATCTATATCAATATCGAGTTCAGAACTCAATACCTTAGTGCGGATAGTAGATCACCACATCTGAATCACGAAGACTTGAGGTCTTGCTGGTTGCTTGCAGCTGTACAGGGTGTCCGGCCTGTACAGTGGGTCCACTCGAAGCCCTGTGTTGATCGATCATCCCTGGAGTGCTAGCTCGTGTAATGATCCTGTAGACAGCTGATCTTGCTTCTTCTATGGATCTCTCGGACTCTTCCAGAACGTAGGAAGAACGAGGAGGATCTGGTGATGAAAGGAAGAAGGAGAACTCTCTTCTCTCTTTTATTTTTCTTCACCCAAAATCCTAGAACAGATTTTTGGTCTCTCACCGAAGAGGAGAAGAACCTCCTCTAATCTCTCATGCCTAGGAAGGCTACCCTCCCCAATTCCTCATGCCTCCTTATGAAACTCTAACTCACGCACAATGATCTGATTTCTGTCACACAAAAATCAGATCTTTTTATAGATGGCATGGATGGGGAGATGAGGATCAAGTTTGAATCAAATTCGAACTTAGATAAGAGTCAGGTTTTAAGTTAAATCCAATCCAAATTGAATTTGAGCTAAACCAGAATTTATCTCATCCTTTGGGATGCATAGAAGGGGTGACAAAACACCTTTTGCATTGATTATTTCTCACGCAAATCTGATATTTGCGTTGGGAAGAGTGGGGCATGTGCAAGGGTGGTCAGTTAGGGAGGAAGAGCCCGACCTAGTTTGGACTTTTGGGTTTTATCCAATTAGTTCTTATCCTAATCAAATTAGGTTAGACCAAATTAGATAGCTTGAACCCAATCCAATTAGGTACCAACTGAACTACATTAAATTCTAATCAATTTAGAATTTAATCGAGCCCTTAGCATTTAGGTCATCTCATAACCTAATCGGGTCAAACCAAATTGAATCCAATTCAATTAGGCTTTAACCAAATTATATTGCTCAATCAAATTAAGCTTAATCAACAATCTAATTGCTTATCAATCCTCCTTTAATTCACTAATCCTTAGCGAATTAATTCATTGCAACTTTTGCATCAGATTAACCATCAATCGTATTGACGATTATACCCTTGAATGATTTTCAATCGTTGATTAGCCACTTGATCAGACAGAAATTTTTTTTGAGTGTGGCCCTATAGGTTCGAACTTAAGCCGGTAGCATAGGAACAAATTTCTGAACTAATCGATGTAACCATCTAGCGATGGGACCTGAGGTCCGGATAGGCCAAATGATTGCAAACCAACATTCAAGAACCTACTGGCATATGGTTATCATATAATTCATTCTTTTGACCCTCATGCTCAAGGAGACTTAGGGTTTAACTGTCAACCTTGGAATAGTCAATCATATTGTATTTCAATCTTTCAAATCCATCACATGGATTATTCTTATCAAGGTTTTACTAAATTGAAATATAGTGATGCATTAACTCCTATAATCCGAAGGGGTCAATCCTATTTTGACTCACACACTGACTTAATAAGTACTTGACTGTATCCAAAAATCTTCTGTCACTGAAATAGAAATTCAGATAGTCCGACACCAAAGCATAGTGAGTTGCTTGCAAGTCACCGTAGTGATCTCAGGTCGGAGGGATACTTATATCCATACCCTTCACGAGCTACTCTTGACAGCAGAGTGCTCCGTAGTTGATCACGTTCAGTGATATGTACTTCTATATCTCACCTGTATGCTATACCAGTGTCTCCATGCTCTTTGGTTAAGAGGACAACCAATCTATATGGCACACAATGATTTATACTTGATATAGCTATCATCCTGGTAATAGTATATCGTTTGATCGTGAACAAATTTAAGGACTAAATGATAAATCCTCCTTATCAATTTAAAATAGTTCTAAAGATTTTATCACAACACAGGAGTTTATTAAAGAAGATGTACATAATTTTATGATAAAAAAGTCAAATAACTTTTATTATTGAATAATTCATATACAATTACGAAACGAGTACAACTGTCAACAGGCTGATGATTGGCTTTGGGACATAATTTTCAATAACTTCCATTTGGACAAAAGTCAATGAGTACAGTATCGTATATCCATCTTCAATTTATGATCATTGAACTCCTTGACATTGAGGGCTTTAGTGAATGGGTCGGTTAAGTTCTTCTTTTCGTGGATCTTCTGAAGGTCGACATCACCTTCATTCACGATCTCTCAGATTAGATGGTAGCGGCGCAGTATGTGCTTGATGCGCTAATGGGACTTCAGTTCCTTCGCTTGAGCAATGGCGCCAGTGTTGTCACAGTACAGTAGGATCGGACCATCGATGGACGGTGCCACTCCGAGCTGTCGATGAACTTTCGCAATCATACAGCTTTTTTTGCAGCATCGGATGTCACGATATACTTAGCCTCACAAACTGAGTCGGCCACGGTTGCTGTTTGGAACTTTTCCAGCAGACTACTCCATCGTTCAAGATAAATACAAATTTCGACACGCTCTTACTGTCGTCATGGTTTGACTGAAAGTTGGAGCCTGTAAACTTCACAAGTTTCAAGTCAGATTCTCCATAGACGAGCCACTGGTCCTTAGTATTTCTTAAATATTTAAGGATGATTTTCATAACCTTCCAGTGATTCTCCTTCAGATCAGACTGATACCTGCTCACTATCCCTAGTGAGTAGACAACATTCGGTCTCGTACATATCATGACGACATAATAGATTCCATCGCTGAAGCATATGGAATCCTAATATGCTTTTTTCCTTGAGGGGTTGTCGGACAATTCCTCTTCGAAAGAAAAATTTCATGGTCTATTGGAAGATAGACTTTCTTGAAATTCTTTATGCTGAACCACTTCAGCACGGTATCGATGTATATGGATTGGGATAATCCAAGCAATCTCTTCGATCATCTCTATAGATCTTCATTTCTAAGATGTAGGATGCTTCTCTCAAATCCTTCATGAAGAACTGAGACGTAACCAAACCTTTATTCTCTATAATGCAGGGATGTCATTTTCGATTAAGAGAATGTCATTCACATACAAAACAAGAAATATAACTACAGAATCATTTGCTCACTTGTAAATACAGGATTCTTCTCTGTTTCTGACGAAGCCATACATTCTGATCATCTTATCAAAATGAATGTTTCAACTCCTAGATGCCTACAATTTATAAATGGATCTTTGAAGCTTGCACACCTTAGACTCATCTGTGGATGTGAAACCTTCAGGTTGTATCATATATACCTTTTCTTCCAGCTCTCCATTTAAGAAAATAGTTTTCACATCCATTTATCAGATTTTATAGTCCAGATGTGCTGCTAATGCAAGCATAATCTGAATGAATTTGAGCATTGTCAAAGAAGAAAATGGCTCGTCATAGTCAATATCATAACATTGACGATACCCCTTAGCAACCAGACGGATTTTATAGTCTCCACCTTTCTTTCTGCACCCCTTTTCCTCTTGAAGATCCATTTACACCCTATGGATTTTATCTCTTCAGGTGGGTCAACTAATATCCACACAGTTGATCTTCATAGACTCCATTTCGGACTTCATGGCTTCAAGCCACTTGTTGGAGTCGGATCTCTGCATTGCATCCATATAGGCGATCGGATCCTCATTGTTCTCATCGAATTCCATAAGATCACCGTCCGGACTAAAAAATCGTAATATCTATTCGGCTGACGTGGTACTTTATTGGATCTCCTTAATGGTGTATCTATAACGGGCTCCAGGTTTGATCAAATCAAATCCGGTTCTGTAGGTTTACTAGATTGTGTCGGTTCTTTTACCTGTTGAACTTCATCAAGTTCAACCTTTGAGGCATTAGTTCCTTCACCAAGGAACTCCTTTTCTAAGAAGATTGCCTTAAGGCTAATGAATACTTTTTTGTGCATCAGTAAGGTAGAAGTAATACCCCTTAGTTTCTTTCGAATATCCTATGAAAAAATATTTATCAGACCTAGATCCGAGTTTGTCTATTATTAAATACTTGATATAAGCCGGACACCTCCAAATCTTAAGGTGTGAGAGAACCGGCTTACGTCCTGTGTCCGTATCTTATATGGAGTTTCACTTATCGACTTATTCGGAACCCTATTAAGTACATAACAAGCCGACTCGAGTGCGTATCTCCAAAAGGAGATCGACAGACTAGCAAAGTCCATCATGAACCAAATCATGTCCAACAGGATTCGATTATTCTTTTCTGAGATGTCATTATGCTGTGGTATCCCTGGAGGGGTCTATTGTAAGAGAATCCCATTCTCTTTTAGATACGTTAGAAATTCATTGAAGAGGTATTCACTTCCTCGGTCAAATCGAAGAGTTTTAATACTTTTGTCAGTTTGTTTTCTATCTCTTTACGAAATCGTTTGAACATTCCAAACGATTCAGACATGTTTCATCAAGTAGACGTACCCATACCTATATAGATCGGCTATGATTTGTGAACGTAATGAAATAGCAATATCCATTCTGGCACTAGTATTCATGGACCCGCATACATCAGTATGTATTAGACCTAGAACATTACTGGCTCGTTCACTTTTTCTAGTAAAAAGTGATTTGGTCATTTTCTCAAGAAGATAAGACTCGTAGGGTAGCAATGATTTACAATCATTGACTTTGAGGATTCTCTCTTGGGTCAACCTGTTCTTCCTATTCTTGTTAATATGACCTAGCCTACAATGCCAAAGGTAGACATCAGAGACATTATCTATTCTAGGGTGCTTATTCGATGTGTACAATACACTAACAGGCCATGATAAAGTATAGATTCCATTGTTCAATTGTCCATTCATCATAGTAATATCATTCAAAATGATATCATATGAATTTTTCTTTATTGAAATTTCATAACTGTCTTTGGCCAAAAGGCTTACAAAAATTACATTCAATAAAAAAACTAGGACAAAAGTGACAATCACTAAGAACAACGATATGAGAATTGAATACAAGCTTGATAACTCTTAAAGCTAGAATTGGAACTGATCTTTCATCTCTAACATTTAGGAATCTCTCGCCATCCTTAAATCTCCTACTAACTTGAAGTCCCTGCAATGAATTGCAAATATTAATAGGACTATCGGTATTTAATACTCAGGTCTTAGTATCACAAATAGAGAAGTAACAAGGTGTTATCATATAATTACCTTATCCAGCAACCGCTTGCTTTTTTTTATTCGGTCTGTTTGGGTCAAGGGAAGCTATGTATTGAGGACAGTTTCTCTTTCAATGACATGCTTCTTACAGTAGAAGCACTCTATCTGATTCTGGTTGGACTTGGACTTGGATTTCTTGGTCTGGCCCCCAGCACGTTGCACATTTTTATTTTTATTTTTTTTCTTAAAGGGATGATGCCCCATCGAGGATCCTCCCACTAAATTCACCGTTTTCTTGTGGAGCTGGTGATTTTTCTTAAAAGTCTGCAGTAACCCCAGTGAACCGTGATAATTAACTACAGGTTTTATTATTCTATAATGACTAAGAAAGGAGAGATAGGACTTTGGCAGAAAATTCAGAATCATATCTTTTCCAAACTGTTCGTGCAAGAAAAAGTTGAGCTTGCTCAGACGCTCGATCTATTCGATCATGTCCAATACATGACCAGTGACCGACGCCCCCTCCCTCATCTGGACATTGAAGACAGCACAACTAGTCGTGTCGCTCAACGTTGTCGGGAGTGCCAAAGGATTCGTTCAATGCTTGCAACATCTCTGGCTGAGCATTCTCGAACTTGCAACTGAATTCGTCGTTCATCGCAGTTCGTATAATGCAATGCACTGTGATGCGGTCATTGATTCACTTCTGATTAGTATCTCGTATCGCACCACGTGCGTTTGGGGCAGGCTCTTTCGGTGCCGGATATGTCAACATGTACAAGATCCGTTCGTGCTCCAGGACGATTTTCAATTTTCGATACTAGCTATCGAAATTGGATCCCATCAATTTGTCACTGTCCAACAGTGATCGGAGCGACAAGATGGTGGCTATAACTGCACAAAAGAAAAATCAAAAATCTAATCAGTATATAAATTATTAAGCCTAAAGACATGGACTTTAGTCTAAAGGTTCTTCTACTATTTTTATGAATCAGTAGCCTTTACCTCCAATTCGAAAAATTACACTAATTTCTTAGTGGATAGTAGAATCCACACAGACTGCACATGAGTCCAACTTTGGCTGGCCCATCCATGTGCATCTATGGGTAGGTTCTTAACCAATTATTTCTACAAACAACTTCTAGTAATTAATTTTACCCTAGAAATCTAATCAGTAGGCTTTGGCCTCAATTAAAGGTCTGGTTAGGTCCAACCATTAACATGACCATACTCAGTCCATCTAATCAATAAATGATCAGGTTCGATTTTGGTCGGCCAACTTGACCACCCATTAGAGAGACACGACTGAGCCATCATATTATGAATGATAATTCCAATAGCAGATAAGCATTAGGCCTTTGAGCCTCCAATGATTATCAAACTAATGGACTCATTATCA